>NC_072434.2:11527651-11830681 GCF_028878055.3 Symphalangus syndactylus
TTACCTTCCAGTGGTAAGTTCTGGGTGCTCAGTTCTTAGTGGGTACCAGAAGGAAGTGGGCAGATTAGAATAAGAAATTGCTTATGGCTATTGAGGTTATCATGGTATAGCACAAAGAAACAAGGCAAAGCTGGATTAGCAGGTGTGTGTTCGAAGCTCTGCCCTGCTGGGGGTGGGGGTGAGGGTGAGGAGATGAGAAGCAGGTGATATTTCAAAGCCCCATCTGGCCCTAAGAGCCTTTGATTCCCCAGACAAATATCCAACAAGCTGTCCAGCCCACCATTCACGGGACTTCAGAGTAACACCAGAAACTGGGAATTCCAGGAGAGAGAGGCTTCAGGGCCATGATGAGGTTATGGAACTGTTCTCTTAGAGAAGATGTGGAAATACTTCAAAGCCATCATCTGGTGGGAAGCTTGGCATAAACAGCAACTCATGGATATGGAGATGGCTGCTCAGGCATTACGATATTCAGAGTGGTCCTGGGCTGGCTTATTATTAAGAAGACCCGTCCTTGTTTTCCCAAAGGATGGCTAGAAAAAGCAAGGGAATGAATGAGTTAATGAATGTGGAATCAATAAAGCATTTCTTCCTGGAGGCAGAGAAATGGAACAGTTGACTACTGAAAGCCAGCCTTCAGAATCTGTGCCATGTCAGATCAGGAATAATAATTGAAATTGTCATTGGAGCAATGTCTGAGGGATTCAGAAACCTGGTGTCACAGGAAGCATTGCCTCAAACTCTGTCTTCCTCTTGAAGGCCTTGAAGAGGAAGGAGAGGAAGGACAGCAGGGTTACCTCACCAGCCCAGCTCCAGCTCCCCCTCACCCCCCGCCCAGGTACCTGTCTGACTGCAGCAGGAGATTCTAGCACAGAGGGTGCCAGCAAGCAGGGGTGCTCAGAGGGTTTCTCATTTGAAAGGTATGTACTGTTAGGGGAGAGTGGGAGGAGAGGAGGGGCAGGCATCCGTGGGCAGAGCATAGGTACTAGGAATCTGCAAACCACAGACAAGAAGCAAGTGAAAGTAAAGACCTGAGGGTTTGCTGTAAGCTGCATTAGCAGGAGGAGCACTGGGCCTGTGGGGGTGGACACATGTGTCTCCTTCCAGGGGCTCCTGCCACAGCCTCAGCCCCAGACATCTCAAGGCTCAGTGTGTGTGTCTGTCTGCCAGTGCACCCCAGGGGGGCCTCATGGTGCGGCTTCCTCTGCCTGGGTTGCTCCTGGCATGGGCTCCAGCTTTTCCCCTCAACCCTGCAGCCCACTGGCAGACATAAGCCAAAGCTGGTGGGGACCTCCACTCTGGGTACTGTCCCTGCCCATCCCCTCTGGCAGTCGCTTTCCTAACTGACAGGTATTGGTGAAGTGCTCAGGATGTTCTTGGTGGGCGTATTTCCTCCAGGTGGGGGTGGCGTAAAAACCACAGCCTTTTAGAAGCCTCCGTTTCTTTCCTTGACTGGCACTTTAAAAGGTGTGTGCTCTACCCTCATCACTAGGAGAGGGAGGCTCTGTGATCCTCCTTTATTCTCCCATCTTTCCACCAGGGTCTAATACATTTAACAAGCCCGTGAAAAGGCTGCCTACCTCATGCCATTTTCTGACTGTTACTCAAAGTGAAGGACATCTGAAAAAAGATATTACGTTACCTACAGCCCGGGGTGGAGGGGGGAGGGAATAATTTAGTACAAGGAATTAGGAGGCATTTCTTCTTTTTTGACAGGCTGAAAGGCTTCCTAGGTGAGATTTCCATCGCTGGTTGAAGGAAGGGAAAAGGCTGAGTGGGAGGTGCAAGGGCTGCTAATCTGAAAATTACCGGAATTTCCTTAATTTCCACTGTTTAGAAAATGTCTGCTGCACAAGGAGAGGGTGGTGAGAATCTAGTGAGATAATCCTCGTGGAAGGGTTTGGAGAACCTTAGAACACTTCACCAGAGTGAGGGGCAGTGACAATTCGAGTCTACGATTAAAAAAAAGGCCCTTTCTTGTCACTAGAAGAATTCACAAAGAGGCTGGGTGAGCCTGTGCCAGGGTGCTGGGTGGGAGAACCCACTCTGGTTGGGGGATGGACCAGCTGGCCCCTAAGGCCTGTCTGCCCCTGGCCCCTAAGGCCTGTCTCCCCACAGCCCCCAACTTCCATGCGCCCTTGTCACAGGGACCCTGATAAAAGCTCCCACTGTGCCTGGGTTTCTGTTGTGCTCAGAGGAGGGAAGAAACAATGAGCTCAGCTTGGCCAGAGGACAGGTCTCATTTACTCTCATCACTTGCAGAGGCCTCTCCCCAAGCAGCAAACTACCAGGCAGGACCAGCTATGCTGTCTGTGTGACCCAGTACAAAATGAAAATGCAACTCCCTGTTCAAAAAGCATTACGAATTTCAAGTCGGCAACAGAAGAGCAGTAAAACGCAGGCACCTCATGAAGGCTGCCCTGTCATGAGAACCACGAAGGAGGAAATGAGGAATGGGAAGGAGCCAGGCCCCTGGGGGTGGTCCATGTCCCCTCGTTGTCCCTCCTGCCAAGGCACTGCACAAGATGTTCTTAGAGAGGAGGAGATGTGAGTAGCAAACTGTAGAGTGCGGAAGGTCAGCCCGCCAAGGCATCCCAGAACTGTGCCCTGAAGGCCAGGAGACCAGGCATCCACCGACCATCCCCTGGTGGTTAAGGGCTGCCCCTGTGGTGGGTGGAAAAGGCTCCCGTGGCACCAGAGAAGCCTCAAGGCCCGAAGCTGAAAGGCTCAAGGTGTGGGAAAGATGCTGCCTGGGGTAAGTGTGAGTCCCACGGAGCAGGAGCCACCTGCCACAGGGCAGCTGAACACTGAGCCAAGGGGACATGGCCAGGGGTGCCTAAGACATCTGCACAGGGGCCACCAGACTTCCCGAGGAACTAGCCTCCCAGTGCAGCGTGGGGTGGGGTCTGCAAGATCTGTGAACAAAATAACATTTGCGCTGCTCTGTGAATTAACGTGCCCTTCCTTTCCTCACTGACTGCAGTTGTCCATTATTTGAGCTGCCCCCTTTCCCACCCACTGTGCAGTCACACCATGGAACCATAACCAGGTTGCACAGGAAAGCAGGACAAAGGGGTGGGATCAGTCAGCTAGTGTTTGCAGAATGTGTCTACTGGGTAGACTGGAAAGGGGGCTGGGGATGGGACACAAGCTCTGCCACCATTACAGTCACATGTTGACATGTGCAGATGGCATCACAGAGATTAGCTGTGGCGGTGCTGAAGGGCTTCGGGGCAGGGGTTAATCCCTAGGGGCTGCCTAGAGAGGGAGGCGCAAAGCTCAGGGAAGGGTTCAGAGCACATTTTGCTGCTGGCAGAAGGATGCTGGAGACTCACGCTGCCTCCATCCTCAGTCGCCTGGGCAGCAGCTCGCATCCAGGCTCAACCTGGCTGCCTGCCTGACACTGCTCTGGATCCAGCAGGCCAGCTCAGATCTCCTTGCCAAGTTCTTCCATCCCCAAGGCCCTCTTTCTTGGCCACGTTTCCTCGAAACCACTTTCTAGGCCCTTGTTGCCTCCCACATTGTTCTGAGAAATGGTTTGGCAAATTGCCCAGGCCAGAACCCCTGAACCTTCGAGCAGAGAAGCAAGTTGATCATTGTTATTAATCAGTCTTCGAGGGGGAAGGATCCAGGCATAGGAAACAGGAATCTTAGGGAAATACCCCAGCTCAACTCCTTTCTAGCCAGATAGGTCACATTTCCTCGGTTTCCACACCTTGAGACAATAATCAGCTGCCATGAGATCAAATGAAATCGCACCTGAGAATGGAATTTTCTAACCAGTGGAGTTTTATGTAAACATAACATTTAATCACCACCGTTTGCTGCTGTTGTGCCTTCTCCTACGCTCTCCCGTGGCACACACAGTGGGCTTTGTTATGTGGAACTTGTTATCTTGGCAAACTCTCATTGGTCTGGAGTCTAAACTGGACACTCAAACAGGCCGATCGTGGGTTGTCTCAGGCCTGCAGGGGCACTTGATCTTGGTTCAGAGCCAGGAATGCGCAGATCCAGCTCTTCGGAGCTCCGTGGCCTTGGGCAAACTCCTTGATTTTCTATCGCCTCTTGTGACTCATCTCGTGACTCATCTGACAAAGGAGGTTATTATGCCTGCCCTGTCTGCCTCCCGGGTTCCCAGGAGGGTCACACTAGATGTGCATGGTTCTACACAGGGGCACGATAGATGGTCAAGCGCTGCAGAGATGCGGGGGTAATGATTGGGGGGAAAAGCTTTCTACCTTGATTCCACAGCACACATCCTTTCATCAGGCCTAATGTGGACCGGGAGGCAGAGACAAGATCTGGAAACATTTTCTGGAACATCTGAGAGTTAGTGCACAAAATAAATACTCACCCTCTTCGTAGGCAGGAGTACATTAGTCCTTACCATTATGGTGGTGGTTGTTGTATTAAGGTTGTTATGAGTCAGAACAAAGAAAAGGGGAGGGGATAGAGTGGAATCTGAGTCCCAGGAAAGGAAGAAGAAAATGTCAAGAAGTCTTGGGAGGACTGGCAGGAACCCGAAGGGAGGAGCCAGACAGCAGGGGACCAGACAGCCTGGGATTGGGGAGGTGGCCAGATGAAGGAGGTGGCATGTTCGTTCCTGCACCACACAAGAAGCTCCTAGAGGGAAGGAGGGAAAGCTGAGAAAGCTTAAAGCAAGGGTGGGCAGTCTTTCCCAAGCATGGGGCCACTAACTCCCTGGCACATGCAGGCTCGTATAGATGGGCAGTAGAGAGACAAAGGAAAGAAGGAAGACATAGGTTGCCTGGAAGGAGCCAAAGAACCATGGTGGTGGTTTGAAATGGTATATAATTGGGTGAAGGGAAAAGGAGGGCAGTGGCCCTCTGGTCTCTCTGGGAGCAGGAGCTTCCTGCACAGGCATCACCAATAATCGGGAGTGAAAAGGAGCCTGGACTTTATTCTTTTATTGTTCCTTCTCCCCTTCCTTTCAGTCAATATGTACTGAGTACTTACTGCATGCTAGGCACTGTGCCAGGTGCTGGGCATACGGTAGGGAGCAAAACAGACGAGGTCTCCTGGAGCGTGTATTCTACTCAGGAGAGATGGAAAACAACTGAATAAAATATGGTTGACTCTCCTTCTTCACAGCTTCCATATTTGCAAATTTGCCCACTCAGTGAAACTTACTTGAAACACCAAAATCAATACTCACAGACTTTCGGAGTCATTTGCAGAAGTGCAGAGAAGCAGTAATTTTGAGTTGCTCGAGACCTTCTTGTTTCTGCTGTCATATCATAAACAATCATCCTTTTCACGGTCTGTTTGATGCTGCAGTTTTTTTGCATTGTTGTGTTTTTATTTGGTGAGTTCGCTATTTAAAAAGGCCCCCAAGCTTAGTGCTGAAGTGCTGTCTCGTGTTTCTGAGTGCAAGGAAGCAGTGACAGGCCTGACAGAGAACATACGTATGTTAGATAAGCTTCGTTCAGGTGTGAGTTAGTGCTGTTGGCCGTGAGTTCACTACAAATGAATCAGCAGTATACACAGTTGACTCTTAAACAACACGAGTTTAAACAGCATAGGTCCATTTATATGCAAACTTTTTTCAATAAAAGTTACACCAAGTGTGCCTGCCTCTCCTGCCGCCCCTTCCACCACCTCTACCTCTTCCACCTCTGCCACCACTGAGGCAGCAAGACCAAAAACCCCTCTTCTTCCTCCTCCTTCTCAGCTTACTCAAGGTGAAGACAAGGATGAAGACTTTTATGATGATCACTTCTACTTAATGAACAGTAAATATGTTTTCTCTTCCTTATGATTTTCTTAATATAATAACGTTTTCTTTCCTCTAGCTTACTTCACTGTAATAAGAATACAGTATATATAATACGTATATAAAACGAGTGTTAATCAACTGTTTATGTTATCAGTAAGGCTTCCAACTAACAGTGGGCTATTAGTAATTTAAGTTTTGGGGAGTCAAAAATTCTACATGGATTTTGACATGCACAGTGGGGGTTAGTACCCCTAACTCCCTCATTGTTCAAGGGTCAACTGTATTAACTAAGGTGTCTTTAAGCAGAAACACACATAAAACAAGGTTATATATTGTTTGATGGATGGAAATGTTGTAGCCAGTGGCTTGCAAAAACCTAACCTGCATTTCCCCAATAGTTCAGTACTCACTAGCTCAGTGTTCCTGGTGACGTTATAAAGCATAGCTACCCCAAATAATGAGGAAGGACAGTAATTTTATTTATAAGTGCAATAAAGAAGATCAAGTGGGGATAGATTCGAGTATGATTGGAAGGGGACTGGTGATCCAGGAGGCTCTTTGGGGAGGTGACAATTGAGCTAAGACCCAATGACAAGAAGCAGGCAGCCACGTGAGGACCTTTGCAGAGAATTCCAGGGGATGGGGACAGCAGGGCCACCAGCCCTGGGGTGGGAAAGCTATGGTGGGCGTGGCTGGGGCAGATTGAGAGCCTGGCTGGACGGTGGAGCAACTGGAAGAGGAAAGCATCACACAAGAGGAGGCAGAGAGTCGGGCACAGTGGCTCACACCTGTAATCCCAGCACTTTGGGAGGCCAAGGCGGGCAGATCACCTGCGGCCAGGAGTTTGAGACCAGCCTGGCTAACACGGTGAAACCCCGTCTCTACTAAAACAAACAAACAAACAAACAAAATATACATATATATATATATATATATATATATATATATATATGTACACAAAAATTAGCTGGGTGTGATGGTGCATGTCTGTAATCCCAGCTACTTGAGAGGCTGAGGCAGGAGGATCGCTTGAACCTGGGGGGCAGAGGTTGCAGTGAGCCGAGATGGCGCCACTACACTCCAGCATGGGCAACAGAGTGAGACTCCATCTCAAAAGAATTTAAAAAATAAAAATAAAAGAGGAGGCAGAGAGAAGGCCCCTGAGGGCTACATGAAGACTGTGGCTTTGATTCTTAGTTCCATGAAAGTCACTGGAAAGTTTTCAGTGGAACAACGAAACTGATCTGTGGTGTTCACAGATACCCGGCTGCTGTGTGGGGAATGAGCCAAAGTGACCAGGCTGGAAGTGGAGGTCCCGTTGGGGGGTGACTACACTATCCAGGCTTGAGACGGCATAGCCTCCATCAAGGTTGTGGCACTGGAGACAGATTCAGGTCTATTCTGGAGGAAGAGTTAAGCTTGATTTGCTGATGGAATTAAGATGACTCCTGGGTTTTGAGCTGAAACAGCTGGATGGATTGTGTTGCCATTTGCTGAGATGGGGATGACTAGGGCAGGACAATTATGACCATGTTAGGTTTCACACACTTGCTAAATATCTAAGGACATGTATTCATGAAGCCATGAATCAAGCTCAGGGGTGTGTCGGAATTGGAGGGAGAAATTGAGAAGCAATTAAACTGGATGAGGTCCCTGAAAGTTGGTGGGCAGTTGGAAACCTCTGCAGGATTCAGACAGAAGTGGGTTGTGGCAAGAGAGGCTGGGAGTGCAGACAGGGTCCACAGAGGTGGGAGTACAGGCTGAGAGGCAGCTGATGTTCCTGGTTGTGAGAGTTGTAAAAGGGGATCTGAGAAATGTGGAATCTCAGGGCTTAGAAACTGAGGAGGCACCCCCTGCAGCCCTGCTCTGCAGATGCCGGCAGGAACCCAGCCTCCCCGTGAGTAACAGGATCTACCACCCAGCCTGGGGCCCACGCAGAGCTCCTCCAGGCCCTCATTCCATCCCACCTGACATTAAGCACCTGAGCTGGATTATAGCTGGTTCGTATTTCTAACCAGCTCATTTCCCTATGTAAAAGATATTTTGCTACTGGGCTAGACATCCAGTGAGAGGAAGAAAGGCAGGGGTTGGCCTGAGCAGGACTTGGGTTAGAGAACGTGGGAGTTCAGAGCCTGTTCTCCCCTTAGGTAATGGGGAAAGAGACAGAGGGAGGAGGAAGGACCAGCTGGCAGCCCAGGGCTCTGGCGGTAGCTGTATTGTGCCCAGTGAATCAGGAAGGGATGATTCCTCTGCCTTGAAGCAGCATGGCGAGGCGGTCAGTGCACAAGTTCTGGAGCCTGACCACTTGGATTCAAATCTTAGTTCAACCATGTACTAATTGTTGTGCCTTTTCCTCTGTCTGCAGAAGAGCACCAAGCACACAGTGTGCTCATGGGGGTGCCTAGAACAATGGCTGGCACATAGCAAACACTCAGTAAACAGACCCTTGAGCTGGTAGTGAGCCCATTTCACATCTGCCTCTGATTGAACATTGACTTCCAAGCTGCAGGTCACTCCTGCACAAATGAAAGGTGGCTGCTGACTGGATTAAGGTGTGGCAACAATGTCATAGGCACAGATCTGTGCTCTGAATCAGGCACAGTAACTGTGAGTTTCACAGAGCCTATGTCATCACTGTGCTTGCTAGAATAACTTCCTTGGTCCCATGACACTGTGCATTTTCCACACTTTTCATTCCATCTTATGTATTAATCTCTCTCCTAGGGCTGCTGTGATGAATTACCACAAACCTGGTGGCTTCAAACAACACTCTTTTTCTTTCACAGATCAGGAGACCTCAAGTCCAAAATCAAGGTGTCAGCAAGGTTGGACCCTTCTGAGGGCTGTCGAGGAGAAACCATCCAGGCCTCTCCTGGCTTCTGGTGCCTGCCAGCAATCCTTGGCTTTCCCCAGCTTGTTACATGTCACTCCAGTCTCTGCCTCCATCTGCACATCACCCCTTTCTCTGAGTCTTTCTGTGCTCTCTCCTTTTCTTCTAAGGACACTAGTCATTGGATTCAGGGCCCACCCTAAAACCAGGATGATTCCCTCTTAGGATCCGAAATTAATTTTATCTGCAAATAACCTATTTCCAAATAAGGTCACACTTTGAGGTGTAAACATGAATTTTAGGAGGACACTATTCAACCCACTCTATCTTTGCGGTGGCCCACTGGAGCAAGAAAGACAAGTACTATTATTGCCTTTGTATAAGTTGGAAAGCCAGGGTCTAGAGAAGAGAAGTTAACTGGCCCATGGTTATATAGTTAGTTGGTGGGAATAGATCCCAGATTTCAATTCCTCCTCCAGGACTGTTTCCCCACCCAAGTTTTTTGTTTGTTTTTTGTTGTTGTTGTTGTTTGTTTGTTTTGTGAGATGGAGTCTCTCTCTGTCGCCCAAGCTGGAGTACAGTGGCACTGTCATAGCCTACTGCAGCCTCGACCTCCTGGGCTCCAGTGATCCTCCTGCGTTAGCCTCCCAACTCTCCTCTCTCTTCTTCTGGCAGATCAGCTTTGGCCTTTTCCAATCACGTGGCTCCATGGCAGCCACCATGCTCTAGTAGGGCCCTCTTCCTGGCACAGGGGCTCCCTGGGGCCCAACCCTTGACACCTTTGACTGCATTCAACTTGTCCAGAGATGGGTGTGTGATTCAAGATGAGGAAAACAGAGCCAATTGGCAATTTAGACCTCAGGGCCTGATAGTGTGAGTCTCAGTTATAAAATTATCAGATCTCGTGAGAACTCACTCATTATCATGAGAACAGCATGGGGAAACTGCCCCCATAATCTAGTCCTTCCTCCAACAAGTGGAGATTACAATTTGGATTACAATTCAAGATGAGATTTGGGTGGGGACACAGAGCCAGACCATATCGTCCCCACACTGGAAACAACCCAAATGTCCATCAGCAGTTAAATGTGTAAACCAATTATGGTATATTAATACAAAGGAATACTACTCGGCTACTAAAGGAATGAACCATTGATACGTGCAACAACGGATGGATATCAAAATAATTATGCTGAGTAAAAAAACCCGGACTGAAAAAAGTACATAATGCTCTGTTCCATATATATAAGATTCTATGAAAGAAAATCAGTCTATAATTTAAAAGCAGATCAGTGGTTACTTGAGAGTGGGGGGAAAGGGCTGGGGTACTGACGGGGAGGAAAGGATTACAAGAGGCTGGAGGGAACATTCAGGGAAGATGTATACGCTCACTATCTGGTAGTGATGGTTTCATGGGTGTATACATATGTCAAAACTTATCAAAGTGTATACTTTGAATATGTCCAGTTTATTGTATGTCAATTATAATCTCAGTAAAGCTATAAACCGAAAGATAAAAGCTGATGTTGGCAAGGTGCAGTGGCTTAGGCCTGTAATCCCAGCACTTTGGGAGGCCAAGGGGGGGGCGGTGGTGGATCATCTGAGGTCAGGAGTTCAAGACCAGCCTGACCAACATGATGAAACCCTGTCTCTACTAAAAATACAAAAATTAGCTGGGCATGGTGGTGTGCCTGTAATCCCAGCTACTCAGGAGGCTGAGGCAGAAGAATCACCTGAACCCGGGAGGCGGAGGTTGCAGTGAGCTGTGATCACACCACTGCACTCCAGCCTGGGCAACAGAGCCAGATTCCATCTCAAAAAAAGAAAAAAAAAAAAAGGCAATGTCTCCAGTGTTCCCAGCATGAGTGCTGTGGCCACCACATTAGGATGGAGGCAGAGGGAGGGGGTGAGGCACTGAGGGGCTTGGGAGGTCTCTCTCCCGGTGGCAGCGTGCCAGCCCACTCAGTGGCACATATACATCTGCAGGGCTGGACTGCCGGCAGCGCCTCCCGCCCCTCACCCCTCTCAGCCCCAGGCTCTGTCAATCCCTTCACCTCAGGAGAATGTCCCAGGCTTGCCTGAGGGTTGGCTGGAGGAGGAAATTAGGGGGAAATGAGGTCATTATAGTCCTCAGAATAAGATCCCAAAAGAGTTACTGCAATTGTCAGAAAACATGTGGTTCAACAGATGCTGTAAAGCCCCTTGGAGTCATCTCCTTTCTTTGCTTCATTTACTTTTGCTGCCTATCTACAGCTGGATCTTTCCTTAGAATGAGGACCCTGCTCAGTTGCCCCCTCCCAGTCATGTGGTGAGCACTGGGAGGAGGGGAGAGACCAGGCCTCTGGCTGGTATGGTGAGATTCCACGGAATTGGGGTCTACATCTCCCAGATTTTAAAAGATGTGATATTTTTCCTTTTTGTTAGTTTTTGATTTTTTGTTGCTTTTTTTGAGACAGGGTCTTGCTCTGTCACCCAGGCTAGGAGTGCAATGGCACAATCACTGCTCACTACAGCCTCGAACTCCTGGGCTCAAGTGATCCTTTTACCTCAGCCTCCAGAGTAGCTGGGACTACAGGTGCACCACCACCACCATACCTGGCTATTTTATTCCTTTTAATAAAATTTTTTTATTAAATGTAATTACATTTTATAGTTTCATGAGACTTTTTATGAGTATATATTTTTAAATGGTTTGCACAACAACGTGAATGCACTTAACACTACTGGACTGTACACTTAAAAATGGTTAAGATAGGCCAGGCGCGGTGGCTTACACCTGTGTTCCCAGCACTTTGGGAGGCCAAGGCGGGTGGATCGCCTTAGGTCAGGAGTTCAAGACCAGCCTGACCAACATGGAGAAACCCCGTCTGTACCAGAAATGCAAAATTAGCCGGGCGTGGTGGCACCTGCCTGTAATCTCAGCTACCCAGGAGGCTGAGGCAGGAGAATTGCTTGCACCTGGTAGGCAGAGGTTGCAGTGAGCCAAGATCATGCCATTGCACTCCAGCCTGGGCAACAAGAGTGAAACTCTGTCTCAAAAAAAAAAAAAAAAGTTAAGATAGTAAATGTTATGTATATTTTACCAAAATTAACCATTAAAATTTTTTTAAAGAATGAATTAAGAAAAAATATCTGTGAATATCTGCTTAACTAGAAGGTGAGATAATTTGCAACCATATTCCTAGAAACCCCTGCCGAAGGTCTGGGAGGCAGTTTATTCTGTTTAGAAATTTAGAAATCACCAAATCACCGGGCTGCAGTGCTCATGCCTATAATCCCAGCACTTTGGGAGGCCAAGGTGGGCAGATCACCTTAGGTCAGGAGTTCGAGACCAGCCTGGACAACATTGTGAAACCCCATCTCTACCAAAAATGCAAAAAAAAAAAAAAAAAATTTAACTGGGTGTGGTGGTGTGCACCTGTAGTCCCAGCTACCTGGGAGGCTGAGGTGGGAGGATTGCTTGAGCCCAGGAGGTGGAGGTTGCAGTGAGCCAATATTCCACCACTGTACTCCAGCCTGGGTGACAGAGTATGACTCTGTCTCAAAAAAAAGAAAAAAGAAAGAAATTTAGAAATCTTTTCTGCACTCAACCTAGTGTGTGTCTAGTACGTGCCAAAAATGAGGTCAGCCTCACTGTTGCCTGGTTAAAGACTCAGGAACATCTGCCTTCTCTTTATAAATGATCACAAATTCAAAATTATTAGAGTCTACATAATTAGGAAAACTCAGCAGTTCTCCTGGGATCCAGATGTTCAAATAAGCA
This sequence comes from Symphalangus syndactylus, assembly GCF_028878055.3. Classification (NCBI taxonomy): domain Eukaryota; kingdom Metazoa; phylum Chordata; class Mammalia; order Primates; family Hylobatidae; genus Symphalangus; species Symphalangus syndactylus. The sequence goes on from NC_072434.2 coordinate 11,539,982, forward strand.
TTGATGAACTCCTGACTCTTGCAGGGTTGATTCCCAAGGACTCGGAATGGACTTCCCTCTTACAACTCCACCTCTATCCCCTTCCTCAGAAAAGTTCATCGTCTAATACACCTGCTTCCTGCCCTTCTCAACATGAAACATAATCGCCAACACAAGGGCAATTAGATGGCCAGGCACCAGGGAAAATGATTCCCTGGGCCAATCCTCACCACAACCCTAGGAGGTAGATATTCTGATTATTCTCATTTTACAGATGACGAAATAGAGGCAAAAAGAAATGAGGTGGCCGGGCGCACTGGCTCATGCCTGTAATCCCAGCACTTTGGGAGGATGAGGTGGGTGGATCACTTGAGGCCAGGAGTTCACTAGCCTGGACAACATGGTGAAACCTCGTCTCTGCTAAAAATACAAAAATTAGCCAGGCGTGGTGGTACACACCTGTAGTCCTAGCTACTCGGGAGGCTGAGGTAAGAGGATCGCTTGAGCCTGGGAGGCAGAGGTTGCAATGAGCCGCGACCATACCACTGCACTCCAGCCTGGGTAACAGAACAAGACACTGTCTCAAAAAAAAAAAAAAAAAAAAATGAGATGAGGTAGAGAGTTTCAGGGTTTTAAAAATGTTTTAATTGTGGAAAAATGCACAGTATAAAATTTACCACCTTACACTTTTTCTTTTTTGAGACGGAGTCTTGCTCTGTTGCCCAGGCTAGAGTGCAGTGACACGATCTTGGCTCACTGCAACCTCCACCTCCCAGGTTCAAGCAATTCTCCTGCCTCAGCCTCCTGAGTAGCTGGGATTACAGGCACATGCCACAAGGCCCCGCTGATGTTTTTGTATTTTTAGTAGAGATGGGGTTTCACCATGTTGGCCAGGCTGACGTCAAGTGATCCACCCTCCTTGGCCTCCCAAAGTGCTGGGATTACAGGCGTGAGCCACCTCGTCTGGCACCACCTTATCCATTTCTAAGTGTATAGCTCAGTAGAGTTAAGTACATTCACATTGTTGTGTAAACAACCTCCAGAACTCTGTATCTTCCAAAACTGAAACTCCGTGCCGGTTTAACAACTCCCCTCTCTCCTCTCTCCCAGGCCCTGGCGTCCACGCTACTTTCTGCCTCTGTGAACATGACTATTATAGGTACCTCATGTAAGTGGAATCACACAATATTTGTCTTTTTATGACCGACTCACATGTCGTCAAGGTTCATCCGTGTTGGAGACCGTGTCGGAATTTCCCAGAGTTAGAGTTTTGCAAGATGGAAGGAGTTCTGAAGACGGATGGCGGTAATTTGAACAAGATTGTAAATGTACTTAATGCCACTGAATGGTACACTTAAAAATGGCTAAAATGTTAAATTTTATGTTGTGTGTATTTTACCAAAATTTAAAAACAGTAGCAAGCAACAAAAAACAGTCAGGTGATTTGACCAAGGGCACACAGTTAAGTGGCAGATTTAAGCCCAGGTAGTGGGCTCCTGCATCGAGGCTCTTGGGCACGGTGCTATAGGCTGCCTCCCGGGACAGAAGTCACATGGACCCGGAGCCTGGAGCTCCATCACACAGGTGTCTGCCTGACGTAGAGTCAGGTTTAGGGGTTTATTACCAACAGGGATTGGCAGCCCACACCGGGCTCTCAGCGGGAGAGAGTGTCAGATCCAACAGGATGCTGGGGCGCTTGAGTCAGACACAAGGGGCGAGGGCCTGGAGGCCTGAGGGCCACTGAGGGGCCTGAGGCTGCGGTGAGGTGGGGAGAGGAGGGTTTCAGAAGCACGTGTAAGGGTGGGTGCACCAGGAGCTTTGTTTCATGAGGGGCCTGGGTGGGGGCCATGAGAGGGGGGTTCCCTCTTCCTTTACCTCTGTGAGAACTCTCAGAGGGGCAAAGCAATAGCAGGAGAGAACTGTCTCTTCCCAAGTGGCATCTGACCCTCCTTCTGTGGATGGGGAATAGGGGAAGAGGGTGGCAGGAACAGGGAGAAGGGAGAGGAATAAGGTAAAAGGATGTTTCTGGAAGCTGAGTGAGCACAGCGGTCAACACACCACAGGCTCCCCCCACCTTCTCATATGTCTTAGACGTGACTGTGCCCCATCAAACTAGGGGATAATTTTCTCCCCCACAATCACACTGTATCTGTTTTTGAGATAAGAGTAGACTTACTTTAAAAAGAAAAACAAGAGGGCCAGGTATGGTGGCTCATGCCTGGGCTGGGATTACCAGCACTTTGGGAGGCTGAGGAGGGTGGATCCCCTGAGGTCAGGAGTTCAAGACCAGCCTGGCCAAAATGGTGAAACCCCGTCTCTACTAAAAATACAAAAATTAGCCGGGCATGGTGGCAGGTGCCTGTAATTTCAGCTACTCGGGAGGCTGACGCAGGAGAACTTGAACCCGGGAGGTGGAGGTTGCAGTGAGCCGAGGTTGTGCCATTGCACTCCAGCCTGGGACAAGAGTGAGCCTTTGTCTCTAAAAAGAAAAAGAAAAAAAAGTCTGTGTTTTTTATAAATGAGTTTAGGTGGCTTTCAAGAATCCAAGTAACAAAAGAAACATAAATAATAAAACAGAAACCAGGATGACCAGAGAAAATTGATATCTGAATGTGAGGTCAAAGGGGATAGATAACTCTTTTTCCCTCTGGTTTGACCCTGGCCTGGCATATCTTTTGCTGGGGTATTAGCTCTTTCACCCCATTTTGTGAGCCCCATTGGGGAAGCCAGGGGAGCACACTGGGAAATATACTGGAGCCTTTGCTGGTTGTGTGCAGCGGTGGAGAGGGGGTGGGCTGGGGGAAGGGATCAGAGCCCCTGCAGAGGGAAACCTAAGTCAAGAGCAAGTTGTACACACAGGCCCAGGGCCCATCAGCCTCAAGTAAGGCCATTGCATCCCAAATGTCAAGGGCCTTGACCTCATCCCAGCAGTCAAGGGCCTTGCTGTGGTTTGCATGTGTCCCCTAGAAAATGAAAGCACATGTTGGAAAGTTAATCTCCAATGCAACAGTGTTGGGAGGTGGGGCCTAATGGCAGGTGTTTAGGTCATGAGGGCTCCACCCTCATGAATGGATTTATGCCAATTAAAAAAGAGCTTGAGGCTGTGAGTTTGATTTCCTGCTCTCTCTCCCACAAGTGTGCTCTTGCCCTTCCACTTTCCACCATGGGATGATGCAGCAAGGAGGCCCTCGCCAGATACAGGCCCCTTGACCTTGTATTAGGGCAAAAGGGTCTCAATCCAGACCCCAAGAGAGGGTTCTTGGATCTCGAGCAAGAAAGAATTCAGGGTGAGTCTGCAGTGCAAGGTGAAACCAAGTCTATTAAGAAAGTAAAGGAATAAAAGAATGGCTACTCCATAGACAGAGCAGCCCTGAGGGCTGCTTGTTGCCCATTTTTATGGTTATTTCTTGATGATATGCTAAACAAGGAGTGGATTATTCATGCTTCCCCTTTTTAGACCATATAGGGTAAGTTCCTGATGTTGCCATGCATTTGTAAACTGTCGTGGCGCTGGTGGGAGTGTAGCAGTGAGGTCAACCAGAGGTCACTCTTGTCACCATCTTGGTTTTGGTAGGTTTTGGCCGGCTCCTTTACTGCAACCTGTCTTATCAGCAAGGTCTTTATAACCTATACCTTACGCTGACCTCCTGTCTCATGCTGTGACTTAGAATGCCTTCACTGTGTGGGAAGGCAGCCCAGAAGGTTTCAGCCTCATTTTACCCAGCTCTTATTTAAGATGGACTTGCTCTGGTTCACATGCCCCTGACATTGACCCCTTCCCTTTTATAAGAGATCCCTTAATCCTAAGGGTTGCAGAGGGACAAAGATCCACCTTTTGTCACTTCTTCAGGCTGAATAGGGGTGATGCATAGGTTAACTCTCCTAGTAAGCAATTTTAATTGTGTACTAGGTGTGGAGTCTAGCCTAGGACACACCAGGCAAAAGTGCAGCTAAGGGCTGTCTCTCCAAGCACAGCTAGGAGAGTTAACCTATTCAAGCTAACTCCACATGTCCCCAGGCCTTACCTTACTGAAGCAGGAAAGTTGTACAGTAAGAGTCATGGTGGCATTTTATGAAGCATTTAGGAGGCCAAACAACCTTTGAATTGCACAACATTTCTTATATAAATTCTCTTCCACAAATCCTTTCACATCTTACACAGACCATCTGAGACATTCTCAGACTTTCTGGCTTGCCCTCCTTTTAAACAACCATTCATTTTACTTTAGGACCAGAATTTACCAATCAGATCCTTTCTTATATAAAATCTCTTTCTTTATAATCTTCTTTGTATAGTTAGGGGCCATGGCTAATTCCACATGTCCCAGGCCTTATCTAGAATCTAATGGCTTTCAGGTAGGTAAACTGAACAATTTTTAAAAGTTAAAGAAGCAGTTTAGGCCGGGCTTGGTAGCTCACGCCTGTAATCCCAGCACTTTGGGAGGCCGAGGCGAGTGGATCACGAGGTTAAGAGATCGAGACCATCCTGGCCAACATGGTGAAACCCTGTCTCTACTAAAAATACAAAAATTAGCTGGGCATGGTGGTGCATGCCTATAGTCCCAGCTACTCAGGAGGCTGAGGCAGGAGAATCTCTTGAACCCAGGAGGCGGAGGTTGCAGTAAGCCAAGATCATGCTACTGCACTCCAGCCTAGCGACAGAGCAAGACTCTGTCTAAAAAAAAAAAAAAAAAGAAAGAGTTTATCACCTAAAACACTTAGCAACTTAATATCTAACCTGCATAATTTAGACTAAATGTTTTTATCAATAATTTGTTGTTATTGTTGTTGTTGAGATGGAATCTTGCTCTATCACCCAAGCTGGAGTGCAGTGGTGCATTCTTGGCTCACTGCAACCTCCGCCTCCTGGGCTCAAGCGATTCTCATGCCTCAGCCTCCTGAGTAGCTGGGATTACAGGTGTGTGCCACCACAACTGGCTAATTTTTGTATTTTTAGTAGAGACGGGGTTTTGCCATGTTGGCCAGGCTGGTCTCGAACTCCTGATCTCAAGTGATCTGCCCACCTTGGCCTCCCAAAGTGCTGGGATTACAGGCATGAGGCACCATGCCTTGCTTATCAATAATTTTTAGAGCTGTTTTTATTTCCCAAAGATTACTAAATTTTTATTTACAGTTTTTATTTTGCTTTCAAAATATTTAAGTGCTTATTTTTCTTTAAGCCAATTAATTAGAGCTCTTTTATGTAGCATTACACGCAACACATATATAGCTACACAGAAAGGCAGAAGAAGATTACTACGGTAGTTGTAAGATTTTTCATTTGCCAGTTTTTGTTTCTTAATTGGATTACTGGCTTTATGGTGGAGCCCTTGGAAAAATGGGGCCAGGAAAGGCGTCTCTGATGCTTCCTGCTTTTCCCAAGGGGTCCAGGCTGTTAGAGCTTGAATATTCGCTTTTAATTAAACTGATTTTAACCATAGCACTCCTTAATAAAGTACTTTTAGAATTTCTTATGCCAAACGGCCGATATTTCTGGCTTTTGAATTTTATCAAGGGTAACCTCCCAGGTGCGTAGAGGAAGGAAAATTTAGGACAGTGTGTGGAGGAGAAGAGAATAGACAAGGTCATGAAGATATTAAACCAGAAAAAACTTACTTTCTAGGCTGGGAATTGAATCCAGATCGCCACTGGAAAGGGCAAAACCTTCACTACTGAGCTACAGCACAGGGCCGTGTCCAGGTGCTTTCCCAGAAGGAGTCTAGAGTCGTTAATTTTGAGCTTGCAAAGTCTTTTAACTATCTCATATGATTTTTAGAGCTAACTATGATGCAAACCCTAAAATTCCTGTTCCCTGGAAGGCAGAGACCAAGAGAAAGTATGGCCACATGGTTAAAATGTCAAGCTCTCAAGGACATAAAGCAAGGTGGAGACTTCATCCAATTTTTTTGGTTGTTTCAGGGACCTGCAGCCAAGTTTGTTACTGACCAGCTGGCAGGTCATCTTGAAAAGTGGGCTTATGGGTGTTCTAAGCCCGTGTTTTATCCTGGAGTACCCTTCAACACAGAAAAACGAATTCATAGCGCAAAATACACCAACTTAAGACTAGCCTTAGAATTCTTTTTCGCATTAATCAAAACTTTGCAGAGGAGATAAACACTGATTTATTTCATTTTTTTTTTTTTTAACCATTCATTCAATGGTTAAATTCAATCTAACTGGTAAGAAATTCTTACCCTTTTGTCAGCATGGCAGGCTTCTGGGTTCCCTTTCTCTGAGTGGCTCTAGTGATCGAGCTTGCGGCACCATCACCCTGGGGGCCAAGCTGCATCATAAAGGAAAATTATTGTTTTTCATTCTGGCCATCGCAAAATACGTGTGATAAAACATAGACATTATCCACTCTGTGTAGCAACCAATATCGAACTGGCAAGGCTTAAATTTGCCCCCAGATAGGCCCCGTCATCTTTAATCCAGCCTCTGGCTTGGAGTTTCAACACGTGGTCTCTGGGCAAGATGGTTGCACTGAGTAACAGGAAAGATAGGAAAGGAAAAGTAGAGAAGGAAAGTATTGGCTGTGGCAGGGTGGGGAAGGTGAAGAGCTTAGGAAGGCCAGAGAAAGACCCACTCATTGCAGCCGACAATGAAAAGCTCAGGTGGCCGCTTGTCGGTAGCAAAGGGATCTTTTCCAGCAGTCCCATCAGCTCTCAAGTTTCCCCGTTTAGGGAGGAAAAAGCTGCCAAAGTCCCACGATCCTGTACATGCGTACCCCTGTCACCCACAGCTATCAGCAAAGAGAGCAAGGCAGATTAATTAGCAGTAACCTGTTTTTAGCTGAGAGGAACCTTACCAAGAGGAGCCTCTAACCCCCTAAATCTTAAAAGGGACTCTAACCCTCCTAAGTTGGGCCTCTAACCTGAGGTCGGTCAAGTGTCCTTGCCTTTTATTAAGAGGGGCCTCTAACCCACTCTGTCTTAGGAGAGACTCTAACCCCTCTAAGTTGGGCCTGTAACCCAATTCCATTCTTTACCCGGGTACCCCACCACTTACCCTAAGTCCTCCAATCAGTGCAGCAGTCTATTTCCTTTGGGTCGGGGGTCCCCTCAGTATTGTCCCTTTTGTGGTCCAAGAGAAAGATGTTATTGGACCACACCACTTACCCCAAGTCAGCCTTTGGGTCGGGGGTTTCTGATGTATAGTTGCTTCTGTGGTCACCAGAAATATGTTACCAGAAGGGGGTATCGATCCAGACCCCAAGAGAGGGTTCTTGGATTTCGCACAAGAAAGAACTCAGGGCGAGTCCACAGTGCAAAGTGAAAGCAAGTTTATTAAGAAAGTAAAGGAATATCACACTCCGGGAACTGTTGTGGGGTGGGGGGAGCGGGGAGGGATAGCATTAGGAGATATACCTAACGCCAAATGTTGAGTTAAATGGTGCAGCACACCAACATGGCCCATGTATACATATGTAACAAAGCTGCACATTGTGCACATGCACCCTAAAACGTAAAGTATAATAATAATAAAATAAAATAAAATAAAAATAAGTTACTGTAATGAAAGAAGGTTCATTAAAAATTTATTTGATTAAAAAAAAGTAAAGGAATAAAAGAATGGCTACTCCATAGACAGAGCAGCCCTGAGGGGTGCTGGTTGCCCATTTTTATGGTTATTTCTTGATGATATGCTAAACAAGGGGTGGATTATTCATGCCTCCCCTTTTTAGACCATATAGGGTAACTTTCTGATGTTGCCATGGCATTTGTAAACTGTCGTGGTGCTGGTGGGAGTGCAGCAGTGAGGACGGCCACAGGTCACTCTCGTCGCCATTTTGGTTTTGGCAGGTTTTGGCCGGCTTCTTTACTGCAACCTGTTTTATCAGCAAGGTCTTTATAACCTGCATTTGTACTGACCTCCTATCTCATCCTGTGACTTAGAATACCTTAACCGTCTAAGAATGCAGCCCAGTAGGTTTCAGCCTCATTTTACCCAGCTCCTATTCAAGATGGAGTTATTCTGGTTCACATGCCTCTGACTTCCCAGCCTGCAGAACCGTAAGATCTCTGTTCTTTATAAAGTACCCAGTCTCAGGTATTCTGTTATAGCAGCACAACACAGACTAAGACAGTCTCCAAACTGGTCTGTGTCTCCTCCTTTGGGACAAGATGAACCTGAGAACCTGATATGTTGTCCCAACAACTTGACAACCTCCCAGGGAATTCTTGGAAGGTGCTGAGGAAAACCCATTTCTGTGTCCTCTGACAAGGCTGTGCCTGGGGCCCCAAGTAGGTGAAGCAGGTGTGTCTGTGACTCAGTTGCACCATGCAACCAGCCCTGGAAGTCTTTTTTTTTTTTTTTTTTTTGAGACAGTCTCTCTCTATCACACAGGCTGGAGTGCAGTGGCGTGATCTCAGCTCACTACACCCTCCACCTCCCAGGTTCAAGCAATTCTCCTGCCTCAGCCTTCCGAGTAGCTGGAATCACAGATGTGCACCACCACGCCCAGCTAATTTTTGTATTTTTAGCAGAGACGGGGTTTCACCATGTTGCCCAGGCTGGTCTCAAACTTCTGTCCTCATGTGACCCGCCTGCCTCAGCCTCCCAAAGTGCTGGGATTACAGGCATAAGCCACTGAGCCCTGCAGGCCCTGGAAGTCTTAAAGACACAGGAGGATTCCTCCAGTATCACTCAGTTAAAACTTCAGTACAGAGGAGTGGGGCGGACAGAATGTGCATGTTCTGGAAATTAGCTCAGTGCATTTGCAAGCCTCCCTTGGCCTTTCTGACCTGCCTGTGCAGCTGTCCTCTGCAGTGGCACAGCTGAGAGCTTTATTACAGCTTAGAGCAACCTCCTATTTGGGTAAACAAATAGGGAGGCTTAAAGGGACAAACTAATCAAGAAGTCAAAGAGGCAAGACACACTCGGCTTTTCTGGCACATGAATCCCTGGAGTGCTGAGGCTCTTCCATGGAAAACTATGGCACTCTGCCCTTCACACATACCTATTTAGCACGTCACTCTCCCGTGCCCTCTTCTCCCCACAAAGCCAACACCCTTGTTTAGATCATGCATGAGGCACTGATTTTGAACTGTCTGGTGTTGTGACGACAGTTTGCAAATGTAGCCTGATCGTAGATTGCAGTTTCTGGGGCAAGTTGAGGCCCAGATTCCTGACAACTCTTGTCCTATAAGCCCTCGGGCTAAGGAGGTGCTGAGCCAGGAAGCATCTCTGGCCTCACCAGTTCTGCCTGGCGGGCAGAGAGCACAGGACCAGGCAGGCAGCCAGCTCAAGCAAGGGCTACGGTTATACTGAGGTTTGCTTGATAACCTCCTAATGCTCCAATGTTTAGGCTAAGTAGGCCTGTTCTCCATAAGCACACAGGAGAAGTATCATTCTAATAAAATAATAACTAGCTAATGTTTATGGAACTTGTACTGGGTCCCAGGCACTTGACATGCATTACCTAATGTAATCTTTGCAATTTTAGAAGTCAGTACTAGAAGTTAGGTGCTATTTTTATCTCCTTATTAAAGATAAGAGAAATGGACCCTGAGCAGTGGCTCATGCCTGTAATCCCAGCACTTTGGGAGGCCCAGGCGGGTGGATCATTTAAGGTCAAGAGTTCGAGACCAACTTGGCCAACATGGTGAAACTCTGTCTCTACTAAAAATACAAAAATCAGCTGGGTGTGGTAGCACGCCTGTGATCCCAGCTACTTGGGAGGCTGAAGCAGCAGAATTGCTTGAGTCCAGGAGGCAGAGGTTGCAGTGAGTTGAGATCATCCAACTGCACTCCAGCCTGGGTGACTGGGCAACACAGCAAGACTTTTCTGAGGGACAAAATTCAACCCATAACAGAGGTATAGTTAGTAGTTGTGCTTCCAGGCACAATTTACAAACATAGGTCTTTTCCCTTAGTTTCTGGAGGCCTTCTGTTGAATGGCTTTTTGTCTGTTAGGAAGCTGTGTTGGAAGCAGTGGGAAGCTGTGACCTGTGAGGCCTGCTGAGAAGGTGGTCGGAGGCTCCTGTTCTCCATAGCTCTTTACCTTTAGGCTGTGTGAGCAAGGACTATGTGTCCCAGGCAGCGCATTTACTGTGGGAATTTCTTTTTTATTTTTTTTGAGACGGGGTCTCGCTCTGTCACCCAGTCTGGAGTGCAGCGGCGCACACCCAGGAATTTTTATGCAGCTGCAGCTGTTCCCTGGAGAGGTAGATAAGGACTGAGGGCCTGAGGGGCCAGGTAAAGCCCCCCTGGCTCAGGTGCTGCAGGTCCTGGACACAGCTCTCCTCCGAGGAGGCTGCCTCAGAGAGCCTCGCTTGCTGCACTCGTGGCAAGAGCAAAAGTGGCCAGAGGAATGGCTCCTCCTCCAATTTTGGACTTCCCTTTCTGGACCTGTCTCATTGTGGGTACAAATTATAACATCCCCCCGCACCCCGCCACTACCTCTTTCATTTGGCACAGAAAGAAAGGAAGGTCATTTCCGGGAAATGGACCCAGCTGGGCCAGATTGAGCTGCTGCTGTCTGGTGCCTATCTTTCCTCATGCCCTAGGGGCCCTATTTCAGTCCCTTTCACCACCCCCCATCTCTTCCTTCCAAGACAGTCACAGTGGGCAGTGTTTATACTTGCACAGGATTGCAGGGAGAAGAGGACACCTCTAATTTGCTCCTCTATTCTAATTTTCTTTCTCATTCAATTAGGCTAAAAAAAACCCTCACTTTTAACACTCTTAACAACAGCTCCTAATGAAAGCAGCAGCCAATAATTACATAAATCATTTATTGGAGAGCTATTTTAGATTCCTCATTTAATGAATGCTGCAGAATTTAGCTGGTTTCAGATTCATCAGAATAGGGGCTTGGCAAAGTCATGAAGATAGAGACCCCCTCCCCGCACACTCTGTTTCGCGGGTGACTGTCCGCCTGTGACCCTCTGCTCACCTCACTCTACCCTGCAGGCTCCCCTCCACCTGCCCCTCCAGACACCTCCTCCTCACTCACCTCTCTGGCTTCCACTGTCATTACCTGTTGGTGACCCCAGATCTCTAATGTCTCCTTCCCAGATCATCTATCCATTGCCTACAGGAGTTTCCAGTTGGAAGGCTGCAGAAATGACAACCTCCTCCCCAGACCTGCTCCTCCCTTCTCCTTATCGCAAGTGACATTATTCACTCGCCTGGTTGCTTGTCCAGACAACTGAAGTTCAGAGAGGTTAAAACACTTGCCCAGAGGCACACAGCTAGTGAGTTATGGTAAAGCAGAGATTTGGACCCAAGTCTGACTGTTCGCAAAGCCCATGCTAGTACCAGCATGCTGTGCCACCTTACTGACGAGGTGAGCGTGTCAGCTCCTTTCCACACCTCATGCTGTTCCAAGCGCTGGCCCTATACAAGGTAATCGATCTGACAGACCAACACTACCCACTTGTGATGTGCCAAGCTGTGTTCCAGGTGTTAGGATCCCAAGTTGCCTAAGACACAGTCTTGCTCTCTAAGACTCAGAGAGAAAAAAAAAAAATTGATCATGGCCATTTAGTGTCTTCTGTGCTTTGACAGAGGTAAGTACATGTGCTTGTGCTCAGGGAACATGTGTAAGAGCAGCACCACCTACCTCACACCTTGGGGATCAGGGAAGGATCCCCAGGAGGTGAGCTGTGAGTTGGGTTTTGAAGGTCAAGTAAGAGTTAGCCAGAAAACAAGGTCTTGGGTAGATGAGAAAAACACAGTTTCTTTGCACCCACACAACATTTCTGACACCAGAGGTCTGGGTTATTTCCCCCAGTGACCAATTCTCCAACACCAACTGGGTGTCCTACAATTTAATTCTGACACTATCAAGCTGCAGTTCCCGTCAGATCCCACATGTTCGGGGCTCAGTTCCACCAGACTGCCCCCATTGCAGATGCCAATGGCAAGTCTGGGTCTCACGTATTTCTTTTTTTTTTTGAGACGGAGTCTCGCTCTGTCGCCCAGGCTGGAGTGCAGTGGCGCAATCTCGGCTCACTGCAAGCTCCGCCTCCCGGGTTCACGCCATTCTCCTGCCTCAGCCTCTCCGAGTAGCTGGGACTACAGGCGCCCGCCACCACGCCCGGCTAATTTTTTGTCTTTTTTAGTAGAGACGGGGTTTCACTGTGGTCTCGATCTCCTGACCTCGGGGTCTCACGTATTTCTGACCAAACAGCTATAAGTTAGCGGTTCCCATGGCCCCCTCCCTTGGGCTCAATAATTTGCTAGAATAGCCCACAGATTCAAGGGCCCACAGATCTCAGAGAAACACTACATTTACCAGTTTATTATAAAGGACACAACTCAGGAACAGTCAGATGGGAGATGGATAGGGCAAGGTAGGGGTGGGGCAGGGGGTGGGGCTTCCATGTCCTCTCTGGGCACCCACCCTCCAGCACCTCCACGTGTTCTGCAGTCTAGAAGCTCATCAGATCTCACTGTTCAAGAGTTTTCACAGACCTCAAAATCCAGCACCCAAATCCCATTCCCAGAGGCTGAAGGGTGGGTGGGGTAGGTGAGGGTGCGGTTTGAAATAATATATATTGATGACGCTCCAGCAGTTTTAAGCAAAATCTTGAGCCATTTATGTCCAGAATTTTTGACAAACAAAACCAGACAAAACAACCAATCCCACAAAACAAAACTAAACAAAAACCAACCAGCCAAACAACCAAACCAAACCAAACCAAACCAAACCAAAAAACCCTAGGCTTCATTGTTTTGGGATGCACTGTCACACTGAATCATGCCTGTACCTGATGTTCTAGAAGAGTTCAGTTTCCTCTCAGGGTAATCAGTTATGTGATAAAGAGGTGTTAGATACTTGGTGATGATTTAAAATCCAATCTCAATTTGGTCCCACCTTGAGATCTGTTCATTCTTTTTTTTTTGTTTTTTGAGACAGAGTCTCGATCTATCTCTCAGGCTGGAGTGCCGTGCAGTGGTGCAATCTTGGCTCACTGCAGCCTGGACCTCCTAGGCTCAAGAGATCCTCCTTTCTCAGCTCTCCTGAGTAGCTGGGACCACAGGCATGTGCCACCCCGTCCAGCTAATTTTGAACTTCTTTTGTAGAGACAGGGTCTCACTATGTTGCCCAGATTGGTCTCAGACTCCTGGGGTCAAGCGATCCTCCTGCCTGGGCCTCTCAAAGTGCTGGGGAGATCTGTTCGTTCTTTTTTTCTTTTCTTTTCTTTTTTCTCCTTTGTTTCTTTCTTTCTTTCTTTCTTTCTTTCTTTCTTTCTTTCTTTCTTTCTTCTTTCTTTCTTCTTTCTTTCTTTCTTTCTTCTTTCTTTCTTCTTTCTTTCTTTCTTTCTCTCTTTCTTTCTTTCTTCCTTTCTTTCTTTCCCCCTCCCTCCCTCCCTCCCTTTCTTCCTTCCTTCCTTCCTTCCTTCCTTCCTTCCTTCCTTCCTTCCTTCCTTCCCTCCTTCCTTATTGAGACAGGGTCTTGCTCTGTTGCCCAGACTGGAGTGCAGTGGCGCGATCTCAGCTCACTGCAATCTCTGCCTTCCAGGTTCAAGCAAATCTTCTTCCTCAACCTCCCCAGTAGCTGGGACTACTGGTCCACGCCACCATGCCCGGCAAATTTTTGTATTTTTAGTAGAGACAGGGCTTCACCATATTGGCCAGGCTGGTCTCGAACTCCTGACTTTGTGATCCGCCCACCTCTGCCTCCCAAAGTGCTGAGATTACAGTTATGAGCCACCACACCCAGTGATCTGTTATTCTTAATGGAAAAATGCTTGGTACTTTATAAGCCAAATGATGATGCAATTGGCCCTATTTTAGTCCAACAGGGAAAAATGCAAAAATTATACATTTCAGCAGACCTGGTACATTTGATAGCTTAAACTGACATAAAAATTGTCTTTTAAAACTAAGATAAAACAAAATGGGGATAGTGATACTTCCTCATGGAGTTGTGGGAAGGGTGGAGTGAGATTCATGTGCAAAGAGTTTGCACAGTGCTGGGCACATCAAGGACACTGATGGGTGAGAGTTCCCAGTGTTGGGACCATTGCTGGGGTGGGAGTGGCCTGTGCCTCCATCAGGGAAGAAGGGCAGATGAGCCTTCCGGAACGTACTCCTCAGAACCTGGGTCCTAAGTCTGCACGCATGTCCCCTACGTGTGTTCTCTGCCGGGGCATTAGCGGACAGGGACTCTTGTCCACATGAAAGCACTCGGGGGAATCATGGCTTGCTAAAGCCAGAGCACAAGGCGGAGATCACCTGCACCTACCCACCCTACATGGAAAGGACAGCTGAGTCCCGAGAGGGCCGTAGGGTCACAACTTCCTAGGAAGCCGGGGCTGGAGCCAGGCCGCCTGCTTGCCCTCTCTATGGCTGTGCCCCGCTCTGTGCTGCCCAGGCTGCTCCTCAGCCGCAGCGCCTTCAGTCCCATCTGGCCTAGAGGGAAGGGAGTGCGGGTCGCCCGGCCCCTGGAAGCTCACCTCTAAAGCCCCGAGGGCACCGTAGGGGACGCTGTGTCCACAAAGGCTCCTAGGAGGAGCTTTCATGACACTTTATGGGAAAAAGTCCCACAGCCCTGCACTGAGCCTTCACCTCACCTGAGCTCTTCTCAAAGTCAAGTCAGAGCGGGCGGGGGGCGGGGGGCAGAAACTGAAGTGCAGAGTGAAGGGCTCCGAGAAAGCACTGCCAGGCCTGGGCCGACAGGCCCCGTGGCACCTTCGGGAACATCTCTGTCCATGAAAAGCTGCAGTCTGCTGTTACTCTTTCAGTAACGGGGTCACTATTTCTATATTCGGACACTGCGCAGTCTCTAGGCCTCCCGAGGGTTTGAGTTCTCCGGAGTCCAGACTCATAATCCACACCTCCCTCCCCCTGAAAAAAAAAGCGTGCGGGCCCAGGTAGGTGAGCGGCGGGGCTGTCCCTTCAGCGCCGGGAGGGAGAGGGCGCCCCCACCTGGTGACAGGCAGCATGGCAGCGAGAGGCCAGGGCTGAACGCGCCGCAGGATCCTCTCCTGGTGGCCTTGTCCCTGGGTGCCCCTCAGAACCACCCGGGGACATCCCCAAATTACAGAAACCTGGACCCTCACCACAGACCCTGAATCAGGAAGTACGAGGTGTGCCCCAGGCATTTTAAAACAACAACAACAACAGCAAGCTCTATAGAGCTTCTGATCAACACCCAAGTTGAGAACCGCAGGGTATTAAGATCAGAGATGAGGTGTCAAAAATAACTTCCAGCTAACAATAGTTAAGGTGCCAACACTTGTGAATCATTTGTCATTATATGTAAATTAGAGGCCCGTGGCAGTGGCTCACGCCTGTAATCCCAGCACTCTGGGAGGCTGAGTCAGGAGGATCACTTGAGCTCTGGAGCTTGAGACCAGTCTGGGCAACATGGTGAGACCCGTCTCTACTAAAAATAAAAGCGAATTAGCCAGGCCTAGCAACCAGTGCCTGTAGTCCCAGCTACTGGAGAGGCTGAGGTGGGAGGATTGCTTGAGCCTGGAGGTCAAGGCTGCAGCCAGCTGTGATTGCTCCACAGCACTCCAGCCTAGGCAACACTGAGACCTTGTCTCAAAAAAAAAATTATATATATATATAAAAAATATAATGTGTATATATATATATATAAAATATGTGTATATATATATATAAAATATAATGTGTATATATATATATATAGAAGAGAGAGAGAGATACACACACACATATGTGTATGTACATATGATTAGAGCGGATATGAGGCCATTCCTCTAACTCTCTCTTTCCTTTGCATTCTCAGAGAGAAGGCCAATGTGGGGGCTCTGCCAGGTGCTCTACATGCCTGCAGCCCTCCTGAGCCTTGTTGGAGACTATCACTGATCTCTGCCCCAGTTAGGATGGTTTCAAATTGGTCTAGTCTAGTGCTTTACTGGCTTCCCAAAAGCTGTGGGCTAAGTTCAAATGGGGGACTCCCCTGGAAGTGTGCCTGAAAAGCAGATGTCATCCACACTGTGTTTCTCAGCAGGAAGTCGCCCCCCCCAGCACAGCTGTTCACTGTGACAAGCATAGGAGCCCCCAGGGACTGTGCTGAAGAGCAGATTCTGATGAGCAGGGCCGGGTGGGGCCTGAAAGTCGTCATCTCTAACAAGCTCCCAGGGGACACTTTGTTGCTCTCCAAGGACCACATGTGAGGGTCTACACCACTTACTGACAACACTGCTCTAGCTATGACCAGCTGGAAGGGCTTCCGAAGAGGAGCTTCATAGCTAAGCTGACCAGCCCTCCTGGTTTGCCTGGGGCTGAGAGGTTTGCCCAGACTTGAAACCTGGGATGGTCCCAGGGAGACCAGAATTCTTGGTTACCCTGTGCACAGCTATGGCCCAATACAATTAGTTTAGGTAAAGCCTTGACATAGA
The DNA here is from genome assembly GCF_028878055.3 of Symphalangus syndactylus. Lineage (NCBI taxonomy): Eukaryota > Metazoa > Chordata > Mammalia > Primates > Hylobatidae > Symphalangus > Symphalangus syndactylus. Next base: position 11,556,286 of record NC_072434.2, read on the forward strand.
CATCTGAGAAAGGCTCAAGAATGCTTACAAAGAAACAAACAAGGTGTTCTAAATCAATCTAGTGTAGAAAAAATACTCTTAAAGCACCGAGGGAAGGTAGATTAAATTCAAGGTCATCATGAAACTGAGCTTCTTGAGAGCTGAGTTCTGAGCGGGATGGGACAGAAAAGGGATTAGGGAATGATCTAGGTTGGGATGGAGGAAAGGGCTCCCATTGCTATACATGCCGGCTTTGGTTAGTGCTGATTTCATGAAAATCCAGGTTCATCTGAGTTGTCAGAACCTACAAGACTGTTAAAATCATATTCAAGTGTGTGCTGTCATATTTGTATTAAATTCCTGTATCTACTTATTTTAGGCCACTTTCTCTCCCCAAAAGCCATGGCAGTTAACCTGGCCCTAAACCTAAGTTGCCCTGGCCTCCCTGCCCAGGTGGCTTCTAGAGAATGTCACATAATGCAGTGGTTTAATGGCCTTCCCTGGTGACCACAGCCCTGGTCTGGACGTGGTCCTGTCTCTGCCCTGCCATGTGTCATGTGACCTAGGTAGAAAGGGAGTCAGCGTCTACCTGTCTGTGCCTGTCCTCCTGCCCTTACAGGGATGGCTGAGGCATGAGGGCTCTGACAGCCCTGGAGACACACAGAACCTCACCAATATGGAAGAGTCTGGGAAAAACTTGGGGCCACCCTGAGAAGGCACTTCACAACAAAGACAGCACACGGTACTTTTTGGAGGGCAGCCATACTCTGGCCTATGGGTTTGGTTCCTAGAACTCGAAGTATGTGGGTTTCCTGAGTGTATAAAATCCCGAGAGATGGTAATAAACCATATCGTTTGGGATGAGGTACAGAGAGCCTTCATATTTATAAAATATATGAGTCCAGGCATGGTGGCTCACACCTATAATCCCAGCACTCTGGGAGGCCAAGGCAGGAGGATTACTTGAGCTCATGAGTTTGAGACCAGCCTGGGCAACATAATGAGAGCCTGTCTCTACAAAAATAAAATAAAATAAAATAAAATAAGAAGTTAGCTGGGCATGGTGGTGTGTGCCTGTGATCACAATTATTCAGGAGGCTGAAGTGGGAGGATTGCTTGAGTCTAGGAGTTCGAGGCTGCAGTGAACTATGATTGCACCACTGCACTCCAGCCTGGGCAACAGAGTGAGACCCTGTCTCAATTAAAAAAATATATATATGTATGTATGTATATGTGTGTGTATATATATATACATATATATGTATGTGTGTGTGTGTGTATATGTATGTATGTATATATCCAGCTTTATCTCTTTAGCCGTGGTTAAGATTTGAACTTTGGAATCAGGCAGAACTGTAGGTCCAGCTCTGGCATTTTCTCACCCTCTAGAGCCTGGGTTTCCTCATCTGTAAAATAGAGATGGCAACAGTGCCTCCTCTTCGGGGCCTCTGGGCCTTGGCCGTCACACAATGCTCCTCCAAGAGCAGCTATGTTATCACTACTCTTATCTCACAGACAGCTGGAGGAGGGTCACCGGGGCGGCGGGCGCTCTGCAGGAGGCCTCCTTTAAGGGCAGTTGTCATTAGCACACTGTTAGTAATGGGAAGCTCCAAGATGCTGCCAAACCACTTGAAAAGATGTGTTAGAAATCCCCATTGGGTAAAGAACAAAATTCTCAGTTCACAGAGCTTAGTCAACGCTTTTGTTGTTGTTGTTGTTAATAAATGCTTTCTTTTTGAAGTTTTAGATTTATAGAAAAGCTGTAAAGATAGTACAGAGAGTTCCCATTTCTCACAGCGGTGCTGCATTGACTCCCTGCTGGTGTGGGCTTGCAGTGGTCCAGTGGTTCAGTTTTGGTCTGGCTTCCTTTTTTCTGTGGTGAGTGTCTAGCCCACAAGCTGAGTTATGGAGATGCTGCAGCTTTTGTGTTTGTAAAAATGACCTCGATCCCCGCCTACACCCGTTTCCTCTGTGTGCAGAAACACACATGTGCACAGGCCCACCCACAGCATGCGGTCATGCCGTGTGAGGAGCACACCCACTGAGCTAGGCTCAGGCGGTCCCTGACTGCTACCCCTGCAGACCCAAGGTCGACCAGCGCCCCTGCAGAGGAAGCACTGTTACCATCTCGTGGCTTCTGGATGGTCCAGAGGGGGCTTTCTTGGAGATAAGTGAGCCAGACCTCCAAGAATCTGTGGGGTGGGTGGGCACATTTGGGTGTTCTCTTTTGCAGATGAGAAGTATTCATGGTGGCCTGAGGCTTGAGGCTTAAACACTGTGAGCTTCACTTTCCTTTTCTGGAAAATGGGAATAAACCAATGCTTCAGTCCTGGGAATGTGGTGAAGAGTGAAGGAGAAGTGTGAGTAGCACCAGGCCTGGCACGGATGAGTGCGGTGCTTTTATCATTCCAGCCATGCCAGGTGGACATGTGGCCTCAGCTCACCAGATTCTCCTGCCCTCTGCCTCTGCCCAGGGTGGAGGGGAGTGAAGAAGATAGTGCCACAGCCCGGCACAGGCCTGAATCATTGTATGCTTGACAGGCTCCAAGGCCTCCTTAAGTTAGGTCTTCGCTCTGTGTACCATGACATTCCTCCAGAAAAACAAAAGTGCAAAGAACATCTTCTAATTTAAAACATGTTTTATGGCCGGGCTTGGTGGCTTATGCTGTAGCAGGATGAGCCGCAGACAAAACTCCTCAGACTCCAGGTTAAAGAAGGAAGGGCTTTATTCGGCCGGAGGCATCAGCAAGACTCCTGTCTCAAGAGCCAAGCTTCCCGAGTGAGCAATTCCTGTCCCTTTTAAGGGCTCACAACTCTAAGGGGATGCGCATGAGAGGGGTGCGATTGATTGAGCAAGCGGGGGGTACATGTCGCGGGGCTGCATGCACCGGTAATTACATTGGAACAAAACAGGATAGGGATTTTCACAGTGCTTTTCTATACAATGTCTGTAATCTATAGACAACATAACCGATTAGGTCGGGGTCGACCTTTAACTACCAGGCCCAGGGTGTGGTGCCGGGCTGCCTGCTTGTGGATTTCATTTCTGCCTTTTAGTTTTTACTTTTTCTTTCTTTGGAGGCAGAAATTGGGCATAAGACAATATGAGGGGTGGTCTCCTCCCTTAATGCCTGTAATCCCAGCACTTTGAGAGGCCGAGGCGTGTGGATCGTCTGAGGTCAGGAGTTCAAGATCAACCTGGCCAACATGGCAAAACCTCGCCTCTACTAAAAACAAAAAAATTAGCCTGGCGTGGTGGCGGGCACCTGTAATCCCAGCTACTCAGGAGGCTGAGGCAAGAGAATCGCTTAAACCCAGGAGGCAGAGGTTGCAGTGAGCCAAGTTCGCACCACTGCACCCCAGCCTGGGTGAAAGAGTGAGACTCTGTCTCAAAAAAACAAAAACAAAAACAAAACAAAACAAAACAAAACAAAAAACATGTTTTACTCAGGAAGGCTGGTTTTTAATGTAATCAGTAGCAAGTACTTTCACAAAGTGATGAGGGCTTTGTGTCACAAATAACTCCCTTCCCCAATTACTCTGTGTGGTCAGTCTGATTTCACTGTACTTTAGGTTCAAGCCATGTATTTGGGAGAAAGACATAGGTGTCATTTCTCATAATATTCACCAAATGAAAAACTTTGAAAGGCTATTCAGGAGTCTACAGTTCACTGGAGGCCATGTGGCAGATCTCCCCCAAGGGGTTTCCAGATGTTTCCTGAAAAAGAAGAGAAGAGAGGGAGAGATCTCTGCATCGTGTCTCAGATCTGAGTGAGTCCAGTTCTGGAACTTGTGGCGTATTGGGGAAGAAATTAGGTCTGGAGGGACATGGACCAAGGCCTGTCCTCTCCTCAGCTGCCCCTCGAATGCCTCTCTGCCTTAAATGGGTAGCTGAAGGTGGACGAGAAAGAAGAGAGAGAGAGAGAAAGAGAGAGAAAGAGAGAGAGAGAGAAGACAGGAGCAGCAGCAGGAGAGTGCGGGCACTTGAGAGCAGCTCACATCTGCTTCTTGGTTGGGGAGTGTATTGAAAACCACCCTGAGAAGGCTCATGCCTTGGCCTCGCTCCCCTTGTCTTGGGCTGACAGGACAGCTATACACTCAAATGCCCCTAAATGCAGGTTTGAGGACCCTCCTGGGGCAGGATGCCACATGGGGACAGGCAGAGCAGAAGCCAGGTGACAGAGCCAGGCCAGCTGAGGAAGTGTGCACCCTCAGCAACGCTGGCTGGGCAGCCCTGCTGGAGGCTGTGTAAAATGCCCACCATGGTGCCTCAACAGTCGGTAGAAAGTTTGAGGTGTTAGGTTTCCTCTATGACTTCGTCCCTCCTCCAAAATAATTATGCTAAAAACCACAGTAGCTGTTGTGTCTGGGGCATCTAAGCGAGTCAGACACTACATACCTTATTTCACTCACCCTTCATTGAAACCCTGTGAGGCAGGCATTATTTCTCCCATTTTACAGGGAGGTACTGGGTCTCAACAGGGGTGTAGGCAACTGCCAGGGGTCTCGCCCAGCTTGTAGGTATAGGGCTGGGCGTCAGCCTCAGGTCCACATGACTCAGGTCAGGAGCTCAGAGCCCCTGTGCCGCCACACAGCCCTTAGCTTGTTGCACTGTTGCAGTGGACAAGGTCTCCAGGATCTGGCAAGGACGGTGAAGTCTGGTCAGAGGGTAGATGCCAGGCCTCACAGCACAGCTATCACAACAGAACCTAAACTGGAAATTGGGTTTTTGCTGTTGTTTTTTTAAAAATCCACTGCATCTTTGTTGTTGTTGTTGTTGTTGTTGTTTGAGATGGAGTCTCGCTCTGTCGCCCAGGCTGGAGTGCAGTGGTGCAATCTTGGCTCATTGCAACCTCTGCCCACCGGGTTCAAGCGGTTCTCCTGCCTGAGCCTCCCAAGTAGCTGGGACTACAGTCACGCACCACCACACCTGGCTAATTTTTGTATTTTTAATACAGACGGGGTTTCACTATGTTGGTCAGGCTGGTCTTGAACTCCTGACCTTGTGATCTGCCCCCCTCAGCCTCCGAAAGTACTGGGATTACAGGTGTGAGCCACTGCACCTGGCCAACATCTTAAACTAGGTAAGCCACATAAGCTAGCTTTCAAGATCTTGGATCTTGAGTAGATCCCAGCTGGTCTTCAGTTTGTATCTGCCACTCACCACCCTGAGTCAAATACTTAAGGTCTTTGTGCCTCAAGTTTCTCATTGGTAAATTCCCGTGGGCTGTTGTGAAACAGAATAAGATGATGCTTACCCAGTGTCTGGGCTGTTGTGAAACAGAATAAGATGATGCTTACCCAGTGTCTGGCCTGATAGCTCAGTAACCAGCCATTCTAAGAACTGGAGGAACAGGCTGTAGCTTTAGGCTTTCCTTTCTGCCCTGGGATGTTCTCCCTGTCAAAAACAGCACTGAGGCTGCTGTCCTGGCAGTTTCCATCAAAGGATTAACACTGAATAGCAACAAAAAAGGGCACGGGCTCTTCTTTTTGGACTGAACGCACACTCAAGTTTGTTGCAAGTACCTGAGAGCTCATTACCTGCCTTGGCTGTGGAATAGGCCCATGCCAGTGCTTACGTCTTTCTGTTCTATCCCCTGAAAGTCAAAACAAAAGTTTCTTGTCTTGAGGTAGGAGGTGGGACTCGACTCCAGAGGTGGGGCTTGGATACCAGACTAGATTGAGGACTAGCTAAAACAGAGCTGGGGTGAAAGCAGCTTTGAATCAGACATGCCCACCACTGAGACATGGCAATTTACTGTAGCCATGGCAACACCTGGGCGTTATCACTCCTTTCTATGGTAATGACCCAATGACCCAAAAGTGCCTACCCCTCCCCTAGAAATTTCTGCATAAACTGCCCTTTAACCTGCATGCAGTTAAAAGTGGGCATAAATACGACTGCAAACCTGCCCTGAGCTGCTACTCCCTGCCTAAGTTAGCCCTCCTCCGCAAGAGCAGTCATGGAGTTGTAACACAGCCTCTTCAATAAAGCTTTCTTTTACCTCTGGCTTGCCCTTGAATTCTTTCCTGGGCAAAGCCAGGAACCCAGCAAGCTAAGCTCCACTTTCGGCCTTGCCTGCCCTGTATCACTGACTTCCTTCTGAACCCTCCTCACACTAAGCAAATGCTCAGCCACCTGCCGCCTTTTCTCCACTCCTTTAGCCCTTCCCAAGGTCTGGGCTGGGTTGCATTCAGATTGGTGTGGTCACCACTTTCACGGTGGCCCAGCTTGCTTGGGGAACTCACTGATGGCGGATAAGGGGAAGGCGTGGGTTTTGATATGTCCTATAAGGTGCTATGTCATGAGCGTGGAATATGAAATCAGCTGCAGGCTGATGCCATGTGGGTGGTGCCCTCCTATGTGGGGGTGGGAGGCCTCCTGGGCAGGATTCTTGTTCTCCCGGGGCACAGGAACAAGGTGAAAACAGGCAGAAGGGCAGGTCCCATGGCTGCTCTGGAAGGCTGACCACGCTGTCCACACACACTCTATCAAACCCCCTCACTATCTTGTCGCACTGTAACTTCTGCTGGCTGGCTTCAGCCCCACTCAACTTGCAAATGCTCTTAGGGAGGTCACTATACTCTCCAAATGGCCAAACCGAGTGTTTGCAACTCTGTCCTTACCTGATTTGCACTTTCTGCAACATCTGGCATCATGGACCACTTCTGCATTCTGGAAACCATTTCTTCTATGGGAACCTGTGTGACAATTTTTTTTCCATATTCCCTCCTGCTCCTCTGGATGCTTCCCTTGATCTCCTTCACTGAGTTTTCTTCCTCCTCTTGCACAGAATAACCTCCAGGGTTCCTTCCTTTCTCCCTTCCCGCTCTGCCACTCTTGGGGCATATTCATCTCCAAATGTGGCTTCTGTTGTCACCTCCCAGCTGTCTGTCTCTGGCCTAGACCAATCTGTTGAGACCTTGTATCCAACTGCCTGTTGACCAGCTAGCTCCTCATAGGCCTTTGGGGCTCAACATGAACTCAGTATCAGCTTCACCCAAGCTGCTCCTGCCCCAGCATGTCCTCCTGTGGTGAACTACGCTGCCATCCATCTGGTCACTCAAGCCAGGAATTTCCCTCCCTGTTTACCTTATGTACAGTTGATCACCATGTCTCATCTAACCCACCTTCCAGGCATTTCTGGACTCCCCGCTTCATTCCCACAGCCATTGCCTCAGTTTAGTCAGTGTCATTTCCCCAGCGTTGCTGCCATAGGCTCCCACGCTGTATTCCTATGCCCCGGGCATGGTGGCGGGTACCTGTAATCCCAGCTACTCGGGAGACTGAAGCAGGAGGATTGCTTGAACCCAGAAGACGAAGGCTGCAGTGAGCCGAGATGGCGCCACTGCACTCCAGCCTGGGTGACAGAGCGAGCAAACAAACAAACAAACACACAAAGAAGACAGAACTAGAAGAGCCTGGGAACCTGGAGTTCAAGCTCACTGCTCCTACCATCACTGTGCTGCCCCCGATGGAAAAGGTAGGCATGTTCTCTAAAAGCTCCTAAGTCCCTTAGAAACACATTACGGTCCTGTGCAGAGTGGTTCAGGCTGCTGTAATAAAATACTTTAGACTGGGTAATTTATGAATAACGGAAACTTATTGCTCACAGTTCTGGAGGCTGGAAAGTCCAAGTTCAAAGTGCCAGCAGATTCAGTGTCTGATGAGGGCCCGTTTCTCACAGACGGCATACTCTATGTGTCCACACATGATGGTAGGGCAAACACATGGCAAACAAACTCCCTGGGGCCTTTTGTATTCATATAAGGGCACTAATCACTCCCCCAGAGGCTCCACCTCTTAATACCATTACCTTGGGGGTTAGGTTTCAACATATGAATTTAGGGAGGTCACAAGCATTCAAACTCTAGCAGGCCTCACTGTCCATAATTAGTTTTAACATTTGTCTTATCACATTTAGGTGATGAATATTCTTAGAGATAACAAATATCCTGAATTTACAAATAACAGGAAAAAACATGGAAAATTATGAATGTCTGTCTTTGTCTGAAAGTTTATCCTTATATTGAACAGAAATATGTTTTTCTCTAATTTGTACCCTTGAGTATAAATTTAAAACGATTCCCTTTTAAAATGTGGTGGAGCTCTTAACTAAACACTGTTTGGTTTCAAAGATAACTTTCTTCTCATCATATTCTTCCATCGGCTGCCTGCCATTTAGCTGAAGCTGTCTCTCACTCTGCATCTTGTCCTGTTTATCTCACGTGGTAGGTATGTGGCTGTTAGGAACAGTCTGCCTAACAACACCTCATTCTTTCTTCTAGAACATGGTTATTTGTTGAGCATATAGTATGCCATGCATCTTTTTTTAAAAGCATCTCTTAGCTTCTGATTGTTATAAATAAAGAATCTCTCCTTTTTCCTTTCTGGAAATCTTTTTTAACCACTCAAAAGAATTGCCATAATCCCTGACTTCAAATTGCTTCAAGTAATTGTGGAGATAAGACTTATACACAAATGTCTTGTCTGATTTTAAATCCTACAACATGCAAATCTGGGGATTTCTGTAGGGACAGGCTTCTGCAGGCGGAGTAGTGCTGCCGCGCAGGTGCCAGCTCCTCGTTTATTATGCAGTGATGTACAGCCCTCTAGTGGGTCTTTAATGCAACATAAAAAAATGAAGCTGAGGGCAGTGAAGTATGGCTTTGTTCATTCATCCATTCATTTGATGTACAAGTGCTGGGTGCCTGCTTTGTTCCAGGCACATTTTAGGTGCTGGGAATACTGCAGTAAATCAAACAAACAGCCGCAAAATCAGATACATTAGTTACTGGAGACTAAGAAGATGGAGAGGAGAACAAATTTGGGATGAAGATCAGGAACTTGATTTTTGGCACATTAAGTTTGGGATGCTCATTAATCTTCAAGTAGCTTCGTTTAAAAATTAATTAGGTGCCGGACGCAGTGGCTCACACCTGTAATCCCAGCACTTTGGGAGGCTGAGGCGGGTGGCTCACTTGAGGTCAGGAGTTTGAGACCAACCTGGCCAACATGGTGAAACCCTGTCTCTACTAAAAATACAAAAATTAGCCAGGTGTGGTGGCGCATGCCTATAGTCCCAACTACTCGCTGGGAGGCTGAGGCAGGAGAATCTGTTGAACTCAGGAGGTGGAGGTTGCAGTGAGCCAAGATGGCGCCACTGCACTCCAGCCTGGGTGACAGAGCGAGACCCCATCTCAAAAAAAAAAAATTAAAATTAAAATTAAATTAAAATTAATCAGGCCAGGCACAGTGGCTCACTCCTGAAATCTCAGCATTTTGGGAGGCTGAGGGGCTTGAGCCCGGGAGTTCAAGATAAGCCTAGGCAATTTAGTGAGACCTCATCTCTACAAAAAGTTAAAACGAGTGGCTAGGCATGGTGGTGTGCACTGGTGATCCCAGCTACTCAGGAGGCTGAAGTGAGAGGATCATTTTAAGCCCAGGAGGTTGAGACTGCAATGGGCTGTGATTGTGCCACTGCACTCCATCCTGGGCCATAGGGTGATACCCTGTCTCCAAAAATAATTATAATAGTAATCAGTGTCTCTATGGACATGTACAGAGTGACTGTGGCAGAAAATGCGAGTGCAAATACTCTTTTATTTGAGATTTCACCAAATTTAAATGAAAACTGACAACACGCGCACAGTTAGCAAGGAAAGTGTGAAGACAGTGAATTAGACCATGGGTGTGGGGAGAGTGGTTATAGAGAAGTTCAAGGGTTGGCCCCACTCTTATAGAGTTGCTCATCTTCGTTCTCTGTTTAAATGGAATCATCTCAGTTCTTCGTTTCTTTTCTTCTTAATTCTTGCCACAATTTGTCACAGTGGAGTTTCTCTGTGTACTTAGGTTACATCCATCTCTTCCACCTACAGGACTATAGGTCTGTCCTATTCACTGTGGTATCCTCAGCTTCTGGCACCTGGCTGAGCCTCTATTTATATTTGTTGGAGGATGAATTTTCCATTTAATAAGGCAGATAAGATAGATGCACATGAGAAGCTAGTAATATGGCCTAGTATAATTCTAAATGAGTAAAAACACAGTTGATTACTCTTAAGAGTAATTAGAAGATCATAGTGGGTTGAAGTCAATCAGGAAAAATTTCAGAGAAGAAACTGGGCATGAGCTGAGACTTAAAGAATGGATGGAATATGAAGGAAAAAGGAAAGAATTTATGGGGGAAAGGATGTTCCCTGTTTGACTCCCACATGCTTCTCATCTCCCAATGTCTCTTTCTATTCTGGTGTCTAGTGGTCTCTGCTGGGCTGTCCTGCCCTCACTCATGATGCAGGCTAACTCTGGCCAACCTTTAGGGTTTGTCATGTGAGTGATTCCTATGCTACCCCCCCCACCTTTTTTTTTCTTTTTTAAATTTGAGACAGGGTCTCGCTCTGTCGAGCAGGCTGGAGTGTAGTAGTGCGATCTTGGCTCACTGCAACCTCTGCCTCCTGAGTTCCCCTGCCTCAGCCACCCAAGTAGCTGGGACTACAGGCGTGCCACCACACTCAGTTAATTTTTGTATTTTTAGTAGAGGTGGAGTTTCACCATATTGGCCACATCCAGGTAATTTTTGTATTTTTAGTATTTTTAGTAGAGGCAGGGTTTCATCATATTGGCCACGCTGGTCTTGAACTCCTGACCTCAGGTGATCCGCCTGCCTCGGCCTCCCAAAGGGCTGGGATTACAGGCATGAGACACCACGCCCAGCCTCCTATGCTACTCTTTATTATTATCTTTGTGGCTCCACTGTCTTTTCTTAAATGAAAAGCCAGCATGTCAATGCCTATCATTATACCTGGGCCATAGCAAGTGCTCAATAAATACTTGCTGAATGAGCATATGTGCCTAGGAGCCACATTCCATACTCTTGGTATGGCTCCTTCCCAGATATTTAGTCTCTGCCTAGAGCTGGGGCATTTGGAAATTGAGTACTTGAGGGACCACTCAAAATCCTTGCATAATTATTAATAAGAGGCTTTCTCAGATTTTTATTTAACAAAGCTTTATTGCACACCTTCTCTATTACAGGACTTATGCTGGCTATAAGCAGTTTGGAGGATTGACTGTCCAAGTATGCCAGAGAGGCTTCTCAGATTACAGGATAGAAAGTTGGAATTGAATCTTGAAGGATACGTTATGTCCTCTGGGCAGACATGACTGGAGTGGATAAGGGAGTGAGTTGGACAGTATTGTAGACAAATGCAATCACAGGTGCAAAGATGATGGTGGTAGTGAGGAACTGAGAATGTGTGCGTTTAGAGCAAAAGCGGAAGTGGCCAGAGAGAAGGTGCAGGACTGGATTTGGGGCAGGATAGCCAAAGGGCTCTTTTTTTTTTTTTTTTTTTTTCTTGAGACGGAGCCTCACTCTGTCGCCCAGGCTGGAGTGCAATGGCGTGATCTCCGCTCACTGCAACCTCTGCCACCCGGGTTCAAGCGATTCTCCTGCCTCAGCCTCCCGAGTAGCTGGGATTACAGGTGCCTGTCATCGCGTCTAATTTTTGTATTTTTAGTAGAGACAGGGTTCACCATGTTGGCCAGGCTGATCTTGAACTCCTGACCTCGTGATCCACCTGCCTCAGCCTCCCAAAGTGCTGGGATTACAGGTGTGAGCCACCGTGCCCGGCCAGGGCTCTGTCTTATACAGTTTCATGTTGCTATAATAGGATGCCACAGACTGGACAATTTATAAACAACAGTTTATTTGGCTCACGGTTCTGGAAGCTAGGAAGTCCAAGATGAAGGGGTAGCATCCGGCAGCAGCCTTTTCTCTGGGTCATAACATAGCAGAAGGCATCACATGGTAAGAGAAACAGCAAGGGAAAGCCAAACTCACTTTTATAACCAACCGACTCTCAAGATAACCCACTCTTGTGATTACATTAATCCATTCGTGAGGGCGTAGCCCTCATAACCCAATCAATTTAAAGGTCTCACCTCTTTTTTTTTTTTTTTTTTTTTTTTTGAGACAGAGTCTCGCTCTGTCGCCCAGGCTGGAGTGCAGTGGCGCAATCTCGGCTCACTGCAAGCTCCGCCTCCCGGGTTCACGCCATTCTCCTGCCTCAGCCTCTCCGAGTAGCTGGGACTACAGGTGCCCGCCACCACGCCCGGCTAATGTTTTGTATTTTTAGTAGAGACGGGGTTTCACCGTGGTCTCGATCTCCTGACCTCGTGATTCGCCCGCCTCGGCCTCCCAAAGTGCTGGGATTACAAGCGTGAGCCACCGCGCCCGGCCAAGGTCTCACCTCTTAACACTTTTGCATTAAGAATAAAGTTTCCAACACATGAACTTTGGGGGATACATTCAAACCACAGCAAGCTCTATGGATACCAATCTGTAAGAGGCACAAAAATAAAAAAATGATGCTAATTAACACAGCCACTTGCAGTGCCTTACATAACTTTTGAAACCTAAATTGGTCCTATTCCCCTGAGGTAAGACAGTGCCCTTGAATGTTAATTTAAAAATTCTCCTGGTTGGCAGTTACAATTATCTTATGTTATATTCACTGCATGTAATAAGTCCCTTATTTCAACATAAAGAGCTTTTAAATTCTTATTAATAGAAAATCAGGTTTCTTTTAATCCTTTGCTGAACAGATATTTAAAGAAAACTGGCCTGTTTATGTATTGCCAAATTATTAGCTTTCTGGTAATGTACGTATTCCTCCAACAAGCCCTGGATGGAGGCCTCTAGGTGCTCCTTCCCTGATAAACATGGGGCTGTTCATTTGGCTGGGTAAGCTGAGAACGTTGGTTTGTGTGGGTGCCTAAAAGAGAATCTGTGTTCAATGAAGTATTGTCAATAGGGTTAATTATGTGTTTGGCACACATAAACGGGACAAGACATGTAAAGTGCTTGGTCGGAGAGCGACTGTATTTCTTTTCTTGTTTTTGGAGACTGGATGTCACTCTGTCGCCCAGGCTGGAGTGCAGTGGTGCAATCTCGGCTCACTGTAACCTCTGCCTCCTGGGTTCAAGCAATTCCTCATGCCTCAGCCTCCCAAGAAGCTGGGATTACAGGCATGCACCCCCAAGCTCGGTTAATTTTTTTTTTTTTTTCGTTTTTAGTAGAGATGGGGTTTCGCCATGTTGGCCAGGCTGGTCTTGAACTCTTGGCCTCAAGCAATCCGCCCGCCTCGGCCTTCCAAAGTGCTAGGATTATAGGCGTGAGCCACAGCGCCCGGCCTAATTTTCGTATTTTCAGTAGAGACGAGGTTTGCCATGTTGCCCAGGCTGGTCTGGAACTCCTGGGCTCAAGCGACCCACCCACCTCGGCTTCCCAAAGTGCTAGGGTTACGGGCGAGCGTGAGTCACCGCGCCCAGCCGGGAGTTTGTATTTCTAATTTGTATTTAGCTCTCAGCATGTCCTCAACGTGACCCCACTCAGGTTCAGGGTACTGGAACCTGAGCGAGGAAGGCGTGTGCCGGGGAGAGTAGGTAGTGTGAGGGGCCAGAGTGCAAAGGTCAGAAGGCATTTGGTGGAAGCGGTGTGCAAAGAAGCCTGAGGGGAGGTCCTTAGATCTCGGTTACCTTGGCGATCTCTACCAGAGGGTTAGAGTTGCCGAGAGGCGCCTGCTGCCGCTTCCTTTCTCCCGCCCTCCCTTTGGTTTAGCTCCGCCCCCTTCTCCCACAGGTTGAAAGCGGACGCCGACGCGGTTGCCTAGTGACACTTTTCCCAAGATGCCTGGGGTATTGTTGTGTTCTTCTTAGCCAATCAGAGAGGCGAAGCGGGCCCACCGCCTGCCAATAGACTGCGAGATCAGGGCCCGCGACGGTTAAACGGGGCCGAAGGCAGGGGTGGCGGGTCAGTGCTGCTCGGGGGCTTCTCCGTCCAGGTTCGTGGAGCTCCTGGTCCCTGGAGCTCCGCACTTGGGGGCTCAACCTGCGTGAGGCAGCGCGATTCTGGGGACTGGCCGGCCATGCCGTCCCGGGCTGAGGATTATGAAGTGTTGTACACCATTGGCACAGGCTCCTATGGCCGCTGCCAGAAGATCCGGAGGAAGAGTGATGGCAAGGTGAGCGTGGGACCTTCCCTGTGCCCGCCCCTGCTTAGGTTTCGTCGCCCCGGGGCGAGCGCCCTGCGCCACTGAAGGGAACCCAGAGGGCTGAAGAAGTGGGTGCCCGGAAGACTAAGCCGTGTTTCCTGGGTCTGCATCTGACAGCCTGTCCTGGGTCGCTTAAAGGATGGGAGACCGCGTCTTTTGATATATGTATTTCCATCTTTTCCTGTTTCTCTCCCCATTTCTCTCTTTCTCCTGCTTTGGCTTGCTAAGGACCTTCCATTGGTGACACGTAGCTAATTCCTGAGCTGTTTTTAGAGCTCTAAGAGTGGCCCTCTCAGGCACAGGAAAGGGGCAGGACTACCAGAACCCGAAGCTTTGTATCTGCAGTCAGACTCCCTCAAAATACCCATTATTCGGATGATTGGATTCATATTTCCCAATGTATATAGGTAGGCCTTTTACAGAAAATAACATTGGACATGAAACTGCCTGGCTGCTCATGGAGGGATCTTTACCAAGGTGTCTCATCCTGGGAAAACCCTACTGCGGTGGAATGGAGCAGGGACTTTGACCGCCTCCACCCCGATTTTGACTAAAGTACCTTTTTGCCAACTTCCCACTAATCAACTGAGGGTAGGGGTTGGGGGAGGCCTCATGTGCCTCATTCCCCTTTATGTCCCCACAACATCATTTACTGCTTAGAAATTGGAGGAAGATTATGGAAGTAAACTCACAGCTCCTTAAGTTCATTGAACTAAATTAGATAATGACCTTGATTGTAGAATTTAATTAAAAGAGAGGTAATTTTTTAAATCTTGGAACTTTCATTCTTTGTTTTTGAGCATAATGAGTTCATTTATACCTTGGAAATTCTTATTTCAGATATTAGTTTGGAAAGAACTTGACTATGGCTCCATGACAGAAGCTGAGAAACAGATGCTTGTTTCTGAAGTGAATTTGCTTCGTGAACTGAAACATCCAAACATCGTTCGTTACTATGATCGGATTATTGACCGGACCAACACAACACTGTACATTGTAATGGAATATTGTGAAGGCGGGGATCTGGCTAGTGTAATTACAAAAGGAACCAAGGAAAGGTAAGCGTAATTTTTTAAAAATGTAAGCTGAAATTGGTCTAGTTTCATTTATTTTAAGCATCTTGTTTTAGGATCAGTAATACGGAAGAGTGTACTTGTATTTGTTTGGTGGGTCCGTAGTACTTTAGAAAATTCCCGGTGAATCAACACCCATATTTTATATCAAAATAACAGTTTACAGGCTGAGTGTGGTGGCTCACACCTGTAATCCCAACACTTTGAGAGGCCGATGTGGGAGGATCACTTGAGCCCAGGATTTCAAGACCAGCCTGGGCAACATAGTGGGACCCTGTTTCTACAAAAATTAGCCAGGTATGGTGACATGTGCCTGTAGTCCAAGCTACTTGGGAGGCTGAGGCAAGAGGATTGCTTGAGCCTGGGAGGTCGAGGCTGCAGTGAGCCATGATCGTGCCACTGCATTCCAGCCTGGGTGACAGAGCAAGACCCTGTCTCAAAAAATATAAATAAATAAATAAATAAATAATTTCCCTATTTGTGCACTGGATAATTTATATCATCCCATCTTGGCAATGATTTTTTTAGAAGTTATATGCTGTATAACTGCTTTGGTTTCAGGCAATACTTAGATGAAGAGTTTGTTCTTCGTGTGATGACTCAGTTGACTCTGGCCCTGAAGGAATGCCACAGACGAAGTGATGGTGGTCATACTGTATTGCATCGGGATCTGAAACCAGCCAATGTTTTCCTGGATGGCAAGCAAAACGTCAAGCTTGGAGACTTTGGGCTAGCTAGAATATTAAACCACGACACGAGTTTTGCAAAAACATTTGTTGGCACACCTTATTACATGTCTCCTGTAAGTATTTCAGAATTTAGATACTTTTTAAAACATCTTTTATTTTTGTTTTCTTGTTTGTTTGTTTTTGAGACAGAGTCTCACTCTGTCACCCAGGCTTGGAGTGCAGTGGTGCGATCTCGGCTCACTGCAACCTCTGCCTCCCGGGTTCAAAGGATTCTCCTGTATCAGCCTCCCAAGTAGAGTAGCTGGGACTACAGGTGCATGTCACCATGCCCAGTTAATTTTTGTTTGTTTACTAGAGACAGGGTTTCATCATGTTGGCCAGGATGGTCTCGAACTCCTGACCTCAAGCTATCTGCCCACCTCAGCCTCCCAAAATGTTGGGATTACAGGCGTGAGCCACCATGCCCAGCCAAAACATCTTTTAATGTTAAGCATTCTGAAGCAGGGAAATTGAGTTTTCTGTTTGTTTAGTAATATCTAGTAGCCAAGAATTGAAAATACTGTTATATTTTTCCACATGGACCACCAGACCAATAAAGTCTGTATCAGTTTTTGTTTGCTGCATGAGTTATGTGCATTAATGTAAGTATGATGAAGACAGACTCCTAGTCTAAGGTTTGCACCGTTTGCCATCTCTCACTGGGTTCAATTTTTTGAGCATTCATGCAAATTAAAGCATATTCAGTTCAAGCTTTTATGGAATGACTACGATGAATTAAACTCAAGGATTACAAAAATGAAATGGATTTTGTCCCTGCCCTCAAGAGTTGTTTCCCAATGTGTAGGTCCTGGTTATCTGCATCAGACTCACTTGGAGTGTTTGTTTAAAATGCAGAGTTCTGGGTCCCAAACCGAAACCCAAATCCATCAAGTGAATTTCGATCTCTGGGTAGGTTCTTGAACTCTGTTTTTTGTTGTTGTTTTTAATATTGTACTTTTTATTTTAGACTTTGCATTTTAACAGGCTCTGTAAATGATTCTTGTGCATGCAGAATCAGAGCTCAGGAAGTTTGCTCACTTCAGATAGCATGTTTTTACAATGTTAACCTTTTGTATATGTTTTTTTTTGTTGCCTTTTCCTGAAATATCTTGCTGAGTCCACTCAACAATTACCTCTATTGCTGGATATTTTGTTTCCAAAATGTTTCACCTTTTTTGAAGTACTGCTCCGCATATCTTTGTATGAATTATTCTTTCTTCCTTTTTGATTATTTCCTTGGTGTGTAGCTCATAAAATGAAATTGCTGGGGTAAAAGGTATAAACAGTTTATGGCTGTTATTAGATATTGCCTGATGGCTTTTAAAAAATTTAAGTCAATTGTGATAGCACTAATGTGTTAGTATATGACATCTGAACAGATAAACATGAAGAAATATTTATTAGTATTTTAGTAGTTCACCTTTCTAGGATTTTCCAAATACTTATAAATTATGTTAACAGATCTGACTATAGTATAAAACTTTGTAAATTAATGATTTTGGTTTTGACTAAGAATAGCCAGAACAGTACCTTTTTCTCACTGTATCAAATTCCAAATAGAATGTTTTTAACATGAAGGACAATTATCCAGAAGTGGTTCTTGGAAAATTTGAAACCCATTCTTTTGTTCCTTTTCCCTCCTGCCCTTGTAATTAGAGTGGTTCAGCTTTCCTAAGGCACTGATTGTCAAAAAGTGGCATCAGACTCACCAGTTGGACTTTAAAACACTAACCAGCCACTAGAGATTGCTTCTATTCCCTCTGTTGAGAATAAGAGCTCTGGTAGGCTGTTGTTACTGTAGATGTGGAAGAAAGGCAAACAATAAAATAGGTAATGATAATATTAGTTACTACTGTGATTTATGCAGTGGACTAAGAAAAAATATAAATGGATAATTCAATTAGCTATTTATGTCTATATCCATTTAAATGTGGACTAGATACATATTTTGACTATTCTTAAATTTCCTCTAGTTCTTTTAAAATGGTGTTTCTTTTTTTTTTTTTTTTTTTTTTTTTTTTTGAGAAGGAGTCTCGCTCTTTCACCCAGGCTGGAGTGCAGTGGCGCGATCTCGGCTCACTGCAGTCTCCGTCCCCCGGGGTTCACGCCATTCTCCTGCCTCAGCCTCCCGCGTAGCTGGGACTACAGGCGCCCGCCACCTCGCCCGGCTAATTTTTTTGTATTTTTCAGTAGAGATGGGGTTTCACCGTGTTAGCCAGGATGGTCTCGATCTCCTGACCTCGTGATCCGCCCGCCTCGGCCTCCCAAAGTGCTGGGATTACAGGCGTGAGCCACCGCGCCCGGCCTAAAATGGTGTTTCTTAATTTGCCTTGAGAGTAGAAGTCTCTCATATTCGCCTCTGAATTGTCAGTGCCTAGTCTATACTAAGCACTTTCATTTGTGAATGAAAAATGAGTGAATGAATTATATATGACAGAGTGTACTGGGACAAGATCATTGCCTTTTTTCCATTATAAATTTCAAGATAAAGTGTAAGCTAAAAACTTTGAGGTCCTGTTTTTATCTCAGGAGTAATTTAATGTGTTTTGTAAGTTTCAAAACAAAATAAACTCTTAACACCTTCCACTTTCTTACCCTTTTTCCCTGTGTAGGAACAAATGAATCGCATGTCCTACAACGAGAAATCAGATATCTGGTCACTGGGCTGTTTGCTGTATGAGTTATGTGCATTAATGTAAGTATGATGAAGACAGATTCCTAGTCTAAGGTTTGTACTATTTGTCACATTTCACTGGGTTCGGTTTTTTGAGCCTCTGTGCTAATGAAAGTGTATTCAAGTCTGAAAGAATTGTACCCTGGGTAAAATTAAGGTAGATGAACAGGCTAAAAGAAACTATTCACAAATTAAAACTATAAGCCATGAGGCTGGGTCTTGACTGTTCAAGGGTCTTGGCTGGTTAGGCGCTTTCCTGTTAGATTGACACTTAGCTCCAGGGAGAGCACATAGGTCAGGCAAGTAAGGTAAAGCTACTGTAAGGATGTGGAAGAAATGAAACAAGACTGAGGTAGAGGTCTGGGGATCTGCAGAGCAGAGAAGAGCTCCAATTCTTTCCCTTTGTTCTTCTTTTCATTTTTTTTCCCTTTGAAACTATTCTATAGAGCAGTGATTCTCAACTAGGGATAAGGGAAGCAAATTTGCCTCTTATGGGGCATTCAACGATGTTTGGATAAGTGTTTAGTTATCACAGCTGGGGAGTGCTCCTGGCATCTAGAGGGTAGAGGGCAGGGGCTACAAAATAGCTATAATGCACAGGACAGCCCCCCACAACAAAGAATTATGTCAATAGTGCCAAGGTTGGGAAACTTATTTATAAGAAGAAAATCCCAGAAGTAGAAACTTAAATACAAACTGGAGCTTAAGCTGTGCTTTTGATTTAGTTCCCATTGTATATTTTCATTTTTACAATTTAAAAATGTCTTCGTGGTCTTTTTCTTCTTCTTTTTAATCCTAGGCCTCCATTTACAGCTTTTAGCCAGAAAGAACTCGCTGGGAAAATCAGAGAAGGCAAATTCAGGCGAATTCCATACCGTTACTCTGATGAATTGAATGAAATTATTACGAGGATGTTAAACTTAAAGGTAAAGATGATAAGATGATATATTGTCTGTTTCTAGCTGTCAGTTAAGTGTTGGAGCATACATTCTCTCTTGTAGATCAATGGAGACTGAAGAAACATTAAATATACTTTCTTAGCTAAATTTACTGTGTTAACACAAGTGAAAACATATGTAAATTTGGCAAATTGCACATCCTTCCTGGCCCACCTTCTGCGCTTTCTTTATTTCTCCTCCCACTGCCATGCTAACAGATGGTTGGTAGCAAGGAAAGATTGCAAAAAGAATTCAAATTCTCATTCCCCTTGTCCTTGCCTACCTCACAGTGGCAGGTAGGGAGGGAAGGGGCCAGAAATAAGACTTTATTACTCTGCCTCTATCTCTAATTGAGAGATTAGAGACCAGAAGAAGGGGAGGGGTGATGGAGGGTGGAGGGAGGACAGCTAAAAAGCAGAGGGAAAATCAATAATCAATAAAGAGATTATGTGGAAAAGCTCTGGCTATAGAATAGGGAAGGAGATGGGGATCAGGCTGACATAAGAGAAGGAAAACGCTGTAGGATCACAGACAAGGATACAGATGAATGAAGTGACAGGATTGAGAGTCAGCGAGAGAGTATCTTGCTAAATGTAGTTTAGAGATGCAAGGGCAGTACTTCCCCTAAAACAGACCCTAGCAATGATACCAAGCGCCAGCACAAGATGTGCCAATCTTCAGGGATTGAACCTTCTTAGAAAGGTGAAAAGGGGAAAAGGGAAAAAAGGTAAGTTAACATCTGCATTACCTTGTGGACCCAGAACCTCATGAGTTAAAACCACCAGTGAACTTATTTTTCCCAGTGTTTAAGACCTAGCCATAAAGGAGTCCTTTCTTTTGTCTTGGAAATACATATATGTCCTTTTATTTTAACTGCTGTCTTAGGAGGACTATTCTGTTATGCAATCTGACTATAACACTGAGTATTTTTTTCCCCAGGATTACCATCGACCTTCTGTTGAAGAAATTCTCAAGAACCCTTTAATAGCAGATTTGGTTGCAGACGAGCAAAGAAGAAATCCTGAGAGAAGAGGGCGACAATTAGGAGAGCCAGAAAAATCGCAGGATTCCAGCCCTGTATTGAGTGAGCTGAAACTAAAGGAAATTCAGTTACAGGAGCGAGAGCGAGCTCTCAAAGCAAGAGAAGAAAGATTGGAGCGTAAGTCTGAATGGGGGTCAAAGCAAGGGAGAACTACCAAGTGGGTTATTTTGACGTGTCTGAATATCAATTTGAGCAGAATATTTTATACATACAGATCTTATTAGAAGCTTTTGAAAAGTACTTGAGAAACCAAAATATGTATTGTAGACTTTTAATAATCAGGCTTGCTGGCACCTTCATGTTGGACGTCTTTCTCTGAGATCAGTTGCTAGTTATGTATTATTGGGCCTTAACTGTGATGGCCCTAATACGATAGCCTTGTACTTTACTCTAGAGTTACTTTTTTCTTTTTCGTCTCTACTATGAATACCCTAATGTTTTCCCACTGTAAAGGAAGGTCTTAAAATTGCTGCTTTCCATAATAAAAAACCACGACTTTTGTCTTTTGAAATGGCCACTCCAACAGAATTCCAGGTCTAAAACCCTACAGTATGTAGATGAGATATATTCCGGCAATTCTTTTCTTTTTTTTTTAACTTTTTATTTTTGAAAATGAGATGGGGTCTCACTATATTTCCCAGGCTGGTCTTGAAGTCCTGAGCTCAAGCAGTCCTCCCACCTTGCCTCCCAAAGTGCTGGGATTACAGGTGTGACCTACCACACCTGGTCTGTTCAGGCAGTTCAATAGAGAATCTGGATACAAGATATTTTAAGTCTATAAATAATACTCCGGTGGGTATTAACATTGACTTATGAGTATTAATTGATTAGGTGCTAATTTAGTTTTGATATTGAAGGTGTGTCTACTCCACCAAGATGAGAGCTACTAGCAAGCATTTAGGGCTATGCAAGGTAGCTACAGAATGAGGTTCTTCATTTTCACATCAGGAGACAAGAGATGGGGTCGTATTTGTCACCTGTCACCCTCATGACTCACCTGATTTTACTTCTGCAGCTTTATGCCCAATCTAGGCTTTAAATAATGAAATATTGTATAGTCCTATGAGATATGCTTACTGTATAGGTACAACCTATACTTTACTTGGAAACCTCTGTAAAAAATAAGAAAACTTTTTCTTATAACTTTCCCCAGTGTTTCATAATTTCTTTTTTTTTTTTTTTTTTGAGATGGAATTTTACTCTTGTTGCCCAGGCTGAAGTGCAGTGGCACCATCTTGGCTCATTGCAACCTCCACCTCCCGGGTTCAAGCAGTTCTCCTGCCTCAGCCTCCTGAGTAGCTGGGTTTACAGGCGCCTGCCACCATGCCTGGCTAATTTTTGTATTTTTTAGTAGAGATGGGGTTTTGCCATGTTGATCCGGCTGGTCTTGAACTCCTGACCTCAGGTGATCCACCTGCCTCGGCCTCCCAAAGTGTTGGGATTACAGGCCTGAGCCACTGTGCCCAGCCATAATTTCATATAGCAACTGAAATCTGAATACTTTCTGAATTTTGGGCCATGAATAAATAGTAACCTTTGTTATTAATACTAAGCCTATGAACTACCGCCTAACTGAATTGTGTTTTTTTTCTTTTATTTGGGTGTGGTCATTCAACCAGAAGAAGATTTTTGTACTGTGAGGCCAGATCATGCCCTGAAAATTAGCTGTTGCCTATCTTCAGTGAAGAGCAGAGATAGCTTTAGTTTTTTGTTTTCCCAAATGAGTTACTCCCACAAAAGATGACCAAAGGTTGAAGCTAACTTTGTATTTGTTTAAACAAGTCCTTTCAAGAAAATCTAAGATAACATACAGCCTACTAAAACACTCAATTAAAAACTAATCAGGTTGACTGAGGCATAGTGAGAATCCTTTCCCCAAACATTGCTTATCACTATCAGTCATGCTAGTAGTGATAAGATTGCCAAATGTAAATTGTTTTTTAGTCAAGGTCACTTGTTAATTTTTGTTTTCTTTGTCCATTCTCTTTTTAAAGAGAAAGAACAGGAGCTTTGTGTTCGTGAGAGACTAGCAGAGGACAAACTGGCTAGAGCAGAAAATCTGTTGAAGAACTACAGCTTGCTAAAGGAACGGAAGTTCCTGTCTCTGGCAAGTAGTCCAGGTATGAGAATCAACTCGGTCAACAGAAGCTGGTGCCACAAATGAAGAAATGTGCACCAGTGTTGCCCACAAAGTGGCTTAGGTAGCCCTTTTCATTTACAAAGTCTCAAATTTTAAGATGGATTTCATTGAATATATGTATTTCAGTGGAAACAAAATTCTGTTATAGCAATGATTTATTTCCTGGGTTCATAGACCTGAGGCAATGAGTCATAGAATTTCATATTTGATTTTCTTTACCTTATCAAACTACATGTTTAGTAATTGATACTTATTTTTATTATTATTATTATTTTTATTTTTGTTTTGAGATGGAGTCTCACTCTGTAGCCCAGGCTGGAGTGCAGTAGCACGATCTTGGCTCACTGCAAACTCCACCTCCCGGGTTCACGCCATTCTCCTGCCTCAGCCTCCCGAGTAGCTGGGACTACAGGTGCCCGCCACCAAGCCTGGCTAATTTTTGTATTTTTAGTAGAGACAGGGTTTCACTGTGTTAGCCAGGATGGTCTCGATCTCCTGACCTCGTGATCCGCCTGCCTCGGCCTCCCAATGTGCTGGGATTACAGGCATGAGCCACCACGCCCGGCCGATACTTATTTTTAAACATTAGGGCATTTACAAAACTATTGTGTGTTTCAGATTTCAGAGAGATAAACTGCATTTCAAGTAAAAATCAACGTTTTAATACTGCCATGCCTCATCTTTCATAGAAAGCATGGCATAAAAGGCATGATAATCGCTTCTCGGCCTTTTGGCTAAGATCAAGTGTAAAAGGCATGATAAGCCACCTGCAGAATAGGCTGTCATGTTTGTATCTTTGCTAACACCCTTTCAAGTTGAAAGACATATTTGTCAAAATTTGATTGTTTAATATCTACATATGTTCTCTGCATTTCCTTCTTTATTTAAAGTCTGGTATATAGATATTCAGCTTTCTCAGGGCCCCGCCTTTGTGTGGCATTGTCCCTTCACTCTGCCACATTGAGATGTGGTTATCGTATATACCAGTGAACCATTGTCTAACATTCTCCATTTTATAGAAACTCTCAATCTAATTTAATGGACTCTTTAAGATTATGTAAAATGCAAACTGTGAGATATCTTTTTGCTTGATTTCTTTAAGACACAAACTAACTGTTAAAAGTTGTTGGTTTCAAAAATCGAGCATCTGAATTTTCAATAAAATTTAGAGTTTTTATAACTCCCTTATTCCATGTAGGATGACATATGTGAAAGCTATTATTCCCATCTTTAATAAATTGAGATGTAATGTGATCAATTTAGTGAGCATTGGCAGCATTTTGTAAATGGAACAGACAAAAAACCCTACTTAAGTTAGATTGATGATCACAATAACTTTGTAGTGAATAAGTGATGGAAAGAAATGAAACTACTGATAGAAGTAAATGACACAAGGATTATATGAAACTTTGGCTTCATCTCTGTTAAAATACCTTCTTTTTTCTTAATATTGCCGTCTACCATTTCAATATTATAAAAATATTTATTTTGGCTTTTCATAGATTCCACACTGTCATCCATAAGGACAAAATAGACTTAAATCATGATTAGGGTGATAAAATGAGGAGAAAATTTTACCTGGATGAATTTCATGCATCAAACCCATTGCAGGGAATTACTTAAGACCCTGTTGGGGATGGCTCTTCAGTTAAAGAGTTTATTTACATTTGCCCTGATAGTCTTTGAGCAAAAGATGAAAATAGCTAAGTAACGATGATGTGTTTTACTTTATAGGATACACAGATAAGTATGGGAATCTACTTATATGTGAATCATAGCAAATATTTAAAATGAGCTATAGGAATCAAGTATTCACTGGGGCAAGCAGACATTTTAGAGTATTGAGTGCTGAAAGTAGTGAACACATCAGAGCTATAAGATAAGCATCATAGCAGTGGGGAGGGGGTATCATTCTGAACTCAGGACAGTTGGAAATATCCTCTCCCCATCCTTGGGCTATAAAATCCACACATGAGGAAGCCATCACAAGTATATTGAAATCATCACAGCAAGCAACAGTGACTTTTTTTAAAGCTGTTCTTTTCTTATTTGATGAAATACTCATTCTTCTATTTAATGGAAGAATTTTAAAAATGTTTTTAAAACACTTTCTTTCTTATAAAACTGTCCCATTAAGAGCCAAGTGTGGTGGTGCACCTATAGTCCCAGCTACTCTGGGGGCTCAGGCAGGAAGATCACTTGAGCCGAGGCGTCCAAGGCTGTAGTGCACTACAGCTGCACCTGTGAATAGCCACTGCACTCCAGCCTGGACAACACGGCAAGACCCCATCTCAAACAAAAACAAAAACAAAATAAAACTATCCCATTAGTAAGACAATGTTGACTTACAAATGTAAAGGTATTTGTGGTAATAAGAAGGTGGATAGAGTTGAAACAGTGGAGATAAGGTCTAAAGGCAATCCAGTTTGCTTTGAAGCAGAAGCAATGTATGAAGCGAGAAGTCACAGGACCCTTGGAAGGTGCTTCTGTGTGCCAGCCTTTCCTATTTCTTCTGCCTGGAGCACTCTTCATCCAGACAGCCCTGTGGCTTCTTACTTCAGAAATGACTGTATGAGGCTTTGTATCATTACATCCACCACCCAGCATGTCCCTGTTTCCAGGGCTATTTTTCCTAATAGCACGTATTACCATCAAATATTCCCCACTAGTACTTGTTTATTTGTGTTTGGTTTATCTCCTCCTGCTAGAATAGGGCCTTTGTTTGGTTCACAGTGGCCCATCCTATGAGCTCAGTAAATATTCAAACATATTTCCTTTAACACAAAGGAAAGATAAGAGGATTCTAGAATCTGTAAGCCTCCAGCCTCCAGTAATTCTGTCAGCAGTTAATAGTGTTGCCACTTTAAGTAAATAGGATTATTATTTATTTTTTCCATGTAAAGAGTAGTTTACAGTTTTTACTACTCTTACTTGATTTACCTTTTCCACACTGAATTTGTTTAGGTTCTTTTGGAAACAGATTTCTGGTCCATTAAGATGCTTTGAACTAAGTGTTCTTGAACATTTAACCAAAACTGTAGGTATTCTCTATTAAAAAAAAAAAACAAAAACAAAAAGCAAAAACAAAAAAAAACCTCTGCTTCTATACTTTTCTGTAGGTAAGGTGTTCTGCATAGAATGGCACTTATTTTCAAGGATAGAGATAAATAACATTGATTTCCAAAAGTTGTCTCTTGTCCATAATACTCAGTGTGTTTAAGAGTAAAATTGATTGTTGGTTGTTAAGAGAATAAAACTTACGTTCCTTGAATTTTGGCACATTCCAATATTATTTTTTCAATGCTGTGGATTAAAAGGCTGATTTCTACCAGTCCTACACCCCTAACCTCCTATCCCAGAGAAAATGAAACAGGCACCTAGATTTCAAATGTGAGCCATAAGAGCAAATACTTTCAGATAAGTGTAAGTATGAAGGAGTTGAACTCTGTTCAAGTAACTCAAAACCCTTTTTCTTTTTCCTTCTAAAGAACTTCTTAATCTTCCATCCTCAGTAATTAAGAAGAAAGTTCATTTCAGTGGGGAAAGTAAAGAGAACGTCATGAGGAGTGAGAATTCTGAGAGTCAGCTCACATCTAAGTCCAAGTGCAAGGACCTGAAGAAAAGGCTTCATGCTGCCCAGCTGCGGGCTCAAGCCCTGTCAGATATTGAGAAAAATTACCAACTGAAAAGCAGACAGATCCTGGGCATGCGCTAGCCAGGTAGAAAGACACAGAGCTGTGTACAGGATGTAATATTACCAGCCTTTAAAGACTGATACTCAAATGCTGTAGTGTTATACTTGGTTCCATGAGCCATGCCTTTCTATATAGTACATATGATATTTCGGAATTGGTTTTGCTGTTCTTCAGCAACTATTGTACAAAATGTTCACATTTAATTTTTCTTTCTTCTTTTAAGAACATATTATAAAAAGAATACTTTCTTGGTTGGGCTTTTAATCCTGTGTATGATTACTAGTAGGAACATGAGATGTGACATTCTAAATCTTGGGAGAAAAAATAACGTTAGGAAAAAATATTTATGCAGGAGTAGCACTCACTGAATAGTTTTAAATGACTGAGTGGTATGCTTACAATTGTCATGTCTGGATTTAAATTTTAAGTCTGAGATTTTAAATGTTTTTGAGCTTAGAAAACCTAGTTGGATGCAATTTGGTCGTTAATACCATGACATCTTGCTTATAAATATTACATTGCTCTGTAGTTCAAATCTATTAGCTTTGTGAAAATTCATCACTGTGATGTCTGTATTCTTTTTTTTTTTCTGTTTAACAGAATATGAGCTGTCTGTCATTTACCTACTTCTTTCCCACTAAATAAAAGAATTCTTTAGTTTCCCT
Source organism: Symphalangus syndactylus (assembly GCF_028878055.3). Classification (NCBI taxonomy): domain Eukaryota; kingdom Metazoa; phylum Chordata; class Mammalia; order Primates; family Hylobatidae; genus Symphalangus; species Symphalangus syndactylus. The sequence continues at coordinate 11,583,272 of NC_072434.2, forward strand.
GTATTTATGTGTCTTGCATTTGTTGGTCTCTTAGTTGATGGGAGTTGTGTTTATGATTTGTAGGTCTTCATTGTAGGGTACAGAAGGAAACATGGATCTGATGCTCAAGGGAGTGGCATTCCAGTCCTAAACTGTATGGCGCTTTACCTCCCATCTCATTAATCCATGTATGTAAGCCAGTGGTCCTTAACAGGGTGATTTTGCTCCTCAAGGGACGTTTGGCAATGTCTGGGGGCATTTTTGATTGTCATGATTTAGGGTAGGATGCTACTGGCTGCTAGTGGGTACAGGCCAGGGACACTCTAAACATTTTACAATGCACAGGACAGCCTCTGACAACAAAATGTCAATGGGTTTGGATCATAATCCTGAATGACACAATCTCAAATGCTAAAATCCTGAAAGACCAAAACCCCTGATGTCTTAAATCCCAAAAGATCAAAATCCCTAACATGTGAACTTCCAAAATCACAATCCTGAAAGATTAAAATCCCAGATGTAAAAATCGTGAAAGCCAAATTCGAAGTCAGGGATTAGTGCAGTTTCAGCTGTATACAGGGTAATCGCATCATGTTAGGCAGAACTATTACCTTGTTGTTGTCTTCATTTGGAAATTAAGTATGGTTTAAGAGATGTGGATGGATATCGAGTTGATAAGGGGCGAACTTTTGATTTATGTGTCAACTTGACTGGATTAAGGAATCCCTAGAAATCTGGTAAAGCATTATTTTAGGTGTGTCTGTGAGGGTGTTTCCAGAGGAGGTTAATATGTGAGTCTCAGTAGACTGGGTGGGTAATATCTTTCCTCAATGTTTAGTGTTTTGAAGATCATAAAAGCGACTTTTCAGGTGAAAAGTACAAGAAATCTCTCCTGCCAAATTATTCAGTTATGTATAAATTCTGCTACTTCATCAACAGTGCCACGCTTGCCTTCAAAAAATGCCCTTTGTCAGAGAATAAAATTCGACAACCTGAGCAACCTTGTGAACCAAAGACACTTGCTGATATTGAGGTTCCTCCAGTGTTAGAAAACTCTTTAACCAAACTGTTCTTGGTTAGGGATTTGACTGTCGAAGAAGATAGACTGCTTATATTTACCACTAAATCTAACAGAAAAACTCTCACATGTTTCATTTGGGCTAGTGGACGGCACTTTCAAAACTGTCCCCACTGGTTTTTATCAACTATACATGATTCATGCCCCTGTTGGTTCTAAAGATTCTAGAAATTATCTAGTCATTTAAACAATTATTTGAAGATTTGCTGCATTTTGTAGAAGAAAATAGCTTTCGAATGAATCCCCAAACCATAACAAAAGATTTGGAATTAGGTGTGATCAAAGCTTCTAAAAGTGAATTTCAAAAGTGTTACCAATAAAGTTTGTTTTTTTCCATTCAGCCCAATGCATTTGATAGAAAATTAGATGAGTATATAGGCCATGAGATACAGCAATGACAAAAACTTCAGTTTAGAAGCAGGAACCCGCATCCAGGAATAGAGCCCTTTGCTCCTCCCTCAGAATGAATGGAGACCAAAAATCAGATGCTTATGCCCAAGAAAAGCAAGATTTCATTCAGCACTTCTCCTGGATTGTTAGGGTGCTGACTGAGGATGAGATGGGGCATCCAGAGACAGGAGATGCTATTGCCCGGCTCAAGGAGGTCCTGGAGTACAATGCGATTGGAGACAAGGTATCATTGGGGTTTGATGGTGCTTATCATTTTGGGAGCTGGTGAAGCTGAGAAAACTGGATGCTGATAGTCTGCAGTGGGCCCTGACTGTGGGTTGGTGTGTGGAACTGCTGCAAGCTTTCTTCCTGGTGGCAGATGACATCACAGATTCATCCCTCACCCACTGAGGACAGATCTGCTGGTATCAGAAGCTGGGCATGGGTTTGGATGCCGTCAATGATGCTATGCTTCTGGAAGCATGTATCTACTGCCTGCTGAAGCTGTATTGCTGGGAGCAGCCCTATTACCTGAACCTGATCGAGCTGTTCCTGCAGAGTTCCTATCAGACTGAGATTGGGCAGACCCTGGACCTCATCCCAGCCCCCCAGGGCAATGTGGATCTTGGCAGATTCACGGAAAAGAAGTACAAATTTTTACGTACAAGACAGCTTTCTACTCTTTCTACCTTCCTGTAGCTGCAGCCATGCATATGGCAGGCATTGATGGCGAGAAGGCACACACCAATGCCAAGAAGATCCTGCTGGAGATGGGAGAGTTCTTTAAGATTCAGGATGATCACTTTGACCTCTTTGGGGACTCCACTGTGACTGACAAAGTTGGCACTGACATCTAGAACAACAAATGCAGCTGGCTGGTGGTTCAGTGTCTGCAATGGGCCACTCCGAAACAGTACCAGATCCTGAAGGAGAATTATGGGCAGAAGGAAGCCGAGAAGGTGGCCCAGGAGAAGGCACTATATGAGGAGCTAGATCTGCTGGCTGTGTTCTTGCAGTATGAGGATGACAGTTACAGCCACATTATGGGTCTCATTGAACAGTACGCAATGCCCCTGCCCCCAGCCATCTTTCTGGGGCTGGCGTGCAAAATCTACAAGTGGAACAAGTGACCTAGAGACTGCAAGGGCAGGGAGAGGAGGCTCTCAATAAATTACTGTGTAACCTTGGAAACAAAACAAAAAACTTCAGTTTAAAAATGCACTTTCCAGCTGGGCGTGGTGGCCAAGGAGGGAGGATCACTTGAACTTAGAAATTCCATAACAGCCTGGGCAATGTAGTGAGACACTGTCTCTAGAAATAATTTTTTAAAAAGTTAGCCAGGTGTGGCGTGTGCCTGTGGTCCCAGCTACTTGGAAGGCTGAGGCAGGAGGATTGTCTGAGCCCGGGAGGTGGAGGCTGCAGTGAGCTGTGATCAAGCCACTATACTCCAGCCTGGGAGACAGAGAGAGACCCTGTCTCTTAAAGGGCGGGTGGCAGGGGGAAGGGGGTTTCCTTTTGTGCAGTATATATTAAGAGATGGGGAAAAAATGTGTCATTCGTCTGCCTTGGAATTCCTTCCAGCTGATGACATTCTAGAAACTTTTAATGAATTAAAGCCACATTTGCCTGAAGATGCCAGCAAAGTTACTGTTTTGAAAATAAATATGTACATGGTAGGATAAGAAAATACACAATGGTGTTGCTGTTTGATCACCAGTATTGTTTCTGTCAAATTTGTGGCCTAATGAGTCCATGCAGAACAGATTTCTGAGTACCCAAAACAACACAGAAGCATGACACAGAAAATAGGGAAATTTAGTAGGGAATGCTCATGTCAGTGTATATGGAATCATAGAGGAATGCCAGGAAGAACAGCAGCATGTAGAAAACGAATGTGAACATATTCTCCAAGTAGCGCCATGCCCTAAAAGAGAAAAAGCAGCTATTCCTCATGATGCAAGACTTTAAAATATAGTTAATGATTGTGGAGGTTGGCCAGCTCTTATGGACTATCTCCATGCAATTGCCCATACTCCATTCCTGTAATACACTTTTTCATATGTCAAATTGTCTTGTTTTTTTTTTTCTGTTTTATGTTTTTTTTTCACTATTTAAAATTGTCAGCATTCTTTTTTACAATTTGCTATGCTATATAATTCATCTTCAAATCATTTCTGATACTGGAGCATAATTTGTGTAGAGACTTAGAAAGTTCTGTTTTTTTTGCAAATTTAACTCTATGAAAGTACATTGTCACAGCATTGACTGTGTGTAAGCATTGTTCCGGCACATAAAAACACTGAAGCGTCCTCAGTGAGAGGTGTGCTTTTTGTACATCTGCATTTGTGAAAGGTAAAATTGTTGAATATCTTGGCTCTTTCGGTGGCTGCATATGCAGTAGTGACCCATCCTGTTTTTGATAGATCTCATCAAAAGAATCTTAGGTTGTTATGGTATTTCAGATGACCAAAGGCATAAAACTGGGTGCACACATTTACCAACCATGGGGATATGCATTTACACATTTCCCTTCTTGACCTATTTCTTTTTTTTCTTTCCTTTTTTTTTGAGATAGAGTCTCACTTTGTTGCCCAGGCTGGAGTGCAGTGGTGTGATCACAGCTCAATGTAGCCTTGGCCTCGTAGGCTCAAGTAATCCTCCCATTTCAGTCTCCTGTGATGGAGTCTCACTGTGTTGCCCAGGCTGGTCTTGAACTCATGGGCTCAAGCAATCCTCCCACCTTGGCAGGGATTACAGGTATGAGCCATTGCGCCCAGCCCCTTTATGACCTATTTCTTTATGAATATGGCTCGTCTGTTCATTACTGATATAATTATGCAACTTTCATTAGTATATATGAATGTTTATGCTTGCACAAAAATGTATGTTATTATTGCCTATTTTATTGCACAAGGTGACCTATGAAGTGTTCTGTGTTTTTATATGTTTCTCAAATAAATTCCCTTTAAAAAATGTAAATACATGTAAATGTAAAAAAGAAAGTAAATAAATATCTTTTAAAGAATTTTAAAATTATTTTTTCCGGAATTACATTTTTGGAATTCTGCGCTTTCAGGATTATGACTTTCAGGTTTTAGACTTTATGGATTTTGACCTTTTGGGACTTCAGGATTATGACATTCGGGATTATGGCATTAAAAATTGTATCTCCTGGGACTATGATCGGCTCCCAATGTCAATAGTGCCACTTTTGAGAAACCTGATCTAAGCTCAAACTTGTTGGGACATATCTCAGCCTTGAAGGAAAGTTATTAAGGATTTTGATGGATATTTAAATATGTATATATCTGACTTTTAGTATAAATTAGCAGTCTATGCTGTGCCTTTTCCTTTGTGAGATTTTCCTGGCAATGCTAGTCCTTTTAGCTTAATGAAATAAGACCAAGTTTTAAAGGGTTAATAATAAATGAGAGGAAATAGCTCCTTTATATATGTAGGATTATTACACAGCTGGTAGCATAGTTCCATCAAGTACAAATGATACTATCCAAACACAATTAGAAACTGATTACCAGACCTTTAATCCTAACAGAATCACCTTGGCATGAATGTTGAGTATAACTCCTGGCCAGCTATAAAATTTGCAAGACCCAGTGCAAAATGGTAATGTGGAACTCTTGTTCGAAAAGCAGGAAACGAGTACCCTGAAAGGTACCTACATGCTTTTCCCTTTCTTCCAAGGTTTCTCTCTCTCTCTTTCTCTGCTTATTGTGATGTTATTTGCTATTTAATATTCTAAGTAAAGAAAAATTAAAAATTTAAATGATTAGCCTGAATTTTACCATTTATATCGTGAAATGCAGATTTTAAATGCAAATAGCAGAGCATTCAGCTGAGATAGGGAATGAATTTCACAATTCATATTTTGTGACTCTTCTCTGAGGGTGCCTCAAGTTGACCAGAGGAGACAGACACACCAGACCCTCAGGCATCTGGGAACCCCTGACTCTGACACCTGCTCAGTTCCCCTTTCCTCCAGTCACCAGACCTACGCAATGCCAGGCCAGGAGGAGCAGAGCCTGGCATCTTCCTTTTGCACAGGCCAAGGGCCCCAGCCCATGGCAGTTTGGCCACCTCCAAGGATCTTTAAACCTCTAAGCTGGGACTTTATACTTGGGTCAGGACATGGCCACCAGACATGCCATGGGGCTGCCATGGGGGAGAGGGGAAATGGCTTCAGGACAGCCGCCGCCATGCCCTGCCTGGGATGCACTGGAGCCTAGATGCTCAACACTGACCCTTCCCTTGCCTGTGCCCAGGCCCCTTCTGGTCATGGGAAGGGGAGGTTGGGTGGGGCCCAGTGCACTAGAGAGTACGGAGAGGTCTGAGAATCATCCTGGGAGTCTATGGGGCTGATGGGGGGTGGGATCATGCATGAGGAGAGGCCCTGAGCCCCCACGCAGGCTCCCATTTTCCCACTGGACTCCACTTACAAAAGGCAAATTCAAAGACACAAGTAATAGCCAGGCACAGTGGCTCGTGCTTGTAATCCCAGCACTTTGAGAGGCTGAGGGGGGTGGATCACCTGAGGTCAGGAGTTTGAGACCAGCCTGGCCAACATGGTGAAACCCTGTCTCTACTAAAAATATAAAACAAATTAGCTGGGCGTGATGGTGGACGCCTGTAATCTCAGCTACTCAGGAGGCTGAGGAAGGAGAATCTCTTGAACCTGGAAGGTGGAGGTTGCAGTGAGTCAAGATCACACCACTGCACCCCAGCCTAGGTGACAGAGTGAGACTCCGTCTCAAAAATAACTACATAAATAAATATAAAGATACAAGTATTAAGAATTTCAAGACTTCAACCTCAGAGCACTAGACTCCAGGTGCCAGGCCCTTCCGAATACCAGGTTTTTCTACACGTGGGGTCCTGTGTGGCTGTGCAGGTAACTCGGCTGTGAAACCACCACTTTCTCTAGGAAACTCCTTCTACCTTAGAAAATAATACGTTTTCTTCTCACTTTGAAACCTGAGGCATGCTGGACCACTTCTCTAATTTTCCCCATCCCAGATTTCACTTTTATTTTCACTCATGGCTTAATTCAACCAACAAGCAGTTATTGAGCACCCACTATGAGCCATGCACTGTTTAAAGTGCTGAAGATACAGCCATGAAGAAACATTGAAATCCCTGCCCTTACTGCCCCCTTCAAATGGGGCATGACAGTCAGCAACTAATCAGCCACAGGGCATGTCAGCAATAAGCGTTAAGGCGCAGAGCAAAGTGGGAAAGAGGAGCATGAGTGGGGGCTTGCAATTTCAGAAGAGGTGGTGATGAGGGGTGCAGCAGGAAGAGGAGGAGACTAACCATGGCAGGTTACAGTGGAGGTGGGGGTAGAGGGGAAAAGCAAAGGGAATGGGAGACCTGAGGGGGTCAGGGGAGCGGGAAGGGAAGACAGCAGACCAGTGGTGGGCTAGGGGGCTGGGGAGGGGAGCGGGGGTTTGAGCGAAACTGGGAGAAGCAATACGGCAGGACTTGGAAACTGAAGAGACATTTTAAATCTGATCATGAATCCCCTCTCCTTGCTCTTAAGCTAACAAAACCTTGTTTCCAGTTCGTCGCTGAAGCTGGGAACGTCTGGGGTATTTGGGCAGTCATGGTAGATTAGAAGGGGGTCCCTTTGATGGGGGCGTGGAAAGCGGGTTCCTCCCAAATGGTGTTTCTCCAGCATCACACTATAAGATCTTTCCAAGATGTTCCGCTGGACACTAGCAGTGTACCTACCGTTACACAGTTGACATGTTTAAATAATAATGAGTTCAACCCAGCACAGGCCTACTCACAGGTGCTTGAAAAAGGGTCACTGGATTTGAATCTGATTAACCAGCTGTCCTAGCCGACAGAACCGCAAGGTGGCGCCATGGCTCTCCTAGAGCCGCAGTCCCACCCTCCCCGACTAGCCTGAGCAATTGGGAGTTACTGCGAGAGTCTAAGCCGGGCATTGGATAAATGCCTTCTCCCCATTATTTCCTTCAATCCTTACAATACCCCTGTGAAGTAGGTATCATTCGAATCACATTTTACACGGGGAAACTGAGACTCAGAGATCACAGCTTCGGAGCTCAGGCTTTTGGCAGTAACCCTCCACTGCCTGCCTCCGCAAGTCAGCAAAAGGTTGGCTTTGTTCCCCAAGTCATCCAGTTTCCTACAGTGATGGGTTAAGCGTCATAACCCATGGCTTTACCCAAGACATTTGAATTGAAGAGGAAGGTGGACGCAGAGCCAGCATGGTTAGGGCCAGTGGCCTTTCCAGACTTGTGTGCCAGGAGAGATGGGTTAGCGTGGGGGAGGCCGGAGAAGGGGTTTTCACGTGACCCCAGTAGGACCCCATGTCTCTCTCCCGTCTTTGCTCAGCATCATCTATAGCATGGCTTTGCATTTCCTCAAAAGCCCAGGCCAGATGCCCAGTACCCTCAGGCGGTCCAGTGTCCCCCACCCGCTAGAGCCATCTCATTCAGGACTGCCCTCCCCTGAAACGTTTTATGTTTCCAGAAGACCCTCCTCCTTCCAGGGCAAAGCCCTTTCAGTTTGGCAAGCTAGTTCCCTCAGTGACTTAGGATAAGGCTGTCCTTCTAGGCTGGACTTGGGCTGAATGCAAAAGGCGATACAAGGCAGCTGTTTAAAAAAGAATGAAGCAAATTTATATGCACCAACAAGAAGAGATTATTGCTCATTGTGACTTGGTGGCTGGGAAAATAAGGATCCCTATTAGACTGATGGATTTCACACCAGGGAGGAGGATAGAACCAGCCCTCCCAGAGGGCTGTGCTTGCTGCTGGCTAGCTGATGAGACACGTGACTTAATTTACCCCTCGCTCAGCCCCAGCCTCAGCCTCCCTCCCTCTCTACACAGGGAGGACAGAGGTCAGCTGCCGAGGGCCTCCTCCATGCGAAAGGTTGCATTCCACCCTGCATTCAGAGGGGCACCCTCGCTAACCTCCATGGAGGCACCTTGCTTACATTTCTGACACCACAGCCACAGCGACAGCTCTGGGGCCCTACAGCTCCCCTTGAGCTGCTGAAATCCCAGACAACCAAGGCTGCTCATCCCTTGATGCCCTACGACCACCCAGCCAGGAAACAAATCCCCCCTCCTCCCACTTCATGGACTCTGAGACAATCTCTGTCCATCTTGATGCAACAGAGTGTTCCATAATCATAGTCACACATTCACAGGAAGTGTTCACAGATGATTCACTCTATTAAAAAACAAAACAAAACAAAACAGTTAAATTATGAAGTGACAACATCGTTGTTAAAAATTCTAACAATATGGAAAGTATATATAGTGAAAATTAAAAGGTAAACATTCCTCACCCCTTAGCCTAGTTTCTATCTCTGCTTTCAGAAGTAGCTATTAACACTTTGGTGTTTGGTGGTCCTTTCCAGACTGTGTGTGTGTGTGTGTGTGTGTGTGTGTGTGTGTTGCGGGGTGGGGATAGAGTGTCTCTGTGTATGGGGGTCTGTGTGTGTGTCTGAGTGGATGCATCTGAGTATGTGTATTTAAAACACACTTAGGCTGGGTGTAATGGCTCACACCTGTAATCCCAGCACTATGGGAGGCTGAGGTGGGCAGATCACTTGAGCTCAGAAGTTCGAGACCAGCTGGTGAAACCCAAAAATGCAAAAAATTAGCTGGGCATGGTGGTGTGTGCCTTTGGTCCCAGCTACTCAGGATGCTGAAGTGGAAGGATTGCCTGAGCCTGGCAGGTAGAGGCTGCAGTGAGCTATGATTGCGCCACTGCATTCCAGCCTGGCGACAGAGTGAGAACTCATCTCAAAAACAACAACAACAGCAACAACACAAATACACTTGGAAAATGGGATCTGAATATATGCACTATTCTTTAATTTTTTTTTCCAATTAAAAAGAAACCTTTCTTGTTGGTTTAGATAAATAAACCTCTCTTTTTCAGACAGGTGCCTTGTGTCATCATTTACCTTCATCCTGAGTTCATTCTAGAAGGCAGCTTACCTTGAGTCTTCAGGGAACTAGCCTGCCTAGATCAGCCAGAAAGGTAGAGAGTCAGCTCCTGCCTCAGGAACTCAGGCCTGGCAGCCAAGGTGGGCACACATCTTTGAAGCCCTTACCTATTCCCACAAAGCAGTTCACCAGCTCCAGTCCCAGAATCACTGGTCCCAGCACTATCCTTAAGAATCTCGTGCTTAAGGCCAGGCTCGGGGGCTCACGCCTGCAATCCCAGCACTTTGGGAGGCCGAGGCGGGTGGATCACTTGAGGTCAGGAGTTCCAGACCAGCCTGGCCAACGTGGTGAAACCCTGTGTCTACTAAAAATACAAAAATTAGCCAGGCGTGGTGGTGCGTGCCTGTAATCCCAGCTACTCGGGCGGCTGAGGCAGGAGAGTCACTTGAACCTGGGAGATAGAGGTTGCAGTGAGCCGAGATTGCGCCACTGCACTCCAGCCTGCCCAACAGAGTGAGACTCTGTCTCAAAATAACAACAACAACAACAACAACCTTGTGGTTGGTTAACTGGGGGAGTGGTCATAACACAAAGAAGACCCCCATTAGGGTGTGGTCCCAAAGCACATGCTGGGGGAGCCCCACAGTGGTTCACTGACAGCCTCAGGGCTTGCCAGAAATCTGACCCACACATGCCCTCAGCTCCCTCTCAGCACCGCGTTGGCCTGCCTGCTGCCAAGACAGGATCCAGGTGGTCCCTTCTGGGGCCCAAACTCTGAACACAGAGAGCTGAGATACCGTGGCTTGGACACTCACAGTTGCCCTGAGCCTGGCTTTCTTGTTTCACCTCTCTGAGCTTCAGTGTCCTCATCTGTGCAATGGGGATGTTAACAATGGCAAAGATCAAGAGGGAATACGCCATAGTCAGGGACCTAGAACAGCACCTACTTATAAAGTTATTCCACTTGGCTTCAGGAGAGATTTAAAGTGGCTTACACAAATACATGGTTACAATAAAATGCATATATTAAAAGTAAGGAGGAAGAAGACAAGCTTGGGTGAAGCCAGGGATCAGTCCAGCATGAGAATTAGACATGATCATACGCTTACCATTGTTGGACCACAAATCTGTCTCTAAGCTTCCTAGTGGCCAAAACAAAAAAGGGCAAATGGATAGGTATCCCCTAGAGGCTTGTAAAAGAAAGGCAGTTCACTTGCTCAGGTAATATTGAACCACTCTGGATGCTAAGGTAAGGCTTTTCTCCTTTGCATCCTTAGACAAGGGACAGTGTGGTAGAAGGAGCGTCCTCCTCTGTGACATCTGTGAAGTGTGTGCCACCCCTTCTCACCTCTACCCTCCATGTAGCCTGCTGGCATCACCCCAAGCTCAAGTCAGCAAAAGCTATTGTAGCTGGGAGAGCAGTTTTGAAGTATATTCATGTGTTTCTCTCTTTCTCCATTCTGTGTATCTGCCTCTCTCCCCAGTGCCATTTTCAAGAAGAATGCCCTGAGGAGGATTGGGATTCTTACAGCAAGAATGTCAAGAGAAAGAAAAAGTCCTTATGCAGCCAGTCACATCCAAGGCATGGAGGCAAGATAGTAGAGTTTGCAGCATCTGGAAGTCGAGCTTTGACAAGAGAGAGAAGGGTTTCCTAAATTTGCTGAGTTCCACTAACATATCAAGAACCAGGCCTGGCGGACCAGATCCCGGAGTCTGACATAAGCTAAGGAGAATACGCCGCCAGGGTGTGCTGCAAGCCAGCACCGCTTCTCTGACTTTAATGTGCACGTGAATCACGTGGGCACCTTGTTAACGTACAAGCCCTGGTTCCGCAGGTCCATGGTGGGGCTTGAGAGTCTACATTTCTAATAAGCTCTCGGGATACTGATGCAGCTCATCCGTGGCCCACTGTCTAGTGGCAAAGATGTTAAGGATATCAAGGCTAAAATTGAAAGGGATTAGAGCTCCCCTCCAGGCCCAGGAAATTGCGGGAAGAAGATGGGCTGAGGTTGGGGACCTGGGTGGTCACACTCACGTGGGCTGATCTTCCTACTGCAGGCTAAAGTCCCAGGGTAGAGGACTGGATTGGTGGGGGTTGGGTGGGGTGAGCAGTTGAATAGATTGATAGAAAAGGCAAACACAGAGCATTTTGTGCCCTGACCCCCATTTAGAACTTCGTTAGCTGGCGGGGCGGGGGTCGGGGGTTTGGGAAAGGGGAGGGTGCTCTGCTGGGGACAGGGGAGTACTTGGTTTGACATTCCCAAAGCCCTTGATGCCACGTAATGTGGGAGGAACTGGAAGAGACCCACTTTCTTGCATGTTCCCATGAGGGTTTCCAATGAGGATCTGGCTGGGGTCATAGGGTCTACGTGGATCTTGGGCTTAATGGGAGTCACAACCTTACTTTGGGGGTCAGCAGAGTTTTCGAGAGCAGAGGAGGTGTCCAATGGGTTGTGTAAGACGGAGGTTACACTCACCAAGGATGTCAACAGCAGATATCCCCAGGATTGCCAGAGACACACTGGGCCAGCCCAGCTCATGGACCAGACAGTCACCTAGAGCAGACTGCTGTGCAAGGACCAGCTGGGGACCCATCCCACCACTCCCTTGAGCAATGCCATGAGGACTTCCAGAGTTCCTGGTACCACATTACCAACAGGGCCCAGGAGAGGTGAAGTGGCTCATTAGAGCTGGACTTTGGATTCACTGAATATTTACCCCAGACCAGTCAATTGATTAGCCTATCTAATGCTTCTCTCACTAATCACGTAGCGATTGTGGCAATATTACATTTGTTACAGGTATCAGAAACAATACCTTTGCTCATCTGGGTAGAGAGGGCACCTTTTTTTTTTTTGTTTTTGTTTTTTAGCAGACATACAAAAGTGATCTATAATGCTGCTTAATAAATAGTCCTTACTGGCTGGGCATGGTGGCTCATGCTTGTAATCCCAGCATTTTGGGAGACCAAGGAGGATGAATCACTTGAGGCCTGGAGTTCAAGACCAGCCTGGCCAACATGGTGAAACCCTGTCTCTACTAAAAACACAAAAATTAGCCAGGCATGGTGGCACACACCTGTAATCCCAGCTACTCGGGAAGCTGAGGCACAAGAATCGCTTGAGCCTGGGAGGCAGAGGTTGCCGTGAGCCGAGTTCGCGCCATTGCACTCCAGCCTGAGTGACAGAGCAAGACACTGTCTCAAAATTAAATAAATTAATAAATAGTCCTCACTGCTGTTGATGAAAAGGCATACCCGGCAGCTTCTGGCTGGGATCAGCAAAGACGCAGGGACACAGGGCTGGGGCCGCAGACCTGGGGAGGCCTGGGGTTCAGCTGGAGGCATCCCCAGAAGCTCCAATTTGAGCAGAAGTTGGGGAGAGAGGAGATACCCACATTGGTAAAGAGGGAGCAGAGAAAGGACATAAGAAGGTTTAGGCAAAGTGTGGGGAAGGTCCCATTTATTTGTCTGAGAGCTTCTGTTGCATGCCTGCCACAGAGCCAGGAACCGGGGAGTCAGAAAGATATTCCCTGCCTCATCAGGCTTGCCCTCCAAGGAGAGGATGAAAGGATGCTGCACACCTCCTGACCTCCGAACAGGAGCACTGCAGGGAGCTGGTTCTGAGAACAAGGCGTTCAAAATAGTCCTGCCAGTCCCCCTACTGCCCTGCCCTCTGGATAGAGAGTCTGGAGATGGGGATCTGGACGGTTGGAAGACCAAAGCAGTATATCCCTCACCCCATTCAGATATTTCCCAGGGAGAAGGGGGCAGCCATTTGTATTTAGAAAAAGGTCCCCATTGAGGGTTCTCTTTTGCCCCTTTCCCCCAGCTTCCCCCAAGGACACACATGCACACCCACCCACCCCCACACAAACACACATGTGCGTGCAAGCTGATGTGTCCAGGGCCTGAAGTTCACGCTGGGCCATGAGGACAGGGGGCATAATCTACTGGGAGCAGGAAGAAGACAAGTTGGAAGACCTTTAAAGTCTCTTAGAAGGGATCTGGCTTTATTATTACATATTTTTTCAGTTGCAAATTCACTTTCCTCAAGTGCAGCCCCTTATTTTACAGTGGGGACCCAGTGGAGGGGAGCAGAGAGGAGGGCTGGCCTGGGTTCACACAGAGCCAGGACTCACTGGGTGCCTGGTGGCCAGGCCTGCTCTCCATAATTCGGAGGCTGCTGGCAGTTCCCCTCCAGCATGCAGGAGAGGATTAATTATTAATTTTTTTTTGAAACACATTTTCACTCTGTCACCCAGGCTGGAGTGCAGTGGCACAATCTCAGCTCACTGCAACCTCCACCTCCCAAGTTCAAGCGATACTCCCGTCTCAGCCTCCCGAGTAGCTGAGATTACAGGCATGAGCCACCACACCTGGCTAATTTTTGTATTACTAGTAGAGGCAGGATTTCACCATGTTGGCCAGGCTAGTCTTGAACTCCTGACCTCAAGTAGTCCCCCTGCTTCAGCCTCCCAAAGTGCTGGCATTACAGGAGTGAGCCACCGCGCCCAGCCTAATTATTAATTTTTATAACAACTCAGAAACATATCTGTGAACCATGAGCCCCGACACTTCTTTTCCAATATCCAGCCACTTAATCATGGTTTCAGCTGGGTCAGCTAAAACAGTCCCATCAGCTCAGAAGTGGAAAGCAGTGAAGGCCTTTATCAGCCATTCCTGGGGGCGAAGGCCAAGTTCACTGGGAGCAGCTGGTGGTGTGACAGCCAATGATATTCTCTAAGAATCTCAGAGGCCTTTGCATATCAGAGCTGGGCCTCATGCTATTCCCTTTCCTGGCATGAGTCATTTCTTACCTTTGTGTTACTTAACTACAGTTTTCAAAGCACTTTCACAAGACAGGATACCAGACGATTCCCAAACAACACTATAACTAGACTGGGTAGATATTGTTCTCATGGAGAAAATAATGATTCAGAGAGGGAAGTGACCCATCCAAGGTCACACAGACACAAGGACTTCTGTCCTCTGAACGTGACCCCATCCCTGGGCACCTCCCACTTGGAGGAATCCCTGTCTGGGCCATTGTTTTAACACAGGAATATTAATTTAACCCAAGATCCTTGGGTGTGTTTTGGGGTTGTCCATACATCCTCTGAAAGTGTCAACAGCATTTGGGGCATTTGTCTGAGAGTCCATAGAGTTCATCAGATTCTCTCTGATGCTGAACAGTAAGAACAGCAGCTTCCAAATAAGTGGTCCAAAGTCCTACTGTGCAGCAGTCACCTGCAGCCATGCCCACCTAATGGGGACTCCTTTTATTGGGTTCTGGGGTTTGCGGGGCACAGCCATGGCCCAGAACTTGATCAGGCTAGGGAACTTGCTGCCCAGGAGTGTTTGGCTGCCCTTGAATCTGGAACTGTCCAGGCAGCAGACACCAAGCCAGGAGAGCTGGGTCTGACCAGACTCTGCCTTTGGAGAGCACGGGCAGTTTCCTTCCAAGAGGGTGGATATGACTGAGGCAGGTTCAGACCCGGCCGCACCTCTGAATAGCCCTGCCCTCAACTAGAGTCTCACCTGGCACTGTGCCCTTAATTTCTACTCCTTCATCTGCAAATGAGAAACACTAGTACCCATTTCATAGCTCTCCTATACACTAGGGTGAACTGGCCAGAAAATGTAATGCAAAAAATTCCCACTTACAATAGCAAAGCCAAGGAATGAAGTATACAGGAACTGTGCAAAACTCATAACAAAAAATCTGCTGAATGACACTGAGGGACATTAAATAAAAGGCAAAACACACCACACCGAGAACTCAACACTGTCAAATGCCATTTGCCCAAATGTATGTCTTATGCAATTCTAATAAAAATATCTAAGGTTTATTTTTAATGTGACAAAATGAATTCACCTGGAAATAAATTTATGTATGAATAGAATCATAAAATTCCTGGGAGAAAAAGAACAGGGTGGTTCTGCATTCCTAGACAGTAAAATACATTTTAAAGCTTCAGTGGTAAACAAAAAACAGTGTGAAATGGAAAAAGGACAGGCAGCTCAATGGAAAAGAAGAGAAGGCCCAGGAACAGATCCTATGTATAAAAAGAAATTGGTAGTGTATGTTGAATGGGATATTCAAATCAGTGATGGAAAGATTCATTGTTTAATAAACGATGTTGGAATAATATGGAAAAACAAAGCTACTAGCCTGGGCAACATGGCAAAATCCCATCTCTACAAAGTACACACACACAAACACACATACACACACACAAGAAAAGCTAGCCGGGTGTGGGGGGCGCGTGCCTGTGGTTGCAGCTACTTGGGAGGCTGAGGATCACTTGAGCCCAGGGAGGTCAAGACTGCAGTGAGCTGAGATCTCGCCACTGCACTCCAGCCTAGGTGACAGAGTGAGACCCTGTCTTTAAAAAAGAAAAGAAAGGAAAGAAAGAAAGAGAGAAAGAAAGAAAAGAAAGAAGAAAGAAAGAAAGAAAACAAGAAAGAAAGAAGGAAAGAAGGAAAGGAAGAAAGGAAGAAAGAAAAGAAAGAAAGAAGGAAAGAAGGAAAGAAGGAAAGGAAGAAAGAAAGAAAAATAAAAATAAAGCTAGATCCCTACCTCATCCCAAGTTACACTTACAATCTTAGTTTCTTCCTATGTAAGACAGAATAAAAATAGTTCCCTGATCATAATAGTAGGGGTGAAGTAAGATTATGCATAAGAATTTCTTAGCCCAATGTCCAGCTCATAGTCCCCACCCAATAAGTATTACCTCATATTATTATTAGTGTTATGATTAGTCCAGATGAATTATAATCTAAACATCTAATGACAAAATCATAACACTACTGAAAATTTAGGCAAATACGTCCCTGATCTCAAGGTGGCAATGGTTTTCATAGAAGCAAAGGAAGAAACCAGCCAAGGCAGGGTGTACCAACAACCTTAAAATGTCCTTATCCTTTGACCCAGCAATTCCAATTTTATGAAGTTTATCCTAAGTATGTTCTCAGATAAATGTGCAAAGATGTTTGTGCAAAAGTGGCTATCGAATGTTTTTTATAAGAGCAAAAAATAGGAACGACTTAAATGTCAAAAAATGAATGGTTAAAAAAATTTTAGGCTGGGCACAGTGGCTCACGCCTGTGATCCCAGCACTTTGGGAGGCTGAGGCAGACAGATCGCTTGAGGTCAGGAGTTCAAGACCAGCCTGGCCAATATGGTGAAACCCCATCTCCACTGAAAATACAAAAATTAGCTGGGCGTGGTGGTGGGCACCTGTAATCCCAGCTGCTCAGGAGGATGAGGCAGGAGAATCACAGAGGTTGCATGAGCCGATATCATGCCAGTGCACGCCAGCCTGGGTGACAGAGTGAGATTCCGTCTCAAAAAACAAACAAAACTTTTGTTCAACCACACAGTGGACTATGCTGCCACTAAAAATAAAAAATAATCTTACCTGCCGGGCACGGTGGCTCATGCCTATAATTCCAGCACTTTGGGAGGCCGAGGCAGATGAATCATTTGAGGCCAGGAGTTCGAGAGCAGCCTGGGCAACATGGTGAAACCCCCATCTCTACTAAAAATACAAAAATTAGCTGGATATGGTGGCACATGCCTATAGTCCCAGCTACTCAGTAGGCTGAGGCATGAGAATCGCTTCAGCCTAGGAGGTGGAGGTTGCAGTGAGCTGAGACTGCACCACTGCACTCCAGCCTGGGAGACAGAACGACACTGTATCTCAAACAAATAAAAATAAAAAATCTTACTGAACATTAATTGATTGATTGGGAAGAAATACTTAGATAAGTGTGCTAACTGTGACTAAAGAAGTATATATTGTATGATATCTTAAATATACCAAAATGTACACCAAAAGGGTTATCTCTGTGTGAGGAAGTAACTTAGTTCTTTTTCTTTATTCTTTCCAAACTCACTATAATAAACCTGCTTATATTACAATTCTACCAAATTTAATAGGGATTTCTTTTTCTTTGAGACGGGGTCTTGCCTTGTTGCCCAGGCTGGAGTGCTGTGGCATGATCTTGGCTCACTGCAGCCTCGACCTCCCAGGTTTAATCAAACCTCCCACCTCAGCCTCTCAAGTAGCTGGGACTACAGGCACATGCCACTATGCCAGGCTAATTGTTGTGTTTTTGTTTTGTTTTGTTTTTATTTTTTGTAGAGATGGGGTTTTACCATGTTGCCCATGCTGGTCTCAAACCCCTTATCTACCTGTCTCGGCCTTCCAAAGTGCTGGAATTACAGATGTGAGTCAGCCACCATGCCCAGCCTTAATAGGGATTTTAAAAGTTCATTTTACAATTTTTAAAAATTGAGGTCTGGGCTGGGTGGCTCATGCCTGTATCTTAGGGGTTTGGAAGGCTGAGGTGGAAAGATTGCTTGAGGCCAGAAGTTTGAGGCCAAAGTGAGCTATGATCTTGTCACTGCACTCCAGCCTGGGCAACAGAACAAGACCTTGTCTCTAAAAAAAAAAAAAAAAAAGTAAAAATTGGTGTATTTCCAATTTTTTGTGTATTTAAAAGTCAATTATTGAACAGAGATTTTCCAAAAGATACTCCTTTTTTTTGAGTCAGAATCTCGCTGGAGTGCAGTGGCACAATCTCAGCTCACTGTAACCTCTGCCTCCTGGGTTCAAGCAATTCCCCTGCCTAAGCCTCCCAGGTTCAAGCAATTCCCCTGCCTCAGCCTCCCGAGTAACTGGGACTACAAGTGAGTGCCACTACACCCAGTTAATTAATTAATTTATTTTGTATTTTTTATTTTTTATTTTTTTAGTAGAGACGGAGTTTCACCATGTTGGCTAGGCTGGTCTTGAACTCCCTACCTCAGGTAATCCACCCACCTCGGCCTCCCAAAGTGCTAGTATTACAGGTGCGAGCCACCACACCTGGCCTACAAAAGATACTTCTCATCTTTATTTCTCAAACTGGGGTAAATCTGTGGCATCTGCTAATAGGTCATCACAAGAACATGTACACAACTTATTTGACTAATCCTCCCTTAGACGTTACTTTTATATGAAAACAAATCCAAATGAATTATAAGATAAATATGAAATGCTTATGGTTTCTTTTTCCAGATAGAGCAAGACACCAGGCAGCCATCGCCCCCAGATGGCGGCCGCTTCAGGCAGGTCCCTGTCCATGAGCTCTGCCTTAGCTGCTTTGGAGAGGAGGAGGGGCCTGGTGCAAGCCCATGGCACTGCAGCGACATTTGTCCCCACACCCGGGGAAGTGGCCAGTGGAGCCTTATGTTTTCTTGAAAGTTCAAAGTCTCAGGTGTCACAAGTCCCTTCAGCCAAAGATTCCTCAGGTGGAGCCTCGCTTCCCAGAAGCCTCCAAAACAAACAGCAATAAGTAAATGAGACCCGAGAAGCCGGCAGGCAGCCAGCTTGGGGCAGGATGCAGGGCTGGGGGTGGCAGGAGCGTCGAAGAGGCTGAGGGCTCCCAGCACACCGGCCTGCTGCGGCAGCTCCTTTCCAAGGACCTCATGCTTCCCTCAGCAGCCAGTGCCTCTGGGCAGGACAAGGTGCACAAAATGGGAATGCAGGCTGCCTGAGTGAAACTTGGCTGGGTCTGGGAGCAGGCCGGGCTGGCAGGAATGCTGTGAAGCTGGCAAATTCTGCGCAGGGTGAGGCAGGGCTCATACCAGCTGCCCGCATAATGCCAAGGCCTAGGGTGCTGACTGTGGGTCATCTCACCAGGGCAATCTGTGTCCCAGGCTGCTCGGGAAACAGACGCCCAGGGGCCGAGCCTTGGCGTGTCTCTGGGCCTCTGAGTCCACGGATGTCAGCCCACACCAAAGAAAGAGGCTCACCATTCAGGGGCGTGGCGGGGCAGTGAACCTCCCACAAGCTCTCCCTGCTCTCACCATGGGCTACAGCCTTGACCTTAGCTTTGTTTATGAGGGAGATGGTGAGGAAAGGCTTCCAGCAGTGGGGACGTGTTGGGGAGGCCACAGGACAGCCAGCATTCATGGAGCTTTTACTCCAGGTCAGACCCTGTAATAGCTGCAGACATGCATTTTCTCACATTTCTCATCACAATTGCTGGATTATCTCCATTTCACAGGTGAGGAAACTGAGGCTTGGAAACAATCAGTGGAGATAGAGGAAGGTCACACAGCTAGTGAATTGCTAGCTAGGGGTGGACAGACACACACACATCCACCAGGCCCCTGAGCTAGGCGCTTCCATTGCCCCAGCCCTGTGTCATTACGGAGCCCACCTCTAGGCCCAGCCACTGCCACCCTCCAGGCCCTTCTCAGCCCATAGCCCCCCTGTGCTCCCCTGCTTTGCATCCTTGATCAAGTCCCCAGGGATCTGCCCAGTTTCCTGTCTTTGAGAAAGCTGTCACTCCCCTCTGTGGCTAGGACATGGCCGAAGGTGGAGTGCTGACCTCCCCTCCTCTTCCTCCAACACAGGCTCATGCGCCTCTCCTCCCTGCTTCCCTGGGTTGGTTTTCCTCTGGAAAATCAGGTAAGTGATCATCAAAATAGCAAGCATGAGTTTACAAAGGTTCTACAACCAAGCTGAGCTCTCATACCCGCTCCCTGGTTGGTGGTCCCTGACTGCCTCTGAGAAGGACATTGGAAGCCCAGGTGGAATCTGAACTCTACATTTATTTCTGAGAGTTTAGAGTTTACTAAGACCCCCACTTTTACCCCCACCCAATTCTTTCCTTCCCCTAGCCCCTTTCTCTGGTCTCTTTTGGTGACCAGAGGTAGTGAAGGCAGGAGGGCTGACACTTTCTTGGGTGGGCTGTTTGCTTCTCTGTGTTTTCCATTCCATCCCGCCCCAGCCTCCCCCTGTTCCCAAGGAAGCCAAAAATGGGGCATTAGATTTGCGTGTTTCAGACTTCTATCTTCGCATGAGCAATGCCCAGACCCTAACTGACCCTAGAGATGAAAGCTGTCTCAGGATCCACCTGGGAGACCATACCTTAAAAACATGGAAGAGTGGGGCCTACTCATTTTGTTTTCTAAGCTAAGTCAAAGGTTCGAAACAATAAATCTTTCTCTACGCAGGAGGAGCAGTGCTATTAGCTCATGGCTGCTGAGCCCATTGGATTTCACCCACAGCTGTGTGTGTGGGTCAGCAAGGTGGCAGCTTAGAGATGCAAAAGTGGGAAGGGGTCTGGGCATAGTGGCTCACATCTGCCGTCCCAACACTTTGGGAGGCCAAGGCAGGAGGATCACTTGAGCCCAGGCCTGGGCAACATAGTGAGACCCCATCTCTACAAATTTTTTTTTTTTTTTTAACTAAAAACCAAGTGAGAAGGGAAACTATTTCACAGAGTTGTTGAGTGAATTCACTAGACAACACTTATGCCATTCCTGGTACATAGAAAGCACCAAATACATGTTAGCTGTGATTATGCTGTGGAATCATGACTCTTTGGGGCCCCTGACGCTCACTGAACAATATGAAAATGTTCCATTTTTTGTACGTCACTTTCCTCTTTCTGTCCATAAATTTCCTTCCACCATGTGGCTGCACTGGAGTATCTCTGAATCTGCTGTGATTTGGGGGCTGCCTGATTGTTCATTGCTCAATTAAACTCCTTTAAATTTAATTTGGCTGAAGTTTTTCTTTTAACAATGCAACCGTATGGGTTGACTTGGGGATCAAACCCGGCCCAGGCCTCCCTGGGGAGGTAATGCTGAAGCGGAGTCTCAGGATGAGAAGGATTTAGCCAGGGGCTTTGCAGCAACTTTGGGCATTTTCCAAGAGCTTGGTTGGGCTAAAGGGTTGGCCTTGGTTAGGAGGGTAGACCATTCAAATGTACCTCAATGGATAAATGGATTTTAAAAATGTGGTATATACATACAATGCAATATTATTCAGCCTTAAAAAATCCTGACATTGGCCGGGCGTGGTGGCTCACGCTTGTAATCCCAGCACTTTGGGAGGCCGAGGCGGGCGGATCACGAGGTCAGGAGATCGAGACCACGGTGAAACCCCCTCTCTACTAAAAATACAAAACATTAGCCGGGCGTGGTGGCGGGCACCTGTAGTCCCAGCTATGCGGAGAGGCTGAGGCAGGAGAATGGCGTGAACCCGGGAGGCGGAGCTTGCAGTGAGCCGAGATTGCGCCACTGCACTCCAGCCTGGGTGACAGAGCGAGACTCCGTCTCAAAAAAAAAAAAAAAAAATCCTGACATTTTTGGCAACATGGATGAACCTGGAGGACATCATGTTAAGTGAAATAAGCCAGATACAGAAAAACAAATACTGTATGATGTCACTTATATGTGAAATCTAAAAAAGTTGAACTCATAGAAGCAGAGAGTAGAATTGCTGTTGCCAGGGGCTCAGGGGAGGGAAAATGGGGACATGTTGGTCGAAGGGTACAAAGTTTCAGTTACGCAATATGAATAAGTTGTGGAGATCTAATGTACAGCGTGGGGACTATAGTTAACAATTCTGTATTATATACTGGAAATTTGCTAAGAGGATAATTTTTTTTTTTTTTTTCTTTGAGATGGAGTCTCACTCTGTCATTAGGCTGGAGTGCAGTGGCGTGATCTCAGCTCACTGCAACCTCCGCCTCCCCGGTTCAAGTGATTCTCCTGGCTCAGCCTTCCGAATAGCTAGTACTACAGGCAAGCGCCACCACGCCAAGCTAATTTTTGTATTTTTAGTAGAGATGGGGTTAGGATGGTCTTAATCTCTTGACCTCGTGATTCACCTGCCTCAGCCTCCCAAAGTGCTGGGATTATAGGCGTGGGCCACCATACCCAGCTGAGGATAGATCTGAAGTGTTCTCATCTCTCACACACACAAAGAAGAAAATAGTGACTGTGTGAGGTGATGGATATGTGAATTAGCTTGATGGTAGTGATCATGTCATAATGTGTACATATATCAAAACATCAAATTGTACACCTTAAATATACACAATTTTTATTTGTCAGTTATATCCCAATAAAGCTGTTTTTGTTTTTTGTTTTTTTAAAAAAGAGTTCAAAGTTCTAATACCTAAATTACTTTTCCAGGCCTGGCTCATTCCCATTCTCTTGCCAGTAACTTTTAGTAGAAAGGACAGTCTCGCCTCTCCCTTCCCAATCCTCCCCTCCACCCTAACCCTTGTCCAAATAGAGTGGCTTTGATGAGTTCTGCTCTGAAGTGCCCAGTGGCCAATAAGCGCCAAGAATCCTGACCCAGCCACGCATTATCTCCCGGCAGGCTTGCTTTTCACCAAGGCCTCCTGGTACTCATATGTTGAAGTTATTTTATCTTGCCTTCAAAGCTTGTAGCGATCAGAGGTATTAAACTCTAGAGCCAACAGCTAATATTTGTTGAGCAAGATCTCATGCAATCTTTGTAGCAGCCCTGTGAGAGAGGTTCCCCCACCCTCAGCCTGATTTACAGAACAGAAAAGTCACTTGCCTGAGATTACACAGCAAGCCGAGAGGCTGAGATTCAGATTCATACATCTGACTCCTGAGTGCTTGGGTTTAACCCCCAAGCTCCTGTCTGTTGGCAGACCCCGTGGATCGGTCCACTAAAGTTGACCCGAGGAATTTCCCTCCTTCACCTCTGAGCTCATATCCAATCCTCGCCCTTCAAGTTTTCATCACTCCTGGGATATTTCCCTTTAGAGGCAGCTGATTCACAGACCCATGGAGTCAGAAGTTTACATTTTACTGACAGGTCAGTCAGTCCCCAAAGGAGGATGTAGAGTTCTGCCTTGCAAGAAACCCCAAGGACCAGCAGGTCTCTCTGCTCCAGTGCCCCTGGGCCCCTTGTCAGCCATAGCCAGGGTTGGGGCAGGCAGAAACCAGCCTGAGAAAAGCATGGAAAACAATGTCCAGAGCCATGATCAGGGGTGGGTCTGGTGGGCTGCTTCCTGGCATGCTGATCTATACCGGGGCTCAAACATCACTGGAGCGAGTGTGGAACCAGATAACTCAGTTTCTATGCACGTCTCTTCTCAACTGTGATGTGAAACTTGGTCTAGCTTCTGCCAAAGAAAACACAGCCATTGAGTAGGAAAAAAATTTGTCCCTGGTCCACTCATTTCTATTGAAAATGTTCTCACAGGCTGCCTGGTACAACTTTTCCTGAAGTGGGCTGTGCCATGACAGGAGCTGTTTCCAGGGAATAAGTGGTTTATTAACTGAATTTAAAAGACTTTGAGAGACCGGGCGTGGTGGCTCACGCCTGTAATCCCAGCACTTTGGGAGGCCGAGGTGGATGGATCATGAGGTCAAGAGTTCGAGACCAACCTAAACAATATGGTGAAGCCCCGTCTCTACTAAAAATACAAAATTTAGCCGGGCGTGGTGGCACATGCCTGTAATTCCAGCTACTCAGGAGGTTGAGGCAGGAGAATCGCTTGAAGCCGGGAGGCAGAGGTTGCTGTGAGCCGAGATCACGCCACTGCACTCCAGCCTGGGTGACAGAGTGAGACTATGTCTCAAAAACAAAACAAAACAAAACGCGCGCGGTGGCTCACGCTTGTAATCCCAGCACTTTGGGAGGCCGAGGCGGGCGGATCACGAGGTCAGGAGATCGAGACCACGGTGAAACCCCGTCTCTACTAAAAATACAAAAAAAAAAATTAGCCGGGCGTAGTGGCGGGCGCCTGTAGTCCCAGCTACTCGGAGAGGCTGAGGCAGGAGAATGGCGTGAACCCGGGAGGCGGAGCTTGCAGTGAGCCGAGAGGGCGCCACTGCACTCCAGCCTGGGCGACAGAGCGAGACTCCATCTCAAAAAAAAAAAAAAAAAAAAAAAAAAAGCAAAAACAAAAACAAACACTTTGATGGATTGAGTTCCGTGGCTAACGCCTGTAATCCCCACACTTTGGGACACCAAGGCGGGAGGATTGCTTGAGGCCAGTTTGAGACCAGCCTGGGCAACACAGGGACACCCAGTGTGGTGTTATGAAATAGATTGGTTTTCGTCCAAGAGGGTGCCTGGCTCATAACTCCCATAGCCCTTGCTTCAGTCTTTTGTTAGAACTTTGGGTGCATTATGTCTCAGGGGCAGCCTCTGACCCTCTCCCACACTCTTTTCACGCTAACATTCCCTGGCCTTTCTGATTGTGGATTTTAAGACTCTCCCATGACAGGGTCCCACCCTATGCCCTGGGGGAAAGAATGCTGATGTCAAGAAGCTTCCATAAAAGCTCAAGAGGACAGGGTTCAGGGAGCTTCCATCCGGATAGCTGAACACAGGGAGGTTCCTGGAGTGTAGCACCCAGGGAGGGCATGGCAGCTCCGCACCCCTTCCCTGATACCCCGCCTTACATGCCTCTTCATCCGTATCCTCTGCAATATCCTTTGTAATAAACCAGCAAATGTAATAAGTGTTTCCCTGAGTTCTGTGAGCCACTCCAGCAAATTAATCAAACCCAAAGAGGGGGCCATGGGAACCCGAACTTGAAGCTGGTCAGTCAAAAGCTCTGGAGGCCTGGACTTGCAACTAGTTTGTGGGGTGGGGCGAGGGGGCAGTCTTGGGGGTCTGAGCCCTCAACCTGTGGGGCCTGACGCTGTCTCCGGATAGATTGTGTTGGGACTGAATTAGAGAACACCCGGCTGGGGTCTGCTGCTTGGTGTGTGGGGGAAAAAAACCCCCACATTTGGTCACAGAAGTCTTCTGTGTTGATGATTGTTGTGGTGTGACAGTTGATGAAAAACACAGAGAGAGCTTTCACTATGCACCCTGTCTCTACAAAAAATAAAAAAACAAAATTAGCCAGGCATGGTGACATATGCACCTGTACTCCCAGCTCCTCAGGAGAGTGAGGCAGGAGGATCGCTCGAGTCCAGGAATTGGAGACTGCCATGAGCTATGATTGCACCATTGGTGAAGGCTGGGTGACAAAGCGAGACTCTGTCTCTAAAAAAAAAATTAAGGCCAGGCACAGTGGCTCACACCTGTAATCCCAGCATTTTGGGAGGCTAAGACAGGCGGATCACCTGAGGTCAGGAGCCGGAGACCAGTCTGGCCAGCATGGTGAAACCCCATCTCTACTAAAAAATAAAAAAATTAGCTGGACGCAGTGGTGCATGCCTGTAGTCCCAGCTACCATGGAGGCTGAGGCTGGAGAATCACTTGAACCCAGGAGGTGGAGGTTGTAGTGAGCCGAGATTGTGCCACTGTGCTCCAGCCTGGGTGACAAAGCAAGACTCCATCTTAAAAAAAAAAAAAAGAAAAAAGAAAACAAAACCACTTCAATGTATCTCCTCTTGTTAGCAGTGTTGGTTGTGTACTGCATTAGCCAAGGGAGGGCTAGGCTGCGGTAACAAAGAGATCCAATACTGATGAAGGGCAGGGACCAGCAAACTTTCTGTAAAGGGCCAGAGAGTAAATAGTTTAGGTTTCGCAGGTCATATCTTCTCTGCTTCAACTGCTCCACTCAGTCCTTGTAGAGTGAAGGTAGTCATGGACAATATGTAGATGAATGATCGTGGATGTATTCCAATAAAATACAATTTCCAAAAATAGGCAGTGCGAGTGTTTGCCCAACCCTGCCGCAGCTTAAAGATGATAATTTCTCTTCTGTGTAACAATGGTGGAGTGAGTGGCCCTAGTTTTGGGCACAGTTGTTTAGGGATCCAGGTCCCTTCCATTGCAAAGGAGGCTGGGAGATGTGGTCTGGTTGTGTGTCCAGGAAGAGGGAAGAACAGATGTTGGCAGATGGCCCACAGTCTCTGCTTCCCTACCAGCTTCCATTGTCCCTGCCCCTTCTCACTGCCTCTTTTTTTTGTGCAGGTGTCCACTCTGCCCCACTCCCCCATCCCTATGCTCCTCTGCCTCCTGCTAGAGCCCCTGTCCCAGATGGGGTGCAGGGGAGGTTGACTCTACTCCTCTTTTTTTTTTGAGACGGAGTCTCGCAGTGTCCTGGGCTGGAGTGCAGTGGTGCGATCTTGGCTCACTGCAACCTCTGCCTCCTGGGTTCAAGTGAGTCTCCTGCCTCAGCCTCCCGAGTAGCTGGGATTACAGAAGGCCGCCACCACACCCAGCTGATTTTTTGTATTTTAGTAGAGACGGGGTTTCACTATGTTGGCCAGGCTGGTCTTGAACTCCTGACCTCGTGATTCACCCACCTCGGCCTCCCAAAGCGCTGGGATTACGAGCATGAGCCACCGCACCTAGCCGACTCTACTCCTCCATTGGGGTTGACCTGATGGGTCTAAAGGTCAACACAGGCCTTTTGTTACAGTGATCGGGGCAGGCAACTGGGCCTGAGCCCAGCAGGGCAGAGCATGCTTCCTGGCCACAGGGATGATTCAGGAGTGAGAGAATGTGACCCTAATGAGAGGGCTGGTTTGTTAGTAGTATCTGGAAAAGAAGTGTCCTTTCCCTTGAAAGAGAGTCTTTCTCTTCAGGGGGATGTGGTGGCAATTCTGTGGCTACTATAGCCATTTTTTAAAAAATTGCTGTAACATATTTATAACATAAAATTTATCATTTAACCTCTTTGTTTTTTTGAGATGGGGTCTCACCATGTTGCCCAGGCTGGTCTTGAACTCCTGGCGCAAGCGATCCTCCTGCCTCAGCCTCTGGAGCAGCAGGGACTACAGGCGCACACCACCACACCCGGCCGTATACATCACATGTTGTTTATACATTCGTCTATCGATGGACATGATGGACATGGGCATCATCTCCACCTTTTTAGGCTGGTCACTGCAGCCTAAATTCTGTCTAATTCTGTTTTTAATTTTAATTCTACTCCTCTGAGATGAGCCAGCTTGTGCATGAAGCAAGGCTTGAAGGAAAACACAGCTGCGTGGATCACTGGGCCACTGGACTAAGCTGCTTTGAAGCTGGCAATCCAGGAACCTCTGGATTTGCAGATCTGTGAAGCAATGAGTTTTTTCATTGTTGAACTGAGGTTTAGGTCTCTTATAGCTATGAGCCGCCTAGATGATGCATCTTCCGAGAAGTTGCCCAGTTTCAAAAATTACAGAAGAAAACAAAAACGAACAGAACCACAGAAAAGTGGGAATTATTTTGCTGATGTGAATGCTTGAAAAAAAATTAAAGTATGTTTTGTAGCAATTTTAAAGCAAGATTTTGTAATTCTATCTATGCGAGTTACTTCTTTCCTGATGTGTGTGAGTGACTAATCTTATGAGTGAAGGAAAAACAGAAAAGAAAGACAAATTTGATTAGGTTAAAATGTTTTGTTATACCCAATGTATGTCATAAATCCCTTATTTTGACCTTTAAAGAAAGACTTTTATTGGCCAGGCACAGTGGCTCACGCCTGTGATCCCAGCACTTTGGGAGGCTGAGGCGGGTGGATCATGAGGTCAGCAGTTCGAGACCAGCCTGACCAAAATGGTAAAACTCCGTCTCTACTAAAAATACAAAAATTAGATGGGCATGGTGGCAGGCACCTGTAATCCCAGCTACTCAGAAGGCTGAGGCAGGAGAATCACTCGAACCTGGGAGGCAGAGGTTGTAGTGAGCCGAGATTGCGCCATTGCACTCCAGTCTGGGGGACGAGCACCAGACTTTGCTTCAAAAAAAAAAAAAAAAAAAGAAAAGAAAAGAAAGGAAAAATTGAGTTTCCATATACTGACTCTAAATAAATGCTGTGTGGATATGCAGAGATGGAGAACCAAATTATAAGCCTCCCCAGGGCTCTCACATGTCCCCATCTGCCTCAGCAGATGGATGAGCTAGAGGCTGATATGTGGAAGTCCTCCTCCGAGCTACGGCAACATTTGGTAGAAAATGCCCTGAACCAAATGGCAACTCTGGGGATCTTCCCTGGCTGAGTGACCCTGGGACTATCTAACAACTCTGGGCCTCTGTTTCCTCATCTGTATAATGGGTTTCCTACTACCTACCCTATCTACTCTGCTGTGTTGGTAGCAAATGAGAAAAGACTTTGAAACTGAAAAGGGCTGTGCAGATTTAAGGTTCCTGGGGGCAAAATATTAACCCATTCTTTTATGCAAGTGCAGCAGCCTGGGGGAGGGTGGTAATCACTCTCACAAAAAGCTAGGCCAGCCTTCTTATAGTTATTATTTATTTTGAGACAGTCTTGCTCTGTCACCCAGGCCAGAGTGCAGTGGTGTGGTGCCATCCTAGCTTACTGCAGCCTCGACTTCCTGGGCTCAAGTGACTCTCCCAGCTCAGCCTCCCTGCTCCTAAAGGCTAGGACCACAGGCATGTGACCTCACCTGGGTAATTTTTAAGTTTTTTGTAGGGATGGGGTTTCACTATGTTGCCCAGGCTGGTCTTGAACTCTTGAGGCCAGCCCTATTGACTACGGTATGGAAGCCCAGGCTGCTAGGCCTGGCAGTGGTCGAGCACCCTGGAAATGGGCTCCTGAATGCCTGTGGCAGCAGCTAACCGTGCATGTGTCTTCAGGGAGGAAGATACGGATTTCTTTCCCTTGATTCCGCTTGTAATGAGCTGGATTCTGACGCTGGGGCTTGCACACTCACAGACATTTCAGCTCCTACGGCTACCATGGGAAATGTGATCCTCATCTGACAGTGAAGTAACTGAGGCTCAGAGAGTGTACGTACTCAGGATCACACAGCTTGTCAGTGTCAGAGCCCAGATTTCAACCAAGAACCCTTGTTTTGGTCTCCAGAGCTCTCCACAATCTTCCATGCTGCCTTTGTCTCCAAGCTTTGGGCTCTTGCTCCTGCCATGTTCCTAGATCTCTGAGGGTTTCCTCCCTCTGCTCTCCAGTGTGTGGCCCTGGGCATTTTGGGGTGGGAGTTGGGTAGCCAGGAAAAGAGGAGATCCTTATGAGTAGAGAAAGGCTTTCCAGGGACAAGTGTTGGCAGCCCTGGGGGCCACGCTGCCTGTGGTCTTGTTGCCTCACTCTTGCCTTGCCGTGGGAACGGCCCATGGAATAAACATTGACACTAGAGAGGTTCAGGTAATGACAGTTTTTTAGTGAAATAGTTTTCCATTTATTGATGCCAGAGGAATAGTCTCCCCTGGAGATATGTGTGTAGGTGGGAAAGGGACCCATAAGTAAGAGCTATCCATCTTCTATGGGTCCAGTGGATCACAGAGCCCTCGGCTCCAAGGGCAGAGGCACTACCTCATTCACTCAAGTGTCCAGAGCCTGCTGCACAGCTGGCACTCAATATATATGTGTTAAATGAGTGAATGAATGAAGGATGACTGCCGTGAAGGATCGTCCCATCTGCCTCACTTCCCGTGCACTCCGCATCTCCCAGCTCTTGCATTCCCCTGCTCACGGTCTCTCCTACATCTCCTTCTGGCTCTAGTCTCCACCCACTGACCTCCTGACCTGTCTGAGTTCATCTCTTCATCTCCCTCCTCCTGCCCCTCCCTATGTGCTGCCAAGGCACTAAGGACTGCTTTATAGGTATGGTTTTAGTTAATCCGTGCAGGCTGACATTCCCCAATCCACAGTTGACAAAGCTGGGACCTGATGAGGCCAGGTGGCTCACCCAAGTTTCACACGTAGGAAGTGGCTGGGCTGAGACCCCAGCTCCCAATGGCTGAGCTCTGCACCTTCCGAACCCAACTGCACAGTCTGTGGAGCCCTTCCCCGAGAGACAGCTTCCCCTGGAAGCTTCCCAAGACAGAGGTGAGGGGAACAGCCCAAGCTTCTCAAGCATGCTGCCAACACTGAGCATTCTCCAGCCAGGCACAGGCCTGTGGCCTTGGCTGCGTTCCCCATGTGGGGAGAGAAGAGCTGCGGGGCTGAGTGAGCTGCCAGCGGAGACCTTCTCTCCTGCCCAGCCACAGATGTGGGCCGGTGCCTCGGAGCACAGCCCGACGAAGGCTGCCCCCTCACTGTCTTCCTCCGGGACCAGGCCATGTGGCTCCCTCTGGGTGGGGTGGGAGAGATGGCTTTCAGAAAACCCCCTCTGATGCATGACTCTGCAGCAGGAGGGGAAAAAATCCCAGGCCTGTAACAGAGCCTGTGGTTTCTTAGGGAAAACCACAGAAAACTCACAGCTTGGGATGGTAAACCCACAATCCCCACTTGGGTGTGGCCCAAGGGTACCTCGGCTGCCAGTACCGATCTTGGCACAAGACTCTACTGGCAGCAACTGCTGCTTGCGGCCATTAGCGCTTTTGTCTGGCAGTGCCCCCTGCACGGGGTGGCTGTGCTGTTGGTGGCCCTTGCCGAGGGGAATTCCATGGGAAGAGGAACAGGAAGGCGACGTCGGGCAGCCTCCTTTAGCCTCTACTGACCAGCAGCCAGGTCGGGGATGTGGGGGGGCTATGGTAGCTTTGATCCCACTGCAGCCTGGAGTAGCTCCTCTAACCTTGACTCCTGGCTCACCCCTACTCACAGCCCTCCCATCATAGCCTGGTGGGCGCCGGGTCCTTTCTAGGCCTCTGCAGCCACCAGCCTGGCTGCGGGTGGCAGAGCTGCCACCATGAATTTCCAAGCCTCGAAAGCACCCTGCGCTTAGATGCATTGCTTGGCAGTGGCCTTTCTGAGCAAGGCCCCGGGGGACTGTGTGGAGCTTGGGTGAGAATGTGCTTGTAGAGCTGTACGTGGGTTACTATCGGTGGTTTCTGTGGTGGGCCCGCACAGAAAACTCCGTTGTGCTCTTCCCCTGAAGCCAACAATGTGCCCCAGCTATTAGCTCACTGGAGAGTCTCCAGGAACTGGGTCCAGTGCTGCTTCCTCCCATAAAACAAAGCAATAAACTATTGTTCCTGCCCTCCTCTGTCCACAGGCCCCACTGCCCACAGCAGGCATGTCTGCCAAGGCCAAGGTCAAAATTTGCCAATGAGCTCAGCAGCGGAAACTCAGTAGGCTGCGCTGTTACCTCCTCTCTCTCCATCAGGGCATTGGAGGTCATTCCTCCCTTTTTTTTTTTTTTTTGAGATAGAGTCTTGTTCTGTCTCCCAGGCTAGAGTGCAGTGGCATGATCTTGGCTCACTGCAGCCTCAACCTCCTGGGCTCAAACAATCCTCCCACTTCAGCCTCCCAAGTAGCTGGGACTACAGGTGTGTACCATCATGCCCAGCTAATTTTTGTAGAGATGAGGTTTCTCCATGTTGCCCAGGCTGATCTCAAACTCCTAGGCTCAAGTAATCCTTCTATCTTGGCCTCCCAAAGTATTGGGATTACAGAGGTGAGCCACAATGCCTAGCCCCTCCCTCTCTTAATCTTCCCTTTCCCTTGCCCATCTCAGTTACAAGGAGCAGTGGCCGTGAGAGATGGACCAAAAGTCAAGGGTTTGATGCTGACTTCCATTTTCTGTGTGTGTGTCTTCCCATGGCTTCCTGGCTGAGCCTTCCTGGTCTCTGCCTCGACATCTCAACCCAGGAGTAAGGACGGTCACTAAGGTGTCGGGACAGGGGTCTGTCTGCTGTCTCCGCTTAGCCTCCTCTGCTTCTCTTCTCGACGTTGGCTGTCTGTCTGGGGTTAGGAGAGGATGAGAGCTGAGGTAGAGGATGAGGCCGGGCTCCACACTCAAGGGCCAGAGTTGCCTCCTCTGATTTGGAGTCACAGGCAGTAGCCACAACCCAGCCAGCCCTGTCCCAAGGAAGATCAAGAAAAAGCACAAAGGGCTTAGTTCACAGCTCCCTTTCCTGATGGGGCCAGAGAACCTGCCCTCTGCCTCTGGATCTGCCAGCGAGTGCTTAGACCAGTGTAGATAACTTCCTTTCTTGTCACCCCTACCCCTGCACCCCGAAAGTCTACTGAATTGGAGTGGGGGAATCAGTATGAAAGAAGCTGGGTCTGACCGGGCCTAGGAATAATGATCTGGGAGCGTGACAGGCTGTTCTGGAAGAAAGGGAGTTTCTTTCCCTCTTCCCACTCTTTCAACAGCCTGGCTCTAGTGGCAACGTGTATCAGGGAATTACTATTATTATTTCCATTGGGGATATAATTATAGTAGCTCTGAGAGCAAAGCCTTACACCCTTGGTACTGCTGGGGAATGTCGGCATGTAAGTACATCACAGAGTCATCTTATCTCACCCCCTCCACTCTCTTCTCCTTGCCCTCCAGCCACGCTCCACCCCCACAGACATTTATGGGACTTCTCTGGCTCTGGGCCAGTAAGATCATTTTGACTCCCTCCCCACTCCCCAATGCCGCTGGAGGGCCCCCCTTTTAGCTGCATCCTTCACTGGGTCCTAACCCAGCAATCCCTTGGTTGGAGCCTGGACAGCTGAGATCACTGGTCTAGATGGGCCTTGCTCTGGATTCTCAGCTGGGGTGGGGTGGGGGTACACAGAGCCCTGGCAGCCAAAGGAACAGGGTCAATGGCTGGGCAGGGTTGAGGAGGTACGGGAACCTGGGTGTGCAGGGGGCTTTGGAGTCAGTTCTCTGACTGGGGTTGCTTCTGGAAACTCCCTCCAGCTCCACAGTAGCCCGGGGCTGAGGGGGGCAACCTCAGCGATGTTGACCGGGCACAGAGAGGGTCCTGGGGCTGGCCTGTGGCTAGGAAGCCTGGCTGCTGGGTCCTCTAGGAGCTGCCCAGTGCAGAGGTGAGGCGGCTTGGTCACATGCTGGCTTCTTTGCCATTAGTTGTGGATGCAGTGTGTGGCACCAGGGCTGTGGAGATAAGCTGACAGCCTCCCCGTCCCGGGGGGCCCCCTGCAGTGGCGATACTGTAGCCTTGTTATCCTTCCGGAGGCGGTGTCTCACGAGAGAGGCAGTGTGGGCAGGGCTCCTGGAGCCCTCTATCTGCAGGAACACATCCCAGTAATGCCTGCTGCCTATGAAAATCCTGTGAAACCCGTTGAGAAGGACAGCTGGTGGCCACAGGACTCCCTCCAGGATTCTGAAAGTGTGAGAATGGGCACAGCTCATGGTCTCCCCATCAGCTACTCCCCTACTTCCCAAATTCTCTTATGACAAAGCCATTTGAGATTTATGTCCTTGGCCATCTTCTTTCCATTGAGTGCATTTCTTTTTTTTAATTTTAATTTAATTTTATTTTATTTTTTGAGACAGGGTTCCCTGGCTGGAGTGCAGTGGCATGATCTTGGCTCACTGCAGCCTCTGTCTCCCAGGTTCAAGTGATTCTTGTGCCTCAGCCTCCCAAGTAGCTGGGATTACAGTTGTGTGCCACCACTCCCGGCTAATTTTTGTATTTTTTGTAGAGGCGGGGTTTCACTATGTTGGCCAGGTTGGTCTCGAATTGCTGATCTCAAATGATCTGCCTGCCTCGGCCTCCCAAAGTGCTGGGGTTGCCACCATGAGCCACCATGCCTGGCCTAATTTTTATTTTTTAACTTTTGTGGGTACATAGTTGGTGTATATATTTGTGGGGTATATGATAAATTTTGATCCAGGCATACATGTGTAATAATCACAGGGTAGATGGGGATGCATCCCCTCGTGTTTATCGTTTGTGTTACAAACAAGCCAATTATAAGCTTTTAGTTATTTTAAAATGTACAATTAAATTCTTATTGACTACAGTCACCCTGTTGTGCTATCAAATACTAGATTTTATTCATTCTTTCTACGATTTTGTGCCCAGTGAGAGTACTTCTGCTTAATCAAATTGTTCAGGAGGTTCAGATCATCATAGGGTAGAGAATGCTTGTAGGTATGGGATGACATAACCTTGAAGGACGGCCTGGGTTGCTAGGGAAGAAAGTTGCCGTTGGATTTTGGTAAGCCATCTTCCCTTTTTCACCATTCAGAGAATCTACAAAGAATCATGTAAGGAAATCAAGTGCTACTGTGGTCACCCATGAAAGGCAGGACACACCTACAAAGTCTAAGACTTGCTCTCTTTATCCTCTATGTATGTTTCTGACTTTTTCCCATCCCTTTTCTCAACACTCACCCTTCTATGTTCTGGGGGTGTTAAGTGACAGGTTTACCCACGGGCAGGGGACCCAGAGGGGGCCATAGGAGGGAGATGGCCATCTGTGTGTGATGACCAGGTATGAGGTGGAGCACAGGCTAGAATGGTGAGTTCTGCCTAGGGTGGAGTGGAGTATTAGAGGAAGCTCCTGAAAGGAGGAGAAGTTCCCCCAGTGGGCAAGTTGAAGAGGGTACTCTGGACCCAGGCAGAGTCACCAGAAGAAATACAGAATGCCCAGTTAAATTTAAACTTCAGATGAACAGTAAAATAATTTTAGTACATGTCCCAAATATTGCATGAGACATGCTTATACTAAAAAGGTGTTCATTATTTATCTGAAATTTTAATTTAACTGGACATTCTGCATTTTGATTTGCTAAATCTGGCAATCCTAGATCCAGGAAACAGCAAGAGCAAAGACAGAAATGGCATTTGTGGGAAGGAGGAGTGGTTCCACCGGGCCTTGGGCCATCAGCAGCTATGATTGCTTTCGCTGGGAGGTCCTGACTCAGCTCAGGATTACAGACCACCTGCCAGCAAGTGCCCACACCCGTTGCTCTTAGCTACTGCTTCAGCTCTTTCTTTCAGGACCACCTCGTCACCAGCTGGAGAAATCCAGTTTCAAGTATTCATAATTCATTCTTTTCTTCCTGACGCTTCTGTGTCTAGTCCCTTCCCTTGGGTCAGTATTCATTCAAGCCACCCAGCATACATTGAATGCCAGTCCTGCGCCAGGCAATGTGCTTGACATTGGGAATTCAGTGGCACATGGGACAGACATAGCCCTTGACCACATGGAATTTACAACACACATTTTAAAACCTCTTTTGACAGTATACGTGATGAGTGGGAGCAGACAGTAAAAAATACACAAACACATATACAAACTAGATTTCTCCCATCCTTTTTTTAAAAAAATAGCTATTTTAGAGAAAGGAAATTTCTAAGCCAGACATCTCTGTAATTCTTAACTCCTTCTGCATTTGCAGCATGGACCTGGAACAACTGAGTTCTCCAAGTTTTCTCTGTTCCTTCTATCTCATGCACTGGATTGAGAACACAGAGGACACAGAGGAAGGAAGAAGGTGACTGCCCTAGCCCCCAAATACCAGTCTGGTGACAGACACAGAGCACACATTAAAAACAGAACACCGGCCGGGTGTGGTGTCTCATGCCTATAATCCCAGCAGCACTTTGGAAGGCCGAGGTGGGTGGATCACAAGGTCAGGAGTTCGAGACCAGCTTGGCCAACATGGTGAAACCCTGTTTCTACTAAAAATACAAAAATTAGCCGGGCATTGTGGTGGGTGCTTGTAATCCCAGCTACTCAGGAGGCTGAGGCAGGAGAATCGCTTGAACTCGGGAGGTGGAGGTTGCAGTGAGCCGAGATCGTGCCAGTACACTCCAGTCTGGGCAACAGAGCGAGACTCCATCTCAAAAGAAAAAAAAAATTAACAAAAAAACCAGAACACTGCCCCTGCCAAACGACCTCTAGTACAAATATTAATATTTAGTTAGAAACACAAATCAGTAGCAGCAGTACTGTTATTTCTGTCAAGGCTAATGCTGGCCTCCGGTTGCTGGACATGTTCTGAGTACTGAGCACTTTCCATGCATCGCCCCCTTCAGCAGATGCCCCAGAACAGTCCTGTGAGTTTGAGACTATTATTAGCCTACAGTTGAAGAAATGACAGCTCAGAGAGAGTGGAGGATTTGCCCAGAGTCTGACACCTGGCAAGTGGCAGGGCTGGGACTGAAGTTTAGGGTTTGAGACTGCAGGCTTCACACACTTAACCACAGTGCTAAAGACCTGGAGGGATTATCGCTGAAGTCTGGAATTGCCTGTGAGTGAATGCAAATGCGTGTGCATTCTCTCAAGTGTGTTTGTAGTCCACATCAAGGAACTGCTCTCAACCAACCCTTTCACTGGCTAAGGGCAGTAATTAAGCCAAGAGACAGTAATTAAGTAAATTAGCTCAAGGGTAGAAACAGAAACCTCTCCTCATTGTTCTCTCCTGCCTTGGAGAATCACAGTCTGGTTTGGGATTTCTAGAACAGGTAGTTCTTAAAGTGCAGTCCCCAAACCGGCAGCATCACCATTACCTGCAAACTTGTGCGAAATGTACCATTTTCTGGCCCCACCTGTGATTTCTACCGATTCAGAAACTGAGGGTGGGAGGTGAGGTAGGGCCCAGCCACCTGCGTTTAACAAGCCCAGGTGATTCCGATGTTCCGGAGGCAGCATCACTTTCCAGCCACTACGAAGTTTCTAGGGCCTTTGCTCTATCAATGAGGCAGAAGGCAGCCCTAAGGGGTTTGTGGCTGGGACTAGGGCTCCCTCGGTCTAGTGCACCTGACATGTGATAGATACTCAATATGTGTATTTTGGATAAGTGAGTAAATGGCACCCAGTGTCCCAAATCTCTGTTACTATGACAGGAGCAGAATGTCAGTAGGACGACATCTTGGCTCAATTGGCCATGCCAGAATTCTCAGGAGTTCAGGCTGACCAGAAGCACCTTGAAGAGCAGAAGGATGAAATTTTATGTCCACTTGAGTTTCAGGATGAACACAGACCATGAGAGGGGCTCACCATCCTTCTGATCTTTGGAGTTTTAAGCAGGAGGTGTCAAAAGGATTAAGTTACCGTAGGGATAACTGGCTTTTCTAGTGCCGTGCTGAGAAACCAAGTCTCTGTTTAGAAAGCCCTGACTTGTAGCATTTGCTAATTCCCTTGGTGTAAATACTTCCACCATGGCCCATGGATTTTCAAATCATGAGCTGATGGGAGCCCGCTGCAGCATACAACTGGCCCTGGAATTCTTTGTTAGCAACTTCTTTAAAACTGAAAGACTACTTGTCTTTAAAGCATACAAGTTATATATATATGTATGTGTATGTGTGTGTGTGTGTGTATTTTATATATATATGAAAATCAAACAGCACAGAGGGCCTAAAATGAGAAATCTTCCCCCGGCACCCTGAGTCCCACCTCCAGAGGGAATCATCTTTTCTGATCTTAGTTCTACTGAAGATCCCTTCCATAGCTACAAATGGTGCACTTAAAGCAGCACATATTGGTCTGTCATCCACAGGGGGCACCAATGCCATGGCTTGGAAGACCAGGAAACTAGCTCATCTCCAGCACTGCTCACTCCCCACCACATTCCTCCATTCACCTGGCTATTTTGATGATATTTTGCAATTCTTCTATTGGTTACTTCTTTGCCTTTAAGTAATAATAGCAGTCACTCATCTAGTGCTTATTTTTAGAACAGGGGCTGTGATAAGCACTTAAGACATTAATGATTGAATCCTCACAGTGACCCTCAGCGGTAGGTACTATTTTCATTCTCATTTTATAGATGAGAAAACTGAAGCACAGAGAAGTTAAATAACTTGCCCAAGCTAGTAAAAGGCAGAGACAGGATTCAGACCCAGACAGTGTGGCTGCAGAGTCCGTGTTTTGTTTTTTTTTTTTTGTGCTGGAGTTTCGCTCTGTCGCCCAGGCTGGAGGGCAGTGGCGCGATCTTGGCTCACTGCAAGCTCCGCCTCCCGGGTTCACACCATTCTCCTGCCTCAGCCTCCCTAGTAGCTGGGACTACAGGCACCTCTGACCGCACCTGGCTAATTTTTTGTGTTTTTAGTAGAGACGGGGTTTCACCGTGTTAGCCAGGATGGTCTCAATCTCCTGACCTCGTGATCTGCCCGCCTCAGCCTCCCAAAGTGCTGAGATGACAGGTGTGAGCCACCGCGCCCGGCCCAGAGTCCATGTTTTTAACCTTTCGGAAGAAGGTTATAGAAAGTTACTTACTCAGTGTTGGGGGGACAGTTGCAAGGGAAATGACAATAGGAATATAAATAGATGAACAAACTGCAGCCTATTTGCTTTTATTGCTCTTAGAAAAAACCAAGTCAGGTGAGGGATGATGTCTGTACAAGCCTATGTCTGCTCTGTCATGTAGACAGAGATGCCCACAAAGCTTATTGTTGGGCTAGAATGGCACAGGACACTGTCCACCACAAGAAATATGGCAGATGGGAGCTGCTAACGGTCTGCAGACAAAATACCATTTGTATTTGCATATGAAGACCCTGGTAATTTAATGAAGACATATCTATGATGTGGGCTTTCCCCCCACCCATTTTTCCTTCATGGTATTTGGTGGATGGACCCTTTCAAACTGGAAGGTTTCAGTCCTTTTTCAGATTTGGGAAACTTTCTTTCATTATTTCTTTGATAACTTCTTCTCTTTTATTTTCTCTGTTGGAGTTTGGGCTTCTTAGGTTGATTCTCTGTCTCCATTTCTGTCTTTGTGGCTTATATTCTGGGAGATTGATTCACCTTTTTCTTCTAGCCCTTGTATTAAATATTTTATTTTAGCGATTATACTTTTAATTTCCAAGAAACTTTCTTCTTCTTTAATTCTTCCTATTCCACATCAACCTGTTTTTGGTTTATAGCCTCCATTCATATCTTCTTGGGTTGCTCTGAAGTTACAAATTAAAATTATCATAGAGTTCCTTGAATTAGCTTCATTTTCTTTGGGCCCAGTTGTTGTGCTTCTTATCTTGATGTGACTGTTTCCTTTGGTTCTTTGAAATCAGCTCACACTCAGTACTCATTTATTTAAGCTACTCTCATTGAACCTGTACTCTGTCTCTGTGGGGTGCTTTGCCTGGGCTGGGAATATAAGGTTGACAAGCCCCCGTCCTCATGGGGCTTTCCATTTCTCAATAGACTCTATTCTGACAGATCAGATTTGCTGAGCATTGGACCACCCTATACTTAATATTTTGGGTTCTTGTCTGCCAGACCCACTAGGCTGTGAGCAGTGGCTTGAGAACCATGACTGTGTCTCATTGATATATTTATCACAAGTAGGCCCTTTTTAAAAGTTTGATAACTCTTGGTTTAAATAGAACTGAACTGAGTTTTGTGAGGGTTGATATATTTACACATCACACACTCACAGATGATGTAGAGGTGTGTCGGGGGCTGCTGGAAGGATGAGAAAGACCAGGACCAAACGGCATTCTTCTGAAAGGTTTTGGAGGAGCATGAGAATGTGAGTTACCCCAAGCTCACTGTCCATCCTGCTCACGCTCCATTCACATTTAAATAAACACCAAGGCCACCATTGCCTCTTCTCTCTCCAAAAGCTACAAACCATCACTTTTGCCTGGAGTTTCTTGGCATCCAACCTTCTCCCTTGTAAAGCGTGAAAACCTGTAATTCTGTACTCAATCAGTGGGCAGGAGTGTACTTACCTGCCCTTCTGGAGATGGAGGCCTCCTTCCAGAGGGCATGGCCCATGGGTCTACAACTTCAATACTTTCATTGGTTCATGCATTCATTCGTTCAGCCAGCCATCAATCTTTTTTTCTACAGATGTGGTCTTGCTATATGTGGCTCCAAGTATAATCATACCTCACTGCAGCCTCGAACTCCTGACCTCAAGAAATCTTCCTGCAGGCCAGGCGCGGTGGCTCACACCTGTAATCCCAGCACTTTGGGAGGCCGAGGCGGGTGGGTCCCCTGAGGTCAGGAGTTGGAGACCAGCCTGGCCAATATGATGAAACCCCATGTCTACTAAAAATACAAAAAATAGCCGAGCATGGTGGCATGGGCCTATAATCCCAGCTACTTGGGAGGCTGAGGCAGGAGAATTGCTTGAACCCAGGAGGCAGAGGTTGCAGTGAGCTGAGATCACACCACTGCACTCCAGCCTGGGCAACAAGAGCAAAATTCCATCTTAAAAAAAAAAGGAAAAGAAATCCTCCTGCCTCAGCCTCCCAAGTAGCTGCAACTAGAGGCATGTGCCACCATGCCCAGTTCATCAATCCTTTATTAAGGAAATCTTGTGTGTTAGACTTAGTGCCAGGCTCTGGAAACAAAAAATTAGATATGGTGCCCACCTTCCAGGAGTTTACAGTCTGGGAGACTGTAAGTAAATTATTTGACATTTCTCCAGGAATGAGCAGCAGGGTCTTACCTTCCTTAACCATGTGCTTCCATTGAATTCCATCTCTGTTTGTGGGCCTGTCCCCACATTAGACTACTGCCTCCTTAGGTTGGCACTCTGTAGATATTTGTTGGTTGTATGAATGAGTGAATGAATGAATAAGTAACATTGCCTAGCACGGTGGGACATGCCCAGCTTCTGCACTCTGAAGGGACCCATTCATTGCCAACTCCCTAAGTATCACAGAATCCCAGTAAGGGTTTGAGACCCATGACAAGCAAAGAGAGACCCAAATTCTCTGCAGCCTTCCTACTTCTTCCATAGATTCACCCTGGGGAGGAGTTGACTCCAGACCCAGGCACCCCACTGGGGAGCGCTGGGCTTGTTAAAATTGGGATCAAAGTGAGCATGAGAAATGCAGAGTCTCATTAACAACCAGCCCAGACAGCCAGGCCAAGAGGGTGAGGGCAGCAGGAGTAAGGGGGTGGAGGGTGGGTGAAGGGAGGCTCTAGGGTGCAAGGAGCTGCTGCTGATCCATTATAGGGTTAAAGAAAGAAAAACACATGTTAACATTAGGGCCAGGGCCTAAAGTCTGTGCTGCCTGTTCTGAGGCTGAGGCTATGGCAAGCGCAGAGGAGGCTTCGGCTTCATCAGGCTGTTCTGCCAGGCACGGTTCCGGAGCCAAACTGATCTGTGAAGTCACTGGCCAATGATGGGTGACACTGGAGTTCCCCCTTTCTCCTGTCAGAAGCAACTGGCCTGTCAGAGCATAGGTTCTCCCATTTGCTTCCCAGGAGGTGGGGAGGCCCTTCTCTGAGAAGTCATCAGTCCTCTCTTAACCATGCTCTTGTGCAGCAGGGCTGGGCTGGAGGTGTAGATGCTGAGTTCTGGGAAGTTGTGGCCGGGAATCCAGAAGCAGAACTGGCTTCCTCCAGGATGCATGAAGATGCTATAGGAACCTCCCCCGACTGGCTCCCTGGGGCAGTTCTTGGCAAGAACACAGTCAGGCAGGAACAATGGGCGGATGGGCCCAGACAGGGGACGATCCGAGGCTAGGGCTGTGGCCCTGTGAACATCCAGGGACCATATAAAATACACGGGTCCTGTTCGTAGGGCCATGGCTGCTGGGCCTGAGCACACGGGGGCCTGAGCGCAGGGGGGCTTGGGCATGCCCAGATGGATGAGTTGCCTGGGAAGGAGCTTGAGGAAATAAATGGTCTGGAGGGTGGATGCCAGGACCCGGAGGCCCAGCTGCCTCACAGCCAGCCCAGGAGCACCTCCTGCGCCTGGTTCCAGAGCCCCCACCCTCACCCAAAGCTTACAACACTGTGCTTATGAGGCAGCAGGGGCAGGGGAGGGGGTCTTGGGAGGCCCCAGGAAGGTAGGTAGGTAGGCTTCCTGTGGCAAACCTCTTGGGGGCTCAGGGTCTCTGGCTGATCAGGCAGGAAGATCTTCCTCGGGCTCATAGTGGGGCGGGGGTAGGACTGATGATCATAAAGGGGACACAGGGATGCGGCTCCCAGAGACCTTGCGGCGAAGACAGAATTGTCTTCAAGAAAAGAGCAGCAACTTGAGAAGCTCTTTCCATTTATGTGCTTTTCATAAGCCCTTGAGAAATCGGTGTTTCCCCTGCCCCAGTGCCACCTCCCCTTCCCCAGCAATTCCAAGAAGCCGTGACCGGGGGGTGACTGCGGTGGTGTCCAGCCCCGACCTGAGCCCCAGGGGCAGGAGCAGCAGTGAAGGCCCAGTTCATCCTCGG
This sequence comes from Symphalangus syndactylus, assembly GCF_028878055.3. Classification (NCBI taxonomy): domain Eukaryota; kingdom Metazoa; phylum Chordata; class Mammalia; order Primates; family Hylobatidae; genus Symphalangus; species Symphalangus syndactylus. The sequence goes on from NC_072434.2 coordinate 11,625,127, forward strand.
ACAAACGGGGAGAAAGGCAGCTCCTGAGACCTTTCTGGAGGTGGCCCAGGCCAGCCCACCAAGGCTGGGCGCCTCCCTGCTGGTGTGGGGAAGCCCTCCTGGGTATTTCTCTGCGTCCCTTTGTCTTGAACACCTCCAAGGGCAGGCCGGGGCAGAGCCCTACTTCCCCCACGCTCACAGAAACTATAAATGAACAAGGTCTTGTCTCTATGCCACTCCTTGGCTCAAACCTGTGCTGAGTCTCCGTGAGTGACTGTGAATGTGTACATGTGCCATGTGTGAGCCAGTGTGGGGTTGTGTGTGAATGTGTGTGTGGGTGTGTGCGTGTGTGTGAGTGTGTACGTGTGAATGTATGCATGAGAACACGTGTGAGCATGGGGTGTGTGTGTGTGAACACCCGTGTTGGTGTCTGCAGTGTGTGCATGACCTATGTGCAGCAGTGTGTGGAGGTGATCCTGTGTGTGGTGAGTGTGGGTGGGTGTGAACGGGTGTCTATACAGCAACTGCGAGTGTGTGAGGAGGTTTCCCAGCCTGCTAGGCCCTGTGTTCCCCACAAAGTCCCCTTGCAATTGATCCTGGTGCTCTCCTGGAGCCACGGTTGGTGGGATGCAGAGATTATTTCCGGAAGGTCCAGAAATCTGGAGCTCTTTCTCCAGTTGCCTAGAGAGTGGATCCTTTGTGGCTAAAGGGACTGATGGCTTCCTGCCTTTGCCTTCTGCCTCTGACTTCCATCCCGTGAATGTGCGTGTGCCTGCAGGTGCACACAAGTGCACTGTGTAGTCACTGCCTGTGGGACCCTGGGGGACTCTGTGGAGCTGACCCCAGGCCCCAAGCCGCCAGTGTGAACAGTGCATACGTCTCACTGTTGTTGGTGAGGGTGGTTTCAGCCTCTCCAGATATAGGAGACATTTGCCTTTGAGCTTTGTCAGGACTTTGAGTCCCTGTCAGGCTCCAACAGGGACACTGGCCTGCAGGCAGGGCGTTGCCTTGAAACTGAGAGCACAGTGTGGCCCCTCAGGAATCAAGCCCACTGCCTGGGCCACTGAGGCCTCTGCTTCCTCTCAGCCCCACATGGGGTATGTTTGGGCTCTGGAGGTGGGAAGGGCTGGCCCACAGAGCCCCCAGCAGCTTCTTCCTCCTCTTTGGTTCTCCAGCTAGAGACTCCTGTACACCAGAGTCTTCATGGGCCTAGGTGGGTCCAGAAGCCAGGCCTTTGGTGGAAGAACAGAATCCCTTTTGGATTCAGGCAGGGTGAGAGGATCCTGCTGGGGATGAGTGTGTCTTGGTAACAAGGCAGACTTTCAGCTGCGTAGGTTCCTGGGGCCTCGGCTCAACCCTCTGACCACACAGGGCAGAGGTGAAGGGCTCAGCCTCTGGGATCACACAGATCAGAGTTCAATTCTGGGCTCTACCACTCACTGTGCTGTGGGAAATTGGACGAGTTACTTCACTGCTCTGAAGCTCAGTTTCTGCAGCTGTACAATGGGTATGATACTACTTAGATCGTAGAAGTGTTATGAGGAGTAGTCCATCTTTAGAAGCATCTAACATGTGGGAGATGGAGGAGACCAATGACCTGTGAGGACCGTGGCAGGAGGGACCCGGGTGGGTAGACACAGATGCCTCTGTGTCTGGGATGCCGTAGACACCAGGCAACTGCATTCCCCTTATGCTCTCCATGCCTCACCCCAAATACACTGGCCTGGGGTGTCCAAGCTAGAAGGACCTTGGACACTACCCCCGGCTGAAAGAAGTGTCAACCTACTCCTCAGACACAGGGCTGGGACTAGAGTCCTGCCCTCCAGACCTGGTGGGACTTTACAGTGATTAGAGGACCACTTCTGGAGTCCCTCTCAGATCCAGATTCAAATCCCAGCTCTACCACATCACTTCATCTCTCTAATCTTGTTCTCTCGTCCGTAAGATGAAAATACTACTAGGCCACGCGGCCGGGCGCGGTGACTCAAGCCTGTAATCCCAGCACTTTGGGAGGCCGAGGCGGGCGGATCACGAGGTCAGGAGATCGAGACCATCCAGGCTAACACGGTGAAACCCCGTCTCTACTAAAAATACAAAAAATTAGCCGGGCGTGGTGGCGGGCGCCTGTAGTCCCAGCTACTCGGGAGGCTGAGGCGGGAGAATGGCGTGAACCCAGGAGGTGGAGCTTGCAGTGAGCTGAGATCGCGCCACTGCACTCCACCCTGGGGGACAGAGCAAGACTCCGTCTCAAAAAAAAAAAAAAAAAAAAAAAGAAAATACTACTAGGCCACATCTTGGAGTCGTGCTGGTCAATATGGTAGCCACTGGCTATGTGTAGCTATTTATTTATTTATTTTTGAGATGGAGTTTCACTCTTGTCACCCAGGCTGGAGTGCAATGGCGTGATCTCAGCTCACTGCAACCTCCGCCTCCCAGGTTCAAGTGATTCTCCTGCCTTGGCATCCCAAGTAGCTGGAATTACAGGCGCCTGCCATCACACCCGGCTAATTTTTGTATTTTTAGTAGAGACAGGGTTTCACTATGTTGGCCAGGCTAGTCTTGAACTCCTGGCCTCAGGTGATCTGCCCGCCTCAGCCTCCCAAAGTGCTGGGATTACAGGTGTGAGGCACTGTGCCCAACCATGTGTAGCCATTTAAATTCAAGTAAAATTAAATAAAATTTAACATGCATTTTCTTAGTTGCACTAGCCACATTTCAGATGCTCAGTAGCCACAGGTAGCTAGTGGTCACTGTTTTCGGGCAGTGCAGACAGAATATTTCCATTATTTCAGAGAATTCAATGGGCAAGTGTGGCCTCCAAAGGTTGTTTGTGAAGAGAAAATGAGACAATGCAGATCAAGTGCTGGGCTCAGAGCCTGGCTCTGCATCAATGGTGCCGGCTGTCACTGTTGCTATCAGAGCCTTCTAAGCGGTTCTCCTTCCAGCTAAAGGTGGCCTAGAGATCAGAGCATTCCTTGGGACCATGGCCACGCACGGCGACACATCCCCTTGAGCCACACTCTGAGACTGGGAACACATTGTTCGACCTCTGTGCTTTCCTGATGAGTCTGAGGCCCAGAGAAGCAAAGTAACTTTCCCAAAGTCATCTGAAAGAACGGAGGCCAGAATCCTGTTTGCTGACCCTCGCCCAGTGCCCCATTCTACTTTCCCTGTTCACAGGCACTCAGAGCAGGCACACCAAGATTATCTTCTTAAAAAAAAATAGATTTTTAGGACCCACCTGAGATAGAGTGAGCCAGAACTCACAGGGTATGGCCTGAGGGCTGGTTTGTTTGTTTGTTTGTTTTTTGAGACAGGGTCTTCCTCTGTCATCACCCAGGCCCGAGTGCAATGGCGCAAACACAGCTCACTGCAGCCTCCACATCCGGGCTTAAGCAATCCTCCTGCCTCAGCCCCCCGTGTAGCTAAGACCACAGGCACCACCATGCCTGGTGGCTAATTTTTTAACTTTTTGTAGAAATGAGGTCTTACTTTGTTGCCTAGACTGGTCACAAACTCCTGGCCTTAAGCAATCTTCCTGCCTTGGCCTCCCAAATTGTTGGGATTACAGGATGTGAGCCCTTGCTCCCGGCCTGATATCTGCTTTTTTACTAAGAGCTCTAGATGCTTTTGATCGTTAGCCAGGTTGGGGCACAGTTTGAGGGGAACTGTGTCTCCTCCATCCTCTGCCCAGGACTTTGTAGGTCTCAACAGGGAGTGCTCGTCACATGCACCAGCCTCCCAGGGTCTGACTGGCTCAGGCCCTTGGTGGAGCAAACGAGGAAGCCGTGGCCTTCCCCCATCCCCCAGGCTCCCCTGAGCTGGCTTCCCCAGTGTGCCCTTCTTCCACCTCGCCACACACATCAGAAATCCTCAGGAAAGGCAAGTGAGCGAGGACCTTGGCCTACTCCCACTGGATGTGCCACAGCAGCTGCTTTCACCAAGGTGGGTCGGGCTGGGGCCGAGGAGGCCAAGAGAGTGCCCAGGCCTCAGCCCAGGGCTCCCTCAGGGACTGTTTTTGGCCCAGACACCTTGACTTTGCCTCAAGCAGGTTAGCCCTCGACAAGGGAGCCAAGTCCCTCCAGCTCTGGCTGCCAAGGAGGCCCCACAAGATGGCCACCAGCCAGGCCTTAGTGTTATTTGGCTCAGGAGGACTGCTCTCTCAGACAGGAAGTCTTTAATCTCCACAACAGTGGTAATCAAGAGTTCGGAGAGTCCAGCTTCCCATTCCAGGGGGCTCAGTGGGATTGGCAATCCTGCCCTTTGCAAGGAGAGCCCTTTCATCTGAACACACCAAGTGTCTTGTCATCCTGGGGCCTGGGAACAGAGACAACAGGGCTGGTGTCTGCCTCCTGTGTACGTGCAGCTTAGCTGTCGCTCTGAAAACTGGTTAATGAAGCAGGGCTGTAGGGGGCTTAGGCTGGGGGTGGGCAACTGAATGGCCCATAATCACTGGAGGTGGCCCTTTCTGAAAGCTTCCCTGCTCTCGACGACTGGCTGCAGACCCTGCCCCATTCCTGTCGGGAAACTTACAAGAGTGGGGATTCTCTTGGGATGCGGTGGGAATTGTGTCTTCTCCATCCTCTGCTCAGGGCTTGGTAGGTCCCAACAGAAGGCTTATCACGAGCACCAGCCTGTCTCCCTCACCCCAGAGAGCAGAGCCCAAGGAGACTGTCTTCTGGCTCATGCTGAGAGGGGGTGCAGGCTCAGAGGACTGTGGGTTCTGACACCCACTCCCCACAGAAACTGACATGGAAGATATTTACGGGGGTTAAACTACCCCTCAGGGTGCATTCACTCCTTCACACACTCATTCATTCAGCACATCTCTACTGAAGGCTTCTTATGTTTCTAGTCCCTGGGAAACTGTGGTGAACAAGAAACATAGTCCTTGTCCTTGTGGAGCTGACATTCTTACAGGGGAGTGGAGAGATAGAAAATAAATGGAAAAATAAACAGGGGTATATATATATATATATATGTATATACACACCCATACGCACACACATATAATGCAACATTGAGTTAGAGAAAAGGGCTATGAAAAAAATTAAAGCAGAGTATAGACAGGAAGAGGAAGAGCTATTGATTTCATTTTTTATTTTTTTCTGTAGAGATGGGGTCTCACTATGTTGCCCAGGCTGGTGTCAAACTCCTGATCTCAAGCCTCCCAAAGTGCTGGGATTACAGATATGAGCCACTGCACTCGGCCAAATGGCCTTTGTTGATTTCCCCAGCCAATGGCACTTGGGGAAACTGGCTGAAGGACTCATCCCACCTTTTCAAGCATGTATTAAAACATCCTTGACTCACCATTGTCCCCACCACTTGCAGCATCTTAGAAACCAAAAGTTATGCGTGGGTGCAGTGGCTCATGCCTGTAATCCCAGCACTTTGGGAGGCCAAGGCAGGTGGATTACTTGAGGTCAGGAGTTTGAGACCAGCCCGGCCAACATGGCAAAACCCCATTTCTACTAAAAATACAAAAATCAGCCAGGCATGGTGGCAGGTGCCTGTAATTCCAGCTACTCGGGAGGCTGAGACACAAGAATCGCTTGAACCTAGTGGGTGGAAGTTGCAGTGAGCCGAGATTGTGCCACCACACTCCAGCCTGGGCAACAGAGTGAGACTCCATCTCAAAAAAAAAAAAAAAAAGAGAAGAAATCAAAAGTTAAAATACCCATTGGAGACCCCTTTTTCATCTCCTCATAATTCCCTCTGTATATTCCTTTCTTGGGAGTTGAATATTCCCATATCTAAGTTTACCAACCACAAACCACAGAACTTTTGTGATGTGATAGAAATTAGCATGTTACGTCTGTTTCCTTTAAGGCCACTGCAGTCAAATCTGGGGCTGACAGGAAGTTCTGCTCACATGGCCATGGGCTTGATGGCAGGAAAGTGTCCTCTTTAGGCCACTGAAAAGTGTTCCCTTTAGGTTCTTTTAATTTCCACTCTCCTGACCTTGGAATCAGCCTGCCAGGCTCTCTCCTTTCAGAAGGACGGAGTGTACAGGTGTAATGTGCGAGATAGGAAGATCTGCCCTGAGGTCACTCTGCTGGTTCTGATAACGATGGGTACCATAGACTGATAGGTGTTCAGTCAGGGCACACAAGGCCATCCTTCGCCAGGAAGGCAATGGGTGTGGTGGACTTAGAGGCAGAGATGTGGCTGGAGTCCCCGCTGCCCTGTGGCCTGGAGGCAGTGTAGGCTTGAGAGGCAGGCAGACCCACGCATGGTGCTGCCACTTCCCAAGCTGCCCAGCCCCTTTGAGCCTCAGTTTCCTCATCAGTAAAGTGAGGACCTTTAACTTCCTTAAAGAAACTGTGAGGCTGGGTGCAGTGGCTCACACCTGTAATCCCAGCACTTTGGGAGGCTGAGGCAGTTGGAGCACCGGAGGTCAGGAGTTCAAAACCAGTCTGGCCAACATGGTGAAACCCCGTCTCTACTAAAAATACAAAAAATTAGCTGGGCATTGTGGTGGGTGCCTGTAATCACGGCTACTCAGGAGGCTGAGGCAGGAGAATTGCTTGAACCTGGGAGGCGGAGGTTGCAGTGAGCCAAGAGTGTGCCACTGCACTCCAGCCTGGGCAACAAGAGGGAAACTCTGTCTCAAAAACAAACAAACAAAACTGTACGCAAGTCCCTGGCATCTGTTAGATACTTGATAAATGACAGTGGCTACAGCTCCTTGGACAAATAGCTTAATCACTCTCAGCTTTGATTCTTCATCTGTGAAAGTGAGATATCAATATATCTGTCTCCAGGGGTCACTATGAGGATGAGATAATATGTGTGAAACTGCCCGTCACAGGGCCTGGCACTCAACATATGTTTAGTCTACACTGGGAGCTCGTCCCGGAGTGAGTCAGTGGCTGGGTAGGTGTGGAGGGGGCATTCATAATGGCTGAGTAGCCCTTCACATTGCAGTTGATGGAGTCCTTTTTCCTGTGCCCAGCTTTGTCAATGAAGAGAAGGTAAGAGAGGGGAAGTGGGGGGAAGGATTTTCTGGATTTTTTGCTGCTTTAAATTCTGGCTTCAAAATTAGCCAGGCATAGTGGCACGTGCCTGTAGTCCCAGCTATTCAGGAGGCTGAGGTGGGAGGATTGCTTGAGCCCAGGAGGTTGAGGCTGCAGTGAGCCAGGATTGCACCACTGCATCCCAGCCTGGGTGACAGAGCGAGACTCTGTCTCTTAAAAAAAAAAAAAAAAAAAATTCTGGCTTGAGAATTGGAATTTACAACACTGGTAATATACCAGCCAAACAGATTACATACTCAAAAGAGGGTGGGGTGGCACGGGACCAGGGTTGCTCAAAAGTGCAGTCTCACAGCCTCCACTTCCCCTGTGGGGAGCTGGCTCTGTGTCCCAGGCTCACCATCAGCCCTTCCATCTGCTGACTCATGCTCTCACAGCCCCAGCCCAGGACCGCTGAGTGCCTTCAGGGAGGCCTATTAATAGCCTCTTCCTGGGACACCCATAGTGCCTTTCTCTAAGGCAGTTTGACTACGAGCCTGCTGCCCTACCCCTCATTCTTACCCCCACACCATCAGCACTCTCCTCACAGACCCTGAAGTAACAGTGCTGGACACTGACTGGTGCCCAGAGAGTGCTGGAGTTTCCATTCTGTCACTTCTGGATGTGTCAGCATTTCAAAATGGTGGCCTGTCAGTTTTGGTCAGAGAGCAAGGCTGAGGTGAAGCTCTTCCTACAGTGGTCCAGCGGGGTCCGCAGGATCTCCACCCAGTTCCAGATGAGAAGCTGTCAGTAGTGGTGAGGAGGAGGATGCAGAACCCTTGAGGTGCTCAGCCTGCAGGGCAGGAAGCACAGCACCAGCCAGTGGCCGAGTTTGCACGGGAACAGGCTTTGTAGGCCCTGGGCATTGCTCACTCCAGGGTATAAGCAGAACCCTTTCTGGCAAACAGGTCAAGGGCTGCAGCAAGCATCTGGGCTGTGTGTTGTGAGGAGGGCCGTGGCTGCCTCTCTGGGCATAGCCTTCACAGAATGACCCGCTTTGGGAGTGTCTTCCGCTCCCACAGTGACTGGGTGAAGTAGAATCCATGGCAGGACAAGTTGAGGCCCCCTGGGCAGGCTTGAAGAGGTAAGAAGCGGCCCTGGTTCTCAGTCACTGTACTGGGAGACTCCCTGCATGCTCTCCATGGGGACATCTTGTATGTGTGGATGAATAAGACAGCCCCATATAGTACAAAGAACGCGTTTTTTCATCTCAGCTTTATTGCTCATAAGCTGTGTGATCTTGGTCAAGATACACTCCTCTCTGAGCATTAGTTTCCTCAGCTGTAAAAAGATAGTGCAGAGGCCGGGCGCGGTGGCTCACGCCTGTAATCCCAGCACTTTGGGAGGCCGAGGCGGGCGGATCACAAGGTCAGGAGATCGAGACCATCCTGGCTAACACGGTGAAACCCTGTCTCTACTAAACATACAAAAAAAAATTAGGTGTAGTGGCGGGCGCCTGTAGTCCCAGCTACTCAGGAGGCTGAGGCAGGAGAATGGCATGAACCGGGGAGGCGGAGCTTGCAGTGGGCCGAGATCGCGCCACTATACTCCAGCCTGGGTGACTGAGCAACACTCCGTGTCAAAAAAAAAAAAAGATAGTGTAGAGCCTGGGCAACATAATGAGACCCCATCTCTGCAAAAAAAATTAAAAATTAGCTGAGCATGGCATCATGTGCCTATAGCTCCAGCCACTTGGGAGGCTGAGGAAGGAAGATCGCTTGAGTCCAGGAGTCCAAGGCTGCCGTGAGCCATGATGGTGCCACTGCACTCCAGCCTGGGGAACAGAGCGAGACCCTATCTCAAAAACAAAACAAAACAAAAGTTTTGGACAGGGTGGGGTGAGTTCTGAGGTCTCTGCTCTTCCAGACCTGAGCTTCCTAGTTAATATCTTCGGCCTGTTCAGAAAATGTTGATCTGTTCAGGAAATGACAGAGGAGCAGCTAAAGAGGTCAGTAGACAAACAGGTTGCAGGAAGAGAAGGGGGAAGAGATTGAATTGAGGACTTTCTCCCTCTCTCCCTTAGAAGTCCTCCCCCATCCCTTTCATTAGAAAAGCTTCCCTGCAGGTTCCCCACACCATCGCCCTGGCATGGCCACTGCTGCACAGAAAAACAGAGGCCATGGTGTGGCTTTTCTGGGCCTGAGACATGCCTTCCACCATTAGACACTGTCAGCTGAATCTCTGCTTCCTCTTCCACTCCCCCTCTCACCCAGTTCTTCCCTTTTCCCCTAACTCCTTTATGCTCAAGTCAGGATTCAGAAGGCTCCCAGGGCATGGGAGGGCTTTGTGAAAAAGGGAGAGTGAGGTGAAGGGGGTCTCAGTGATAAACAGAAAGCTTGGCCTACAGGGACTCGGGTGCTGGGAAGAGAGGCAGAGAGAGGGAGAGAAAGCTTAGAGCTAGACGAGACCTTGACAGAGGAGGTAACCTCAGTGCTCCCCGTGACAACCATCCAGACCTGCGTGGTCCTAAATAAGTCTTCTGCCGTGATCTCTATCTGTAAAGTGGGCAAACCTGCCCTTCTGCCTCAGGAGGTTGGTTGGAAGCATCCACAGCCCCAAACAGCCTGCTGATTTTCCAGCCTTGGCAAAGAGGTCGGAGAGAGGGAGGTGCAGCTGCCTCTGGCAGGGGGTGACCCTGGGGACCCAGCGGACCATGGGTTAATGGTTTGACTGCTGGGGTAGGAATAGCTCAGCCCCTAGCTCCAGGATACCTCAACACCAGTCAAGGGGAATCCAGGCTAAGATGCCCCTCCCCTGCCCCCTGAACTTGGCATGCAGGGAAGATGAAAGTGGCTGAAATGATTTGCTGGCTGGCGCTTCAGCCTGCGCGTCTGTCTGGCAATTGGTCATGCCTGCAGAAGCCACCTTGCACACGGCCCCTGGATCCAGATTTCTACAAAGCAGTGCCAGGAAAACATGGGAGGGAGGTGGAGCATCTGGCTGATGAGCTCGCTTCAAGCCAAGAGGGAGTTTTGGTTCAAAATGGATTGTCTTTTGCTCTGTTGCTCTGGCATTAATTTCCTAACTGTGAAAGGGAGGCTTTTGGCCAAAAAGTAAGTGTTCATAGAACAAATTGGTCGGTGAGGACTAACCCGAAATAAAGAGAGAGGGTAGTTTTCCTTTTCCTCACAACAAATATGTAGTCAGCACCAACAGGAGAAGGGGCAATGTGCTAAGAGCACAGATTCTGGAATCAAACTGGTTGGGTGCAAATCACCAGCCCTCTGACTGGTTGTGAGTCATGGCCTCAACTTCCTCATCAGTAAAGTGGGGATAAGGTAGATGGGGCTTTACACCGAGGTGTTTTTAATTGTTCTATAAAGCAGTTAGAGCTCTACCTGGTACATAGTAAATGCTCAGTAACTATTGCTTATTGTTATCATTTTATTATAGAAATTTAGTGTCATCATCTCTATTGTTAAGGAATTTTATAATCTAGTTGGGCTACTCTATGTATGGGATAGCCCTGCTCTGTCTATGGAGTAGTCAAAAATAGTAATAATACTAATGATCTAGTTAAGGAGATAAGAAACAAACATACAAAAAATGTAGATACCAAACATTTTTTAAAAAGATGAAATCTCACTCTGTCGCCCAGGCTGGAGTGCAGAGGCATGATCTCGGCACACTGCAACCTCCACCTCCTGGGTTCGAGCAATTCTCCTGCCTCAGCCTCCCCAGTAGCTGGGACTATAGGCATGTGTCTCCACGCCCGAGTAATTTTTGCATTTTTAGTAGAGACGGGGTTTCATCAAGTTGGCCAGGCTGGTCTTGAACTCCTGACCTCAAGTGATCCGCCCGCGTCGGCCTCCCAAAGTGCTAGGATTACGAGCGTGAGCCACTGAGCCTGGCTGATAACAAATATTTAAATAATAAACATTTCAATAGCTCCATATACAGCACACAGTGGGGTGTGTGATTGACAGCCAAATGGGTGGGACAGCATCCTGAAAGGCCAGGTGGTCTCGCCATGCCCACAATCCATTTCTAGGTTGCCAGGCCTCCCTTCTCTCAACCCATATATAAAGGGTACTCTAAAGGGGGACTCCACAATCCATCACCTCCTGACAGGTGTTTGGAGCAGGGGCAAACACTTGACCCAGTGTCTGGCCAGCCATAGGCTAGGCAGGGACCCAGCATGGTCTAGTGTAAAAGGATTTAGTGGTTCCCACTGGACTGCATCTAGGAAGTCTGATTTAGACCCAGGAAGAAAAATGAAACAATCAGCTGAGGGAACAGGATCTGGAAGGACATCCTGAGGTAGAAGTGGGGGTAACAGCCATCACAAGGGAACAGCAACGGTGAAAAGACTGCCTGTCCACAGAGCTAGGACAAGAGCAGGCACACAGAGAGAGCATAGAACAGCATGTGGGGGCCACCAGAAGGCCTTTGATGAAAGGCAGGAAGGAGCCATTGGGGAGCTGCCTTTGTTCCCACTGGCCTTCTGAAGGAACTCGGTGAGTTTTTGATCCCAGTGACCAAAGAAGCTGGACAGCTATGCAGAGAAGGCAGGGGGCATGGAGGGCTGCAGGAGTTGTTGGGGGCTGCAGGGGGCGTGGAGGGCAGCAGGAGTTGTTGGGGGCTGCAGGGGGCGCGGAGGGCAGCCTACTGGGCCTCCACCAGGAACAGGGAGAGGCTCCTGTGTGGAAAGCCAGGGGGATGCCAAACAGGCAGAGGGGCTGAAGGAAGGAGCAGAAGAGAACGATCATGCTACGGAAAAGCATGAAGAGGACCTGGGGAAAGGTGAGTAGACTGGTTTGGTTGGAGCCAAGTGTTGGAAGATCAGAATTTGGAAATATTCAGAAAAATACATTGTGAGGATGCTTTCACTTGCCAGTAACAGGAAACCCAACCAAACCTGGGTCAAACTCTAACAGGAATGGACTGACTCATGTTTTGGAAAAGTCAGGAGGTGTGGCGGGCTTCAGTCAAGGCCAATCCAGAGTTCAAAGCCACACCAAGGACCTCGCATTTGTGTCTTTTCTCTCTTCTTCCTAAGGCTTCGTCCTGACTCCGCCTCCCTGGCTTGAAGCCAATGTGCCAAATGACAAATTTGCCAAAAACATGATTTAAGGAATATACTTTTTTAAAACAGTCAATGAACGTGTATATATTTTTGAGATGGAGTCTTGCTCTGTTACCCAGGCTGGAGTGTAGTGGTGCTAACTCGGCTCACTGCAACCTCCACCTCCTGGGTTCGAGTGATTCTCCTGCCTCACCCTCCCGAGTAGCGGGGATTACAGGCACCCACCACCACACCTGGCTAATTTTTTTTGTATTTTTGGTAGAGATGGGGTTTCACCATGTTGGCCAGGCTAGTCTCGAACTCCTGACCTCAAGTGATCCACCCACCTTGGCCTTCCAAAATGCTGGGATTCCATGCATGAGCCACTGCGCCCAGCCTGAATGTGCTTATATTTTCAATTTGATTCAGAAATTGGCTTTCAATGAATTGGCTTTCAGAAAATTGTTTTTAGGCCAATTGCCCTATTTCCAGCTATTCTTGAGAACCACGATGGTTGGCAGCAGCCCCTTGGACTGTAAGCTTCTCCATTCATGTCCAGGAGAAGAAAGAGCCTCTATGCCCAGCCTCACCAGCACAAGTCCTGAGGTTTGCTCTGGTGGCTCAGCAAGGCTCACAAGCGGTCCCCTGAGCCAATGACTGTGGCCCAGAGAACATGCTGGCTGGCTAGGATCTAGCTCAGTGTCTTTTCTTCTGCCAGTAGCTACGGCCAGGGTGATGGGGCTATGTTGGTGGGCTTAAGCCATTTGAGCCCCACTCCTAAGGCAGGGGGTGGGTAAAATCACACCCTGGGCACGTGGCTGGGGAACTCCCATTAGGAAAGGCCACACAGGCCACAGATGTGGAGAACATAAGTAACAATGCCAGTCACAGTTGAAGACATTCCTGAATAGCCAGCCAAAGTGTTTGGACTTTGTTCTACAGGCAGCCAGGTGACATTGGAAGGTTTTTAGATCTGGGAAGAAAGCTCTTCCTGGTGGTGTTTTAGGAAGATTAGTCTGACCATAGATTGGATGAAAGTAGAAAAAAGGCTGGCAAACCAGTGGGGTGATTAGAGAACCCAGGGGAGAGGCAATGAGGACCGAAACTAAGGAACTGGAATGAGAAACCAAAGAAAGGGAGGACAATAAAGTATTTTGAAAGAAGAAGTAGGTCGGGCACTGTAGCTCATGCCTGTAATCCCAGCACTTTGGGAGGCTGAGGCAGGAGGATCACCTGAGGTCAGGAGTTCAAGACCAGCCTAGCTAACATGGCAAAACCCTGTCTCTACTAAAAATACAAAAATTAGCTGAGCCTGGTGGCATGCGACTATAATCCCAGCTACTTGGGAGGCTAAGGCAGGAGAATCACTTGAACCAGGGAGGCAGAGGTTGCAGTAAGCCAAGATCGTGCCATTGCACTCCAGCCTGGGCAACAAAAGTGAAACTCTGTTTCTGTCTCAGAAAAAAAAAAAAGTAAGCAAGCAAGCAAGCAAGCAAGAAAGAAGTACTAGGAGTTAGTGTCTTATTGGACGTCAGGGAAGTGGGTGCACAGTGACAGAGGGAGGAGTCAAAAATGGCTCCAAGGTCTCTGACCTGGGTGAAATCATGGAGCTTCTGCCTGTACCATTAATAACTCCTTTCTCTGAGAGCTGTCCCCTCACTCACAGGGAAGGGCCTGTGTCCTGTTCGCACTGGGTCCCCATTGTTTTTGCAGCCTGGCACTCCCTCCCTTTCTGGGAATGGACCCTTCCCCCCGGGAAGAATCCACGGCTCCCTCATCTCTCCACAGCTGCTGTGGAGGCCACGGTGTAAATGCAGAGCCCCTGTCTAGGGACGCTGGACCCAAGATGGGTCAATCGGAACTCTTCCTCAGCTTGGGACTAAAGCAAAGAAAGATCTCTCTCTCTCTCAATCTCTCTCGGAGGCTGAAGATGTGATTGGGCCAGCTGGTGACCTGCTGCTGGCCTCATGCTTCCACATGAAGATGCCAGGCTGCAAAATGAAGAAGAAGGAAGCCCATGCAGAGATGGCTTCTGAGTGACAGCCTAGGAGCGGCTGCCCGGGTGCCTGTAGGCTGTCAGATTTCTAGATGCACTTCCTGTTCTTGGGTTCCGCAAGACACCCTCTGGCTGTTTTGCATACATTTTAAGCAACTACTTCTGAAGTTGAGAAATCAGGAGTAGCCGCTGACTCTAAAGGGAAACGATATCAATTTGGAATGTATTTGCATTATCAGTGAGTTACTGGAAGTATTAAAGCTGGACCACCACTTGGAAATGTTGTAAGGAAATGTGAACATTTGGCGAACAGACCTTTCAACAAAGAAGGAAGCCATGGGAGTGGCTGAGATCTCCCTGAGAGAAAGTGGAGAGATGTTCAGAAGTAACTTCGTTTAGAAACTTTTATTTAAAAATCACATTTAGAAACTGGAAGGTGTGGGGGGACCCAGTAAAGGAGATAGAAAGGGATTTACCAGAGAGTTGGGGAAGCTACGATTGTGATGTCAAAGAACCAAAGAGAGGAGCAAATGCAAGATCTCAACCAATAAGGAAGTGTAAGTGATGAAGGGCAGGCCTTGGGGTGGGTGGACTCAGCAGCTCCACCATTTCACTGAGAGCCCAGGTGCTTTCTCCCTCTCTGCTCTGCTGCACTTGGCGCTGGCTTCACCTGAGGGTTGAAGGTTCCTCCCTTGGATGAGAGATAACTGTGAGTAACTGGCACAGTGGAAGGGAGAGAAAGGACACTTTCCCAGCCATGGAATCTGAGCTTCTGTCTTCAGTCTGATTGGGCCATTTTAGATCCTGTGCTCACCCTGGCCCAAAAAGATTCCCCGGAGAAATGCCATTTACTAACACCCTTCACCTATCAGGAACCACCCCTATGGACCCAGGAACAGGGTCTGTGTCCCTTGAAGCATGTGACAGCAGAGGACGGGAGGCTCCACCTGAACATGACCAGGGGTCTGCTGGGGAGGAAAAACGGAGAGTGGAAGCTGCAGAGGAAACGAACAGCTGCCCCCACACATGCTGTACCAGGCTTGCATGGGATGATGTACGTAGAGCTGCATTTAATGTATACTAAAAATCACTGGGCCATGTCGCTAACTTCTGTTAGCAGAGAATGCAGAAAGGCCGTGGGAGCCTTTCATTGCCAGCTCTACGTGACCCTTCCCCCTATGATCAACACCAGACCAGAGGTTTAACTACAAGTCCCTGCCTTACCGAGTTCTTTTAGTCTCCACTTTGCAAAGTTCCTAAAATGTACCAGATTTCTTTCTTCTTCGTGGTCTTATATGCTGATACCTCTGCGGAAAACAGTCTCTGTATTTATTGCCTTTTCTTACATAGGTTTCACTTCATGTCATTCCTTAAAGAGCACTTCCCTGTCCTCCTAAACTGAATTAGGTGCCCCCTCCCTGGCTCGTGTCCCTATTGGAATCTAGTTCCAGATTGTAATTATGTTTCTATTATGTTCATGTGTAGCCCTGCGGTGTGAGGGCCACATTTGTTCTGCTCACTAGTGAATCCCCAGAGCCTGGCACATGGCAATGCTCAAGACATTTGATGAATGAATTCGCTATTTCATGCACTTCTTCATCTAACTCTCATGCCTATCGTCTTTTTTAAGCATGTGAGACATCTTTGGAGGTTATTGAATGTAAAGATTTCTACAAAACAGTGCCCATTCCAAAAGAATCATGATGTTTAATAAACCTAAATAACAAGGAATGCTTGGGAAGCTCATAAAGTAACAGCAATGGAACAGGGAGATTTTTTTTATCATATTTAAGTAATTTATTGCTTCGCATCAGTTACCCTTACACAGATAAAGACAAGACTAGAGCAAATTGGTGAACCAGTTCAACACTGTCTTTGCCCCAGCCCCTATCTCACTAGCTAATTGCATTAGCAGACATTTATCAAATGTTTCCTCTGCGCTGCCCATTGTGCTGGGCTGTGAGATTTGGCCCTGATTTCAGTCTGGATTCTAGTAGGGCTTCCAGCACCTGCTTCTCCCTTTGGGGCTTCCTTCAATTCCATTCAACAAATATTTATTGAACTCACAGTCGGGTGAAAGAAAAGTGTAAATCAGCAGCAATACTTCATGTTACTACTCACGATGATGGCTGTGAGGTGTTACAATATTTTGAATCATGAAAGTTTTCATTAGGGCCATTCTATTTATTAAGGCAAGAACTGAACAAATACATCTAAGAATGGGTTTCTACTAGAAAGATTGCAACAAATAAGTTTTTCTGATTAGCCCTCAGATAATTCAATTAACTTGTATTACCAGAACGTTCAAGTCTGCTTTGCTAGCCTATGAGTTTCCATACAGGAGGGGCTGAAAGGCTGGCAATCTGTTAGGAAGGCAAGCTGGAGTTTTGTCTTGAAGTCATGTTTACACAGCAAGCATGCTGTTTCTGCTTGGATTGCATGGCTATTTGGCATAGCTAAAGGTGGCTATTAGAAATCATGGGGAAATTAAATCTTTGCCCCCTCTCAATCATTTATTGGCACTACCACTTATCCTAGCTAACCGAAGCATAATTACATTTTGTTTGTTTGTCAGACTTTCAGACTGCTCAGGCTTCAAAATCCACAAGATTTCAAAAAGAAAATTTCAAAGGGAGAAAGAAGCCATAGTGTGCTCTGATAACTTGTTTATCAATTTGTTTTTCAATTTCCCTGTCCTCTTCTCTCAGAGGGAAACGTGTGAGAACCTGACTCGCAACCTCTATGAGATAGAGAATATTTGCCTTTTTCTTGGTTGATTGCTGGGCTTGCAAAGAAAAAAAAGACAGAAAATAAAAAAGGTTAGAAGTCGGGCATGATGGCTTACACCTATAATCCTAACACTTTGGGAGGCCAAGGCAGGCAGATCACTGGAGCCCAGGAGTTCAAGATCAGTCTGGGTAACATGGCGAAACTTCGTCGCTACAAAAACTACAAAAATTAACCAAATGCAGTGATGCATGCATGTAGTCCCAGCTACTTGGGAGGCTGAGGCAGGAAGATCGCTTGAGCCTAAGATATTGAGGCCTCAGTGAGCTGTAATCGAGCCACTGCACTCCAGCCTGGGTGACAGAGCAAGACCCTGTCTCAAAAAAAAAAAAAAAAAAAAAGCCAAGTTGAAAATCTGTAAACTGATAATATGGAAACCTGTGTACCTACTTTACAGGAATGTCATATCATCAAAACCAGAGGAATTTTCTGTGCAAATACAAAGGAAGTAATTTAATAGTTTCCAAATGGTCTTTCTTGTTTTCTTATCACCCATCCACTCCTTGCACATTTTTTTAAAAAATTGTCTAGTTTGTATTTACCCTTCTCACTTATGCTGAATAAACACATTTTGCTCAAGGAAGGCAAACCTAGACAGGTCTGGTTTAATTGCACAATCAGATATTAATATAGTGTTTTGAAGATAATTGCTTTATGACCTCAGACTGAATCAGTTCTCAGGGCAAGGAGACATTTAATGCAGCAGGCAGCACGCTTGCTGTGCCCCGTATGTGGTGTGCTTGTAGTGCAGTGGGGCTCAGCTTCACGGGCACACCACGTGTGTACCATACCCACAAGATGGATTAGCAAGAATGTGTAAACTTGGACTTCATTCCCTCTCTTCCCTAGATTCTGCTCAGGAAGCTAGATTTTGTGATTAGGCAATCCTATTGGGTGAAAGCTCATAATAGTACTGATATTCCTAACAATAGCTACCATTTATTATACATCTATTACAGGCCAGGCTAAATGCTGGGCTCAGTGCTTTGTGTCCTCATCTTTGGAGCCCTCATAACACCAATACAAGGTATATTTTATTATCTCCTCATTTTCTCATATTGCAGATGAGGACACTGAGCTGAGAGCAGTTGAGTCACTTGCCCAAGGTCACATCGCTGGGATTTAAACCACAGTGTGCCTGGCTCAGAGGGAATTTTCTGAGAAAGGAATGAGCTGAGGTTTCAGGATCCTTCACTTACATGGCCCTTTGCAATGCCCTGTGCCTAATTTTGTGTTTGCAATTTTTTAAATTCTTTTTCTTGAAGAGGCCCCCTAAACTGTGTTAGCTGAAGTCTCCACAAAACCTGAATCCAGCTTTGGCTTCCCTTCAGAGCTTTCATTCTTAATCTCCAAATTGTGGTTTCTAACCAAGCATAATAACATTAATGTCAAGGACTGACATATCACATACTAAGTGATCTGTTCATAGTAGGTGCTCAATAAAGGTTGAATGAAAAAGCACACATGACTGAATAAATGTCCTACTCGAAAACCATACTGTGGATCAACTCCATGTATGTTGAAAACCAAGGGACAGATTAAAATGATGTAAGCCATTGAAAGAAATTGGCTCTTTCCTTACACAGGGCATGGAGTAGCAGCTAAGTTTTTGCCAGTGTAAAAAAGCAGACAGTGTAGATTTTTCTCTATATCCCTTTGCCATTAATAAGTCCTGGAGAACACCACATTGATGAATTTGCAGTGACTTCCTCTTTGCAGTCACTTCCATAAGAGACACCTCATTTCACTTAGCTTATCCAATTAACAAAAGGAGAAAACAAATTAAAAGAAAGTCCCCGAGGTACTCGAGACTCAGTGTGCTTAAGTGGATAAACAACATAATTGGAATTGCCTACCCTTATGAAAGCACCATAGTCGGGGCTGGTTTTGAACAAGTAGTTCTAGTTTGGCAAGAGCTTGTTAGTGTCATTTCACAGGAAAGGCTAGGAGGAAATGTGTTTAAAATGCAACAAGAGAATTCTTGGTTAGAAACGCAGATGGTACAGATTGATAGATATTTGAAGTACCTATTGAAAGAAGTTGTTGAGAGTATGTTCCTCATCTACCAAAAATGTTATCTTGCCTCCAAGCTAGGACCCTGGGGAGTTCTCTAAGACCCTTCAAGCCTAAAAGTTCCAGTGTACTCACAGGATGAGAAATCACTTGGTAGTACATAAATCAAAACAAAAGATGCCTGCTCTTCTCTGTAACAGCAGAACAGTTGGCAAAATCCCAAATTGTTTATCAGATACTGGGGCTGCTCACAGTTTAGTTTCAGGAATTTATTGTCTAGGTAAGTGGTATCAGGACTTCAAAGTGGTGGCTCTCTACACAAATTAATCAACAAATTTAATGGGCCTGGCATGGTAGCTCACACCTGTAATCTCAGCACTTTGGGAGGCTGAGGTGGGCAGATAGCTTGAGCCCAGAAGTTCGAGACCAGCCTGGCCAACATGTGAAACCCCGTCTCTACTAAAAATACAAAAAATTACCCGGGCATGGGGGCACATGCCCATAATCTCAGCTACCCAGAAGGCTGAGGTGGGAGGATCGCTTGAGCCCAGGAGGTTGAGGCTGCAGCGAACAGTGATTGCAGTACTGCACTCCAGCCTGGGTGACAAAGTGAGACCCTGTCTCAAAAAAAAAAAAAAAATTAATGCAACTTCGGTTAATATCCCCAGAGATAAAAAGGAGAAGGAGAAGAGGAAGAGCAAGAAGAATAAAAAGGTAATGAGACAATCATTTCTCTCTCCATATATTACTATAACTTATAAATATTCACATATATGTGGTAATTAAAAGTGTGACCCTGCAAACCCACTCCTAGATATTTATTCAAGTGAAATGATGATCTATATTCACACAAAAACCAAACATTTATAGCAGCTTTATCCTTAACATCCAAAAGCTGGAAACAACTCAGATGTCCCTCAGTTGGGAAACAAATAAACTGGTAGGTGTGGTATGTGTGTGTGGCGTGTGTGGTATGTGTGTGTGGTGTGTGTGGTATGTCCACACCAGGGAATAATACTCAGCAATAAAAAGGAAGATACTATTGATACATGCAGCAACATGGATGCATCTTAGGGTATTATGCTGGGTGAAAGATGACAGATTCAAAAGTCTGCATACTGTATGATTCCATTTCTATAACATTCTGGAAAAGGTAAAACAATAGGGATGGAAAACAGATCAGTGGTTTCCAGGGGTTAACAGAGTGGAGAGGTTTGAGCGTGAACACTTCGAAAGGATATCATGAAGGAATTTGGGAAGGTAATGGAACTGCTGCCATGCCTACACAACTCTGTGCATTTGGCAAAACTCAGAACTGTATACCCCGAAGAGTGAACTTTACTGTATGTAAACTAAAAAATAAAATAAACCTGTATTACACTAGTACAGGTTTAGACAGGTCAATGGAACATCACAGAGAGCTAGAAATGAAATCCAATATAGTTAATTTGTTTTGCTAAAGATGACATTTTTAAATCCATGGAGAAAATACACAGTGCTGGGAAAACTGGTTCTTATCATTAAAAAAAGATACTACCTCATACCTTAAATCAAAACAAATTCCAAAAGGATTAATTAAATGAGAACAATATTTAAATGAGAATACTAGAGAACATACAGATTTTTCTAATAGTGTTGGTGTGGAAAGGATAATTACATTTATCTTTCTTAAGAATAATATAAAAGTCAGAAACCATAAGAAAAAAAAGTATTTATTTATTTATTTATTTATTTATTTATTTATTGAGACAGGGTCTCACTCTGTCGTTCAGGCTGGAGTGCAGTGGCACAATCACAGCCCACTGCAGCCTCAACCTCCTGGGCTCAAGCAATCCCCTTGCCTCGGCCTCCTGAGCAGCTGAGACTACAAGTACCAACCACCATACCTGGCTAATTTTTCTATTTTTTTGTAGAGACGGAATTTCACCATGTTGCCCAGCTTGGTCTCAAACTCCAGGGCTCAAGTGATCTGCCCACCTCGGCCTCCCAGAGTGTTGGGATTACAGGCATGAGCCACCACAGCCGGTCAAGAATTGATTCAAAAATTTAAAAACTCCGGCCGGGCATCGTGGCTCACGCCTGTAATCCCAGCACTTTGGGAGGCCGAGGCGAGTGGATCACCTGAGGTTGGGAGTTCGAGACCAGCCTGACCAAATGGAGAAACCCTGTCTCTAATAAAAATACAAAATTAGCTGCTATGGTGGCACATACCTGTACTCCCAGCTACTCAGGAGGCTGAGGCAGGAGAATCGCTTGAACCCAGGAGGCAGAGATTACAGTGAGCCGAGATAGCGCCATTGCACTCCAGCCTCGGCAACAAGAGTAAAACTTCATCTCAAAAAATAATAATAATAATAAATAAATAAACTCAGTAAAACAAACTAAGAATAACAATTAACAAGTCGGCAGACAAATGACAAACTGGGAAACATATCTATAACACTTATGATAGCCAAAGATATCTGCAGTAGATGCTAGGGTCTGCCACCCTGATCCCTCTTTCAGTATTTGGGTGTTAATGCCCTAGATGTCAGGAATGTTGGTGGCTGACTGCTCATGCTAAGTTCCTCTCCTGTAATTATGTCCACAGCTGACAGTCACTTTGCCCGAGGTCACACGCCCCTCCTGGAGACAGCCATCATCCAATGACTGGTCAAGAAAGGCCTGGCCCCCTTGCCTTGAGGCAGAACTGTGAAGGGCCATCCCAGCTCCAGAGCCCTCTGTGGGTTCAGCTAAGTGAGGCTTTTTTTTTGCCATTCAACTCCTCCTCCTGGCCAATCCTACTTCTTTCACTATCCTTAGGTTTTGATGCCAAGGGCACTTCCCAATAAACTCTGAAACAGGAATCTCTGTCTCAGAGCCTGTTTCTGGGGAACTCAACCTAATATCCTTAATATGTAAAGAACTTTTACAAATCAACAAGAAAATAGAAAAATGGGCAAAAGACATAGAAAGGAGAGGGCAGACCATCCCCTTTTCTCTATCTGGATATTCTCTACTGCTGGAGAGGTAGGATTGCTCTCTTCTCATTGACTCTCTGACATTCTTTCTTTGGACTTTTCCATTGTCTGTTGAGTCAAAAAGCCTGCAGCCACCACCACTTAGGAGGCCTGGAATGAACAGTTTGGACCAGCTCTGCTCCTGGAAGTGACATGAATGTCCTATTGCCCTGGATCTTTTTCTTATGCCATCTTCTTGTTGCCCCAACTTTCTTCTCCACTAGACACAGTAAGATCCAGAACTTGAAGGTGAACTTAATGAAAAAGGGTAAAAGAAAGAAAGTTGCCTTGTGCCTAAGTCACAGGGGCTCTGCATGAACTCCGGCCCAGACTAACAGGCTCCATATTGGAGGTTGGGGCCCATGTCTCAGGGTTGTAGTCTTTGTTGTCAGTCATTGTTCTCTGAGGATGGTTTCCCTCCAGAACCTCATGGAGAGGGGTTATTGGCCAGAGGACAGGGACTGGGCTTTCCTGGGCTCCCTAGCCAAATGCTACCTTAATTTCCCCACCATTCTGAACCCACAGATGTATATGAGCGCTTGTAGGGAAAATGCACAGAATGAGAAGAGTTGCGGGTGGAAGCCTCCTTAATGTGTCTAGCTCAGCCAGGTGGCTCTCTCAGAAGTTCCTCATAGAGCATTTTTGAGGTCGTAGATCATATCACCAAAAAGGGGCAATGAGCATCCTCAGCAGATTCCATTAGAATAAAGGTAACCCATGAGGTCATGTCTGGTGATTATAGAATTATCTTAATTATTTATTAATATATTCAAGGCTTGAGAACACTGGCATTAGCACTATACAGTATAAACATCCAAACCAAGCCAAACACTCCCTGGCACAAGTACATGAATGAGCAATGAGCCCCAGACCACACCTGAGATTGAGTGGGATGAGTGAGAAACTGTCGACTTTCGCTATATACCTGAAAATCAGGACTGAATAGAGAACAGAATTCGACAACCTCTTATTCCAGTGGTTCTTATTTTTGTGTGCACACCAGGATCTCCTGGGAAGATTTTACAAACTTCTCTTGTCCAGTTTTCACCTCTGGTCTGAGATGGGGCTCCGGCATCTGATAACCACTGGTTAAGGCGAATCCCTAACTAGCAGATGGGGAGCTGAGACCAGAGAGAGCAAGTAATTTGTCTAAGGTGACAATGACCATTTGCCAAAGAGCCAGGACTAGTGCCCAGGCTTCCAGACTCTGATCCAGTGTTCTTTTTACTGTACAAGCAGGAGTGCAAAGAAATAGTTATTCTTTCCCCAACCACCTAGTTATCCTCAGTTACTTATGTGCCCACCTTGAAGAAGAATGGAGTGTGGTTCCAGGCTGTGCTTGGGAACACAACTCAGAGATTTATACCACTGCCAAGCAAACTTGCCATTGAGTCATAGCTATGAAGACATCTGTCTTTCATTTACTTTCTTTCTCTTTTTTTTTTTTTTTTGAGATGGAGTCTCGCTCCATTACCCAGGCTGGAGTGCAGTGGCATGATCTCGGCTCACTGCAAGCTCTGCCTCCTGGTTTCACACCATTCTCTTGCCTCAGCCTCCTGAGTAGCTGGGACTACAGGCGTCCGCCACCACGCCCGGCTATTTATTTGTATTTTTAGTAGAGACGGGGTTTCACCGTGTTAGCCAGGATAGTCTCGATCTCCTGACCTTGTGATCCGCCCACCTTGGCCTCCCAAGGTGCTGGGATTACAGGCGTGAGCCACCGTGCCTGGCCCTGTCTTTCATTTTCAAAGATAAGGCCACTTGTTTTGTGTATTCCACCATAGCAGACATTAGAGAAATGTGTGACGCACATCTCCCTGGTTCCTGTGCACTCTTAATGCCTTGTGGTTTGTGGTTGTGATTGCTGGTTTACAAAACCCAACTCTCTATTTATGCTTCCCAGAGGGATCTCTCTGCTGCTGTCCTTTCCTAGTCATTTCCCCCAAAGCCAACGAGTTTGACATTTTCATTGAACGCAGGAGACACATCCCATAACATTGGTCAAGAAATAAGTATTTGTTGGCCAGGCATGGTGGCTTACCTGTAATCCCAGCACTTTGGGAGGCCAAGGCAGATGGATCACCTGAGGTCAGGAGTTTGAGACCAGCCTGGCCAACATGGTAAAACCCCGTCTCTACTAAAAATACAAAAATTAGCCAGATGTGGTGGAGCACGCCTATAAGCCCAGCTACTCAGGAGGCTGAGGCAGGAGAATTGCTTGAACCTGGGAGGCAGAGGTTGCAGTGAGCCAAGATTGTGCCACTGCACTCCAGCCTGGATGACAGAGCAAGACTCCATCAAAAAAAAAAAAAAAAGAATGAAAGAAAGAAGGAAGTATTTGTTGAGAGAGAGTAGTACAGCCTTGTTCTTATGTTTAATCATGCTGTAGTTAGAAGGCACTTCAGGGTGTTGGGGAAATGGAACGTAAGCTGCTCAGAACTCTCTTTTGGAAAAGCAGGCCCTTTATTCACAGGACACCCAAAAGAACACTGAAATGCATTCTCCTGGAGAAAAACATCCTTTGGCTACTCTGGAGAACTTCTTCTCCATCTCTCTACACTGGGCCTATATTGATTAGCTGAGCTACATACCATCATCAACCATCTCAAAAGTGCCAGGCTATGTAGCAGATACCTGGCAACTGCAAGTCTTCCAGCTTCCTGGAAACCTGGATTTGTCACCTGTTACAGCCACCTGTGTTTTACAGTTGAGAAATTCTAGGGACCCAGCCATTAAAAGCCAGCCAAGGTCATTCATATGGAGTTCAGAGTACAATCAGACAGAAGGGAAACTTGCTGGGATTCTAGAATCAAAGGACACTATAGCTGGAAGGGATTTCAAGAGGTCATTTGGTTCATTTGCTTCACTGCAGGTGGACAATGAAACCGTCCAAGACTAACAATTGGGGACAAAGGCTTCACAATGATTCCAAACTCCTGCTTCAAGTTCTCCCTTCCTCACCGTTCTTCCTTAAATCTAACCAAAATCTCTTGTTGTTGCCCTTTCTACCTTCCCAACTAGTGTTTAATGGAGAGACAGTGTTTCTCTATTGCTTGTTCTATTTAAGAGTCGGCTCCTGAGAAGGCTTGAACAACACCCTTGGAGAGGCTCTGTGGGGGGCTGCAGCAGGCAAAGGCAGACTTTTCTGAATTTTTGGCTCTTTTATACTCTGCATTTCTTTGATCCACCCTCTCCGGAGAAGAGAGACAGAGAGATAAGTCAATGGAACACAAATACAGAAGATAATGAGCAACAGTATTCACGACCATAGTAAGCTTCAGGGTGAAGGGTGTTAGGGTCGGCTGATGGAAGGTATCATTTCTGATTTCTGATAGTATTTATTTATTTATTTATTTATTTAGAGACTGGGTCTCTCTCTGTTGCTCACACTGCAGGGAAGTGGCACAATCTCAGCAATCTCAGCTCACTGCAACCTCTGCCTCCCAGGCTCAAGCGATCCTCCCACCTCAGCCTCCCAAGTAGCTGGACCACAGGTGTAAGCCCCCACACCTGGCTAATTTTTGTATTTTTTGTAGAGAGAGGGCTTTGCCATGTTGCCCAGGCTGAACAGTTATTATTTAAATGGAATCTGATCCAGAGGGAGACTGTGTTGTGTCCCTCCCAGGAGAACTTACCGATGGGAGAAGGTCTTGTTACAGGGATGATTGCATTGTGCTCCCCAGTTGGGAGAAGAACGATGGAGAAGCTTCCTTTGAACTCTTTCCAACTCTTTCTCTGGTCTGAAAAAGCACCAGTTCTAGGCATTTCGAAAGATCACTGCATATGAGGAAACTAATAAGCAAACTACTGCTAAATGAGATCCCCTTTGAACTTGACTCTCACCCTGCCTTAAACCAGCATGGACAAGCCTAAAATGAGATGGTTCTTAACATGGCTCCCCAGGCAAAATTTTGAAAACTAACAACTGACATTGTCTTTTTGATATTTTCCCACCCTACTGCCTCCTTCAGTTAGACTGTACAGTGGGAGGAGATAACAGAGTTCTAAGATTATTCCCATATACAGAATTTTATTTTATTAAGTCTCCTTTGGGGTAAACTATCCACTGGCATTTGCATCAATTATTCTTAAATTGCTACCGAGTATGAAATGCTTCAGTTGGGAGTTGGGAGAAGAATTCCTCTTAAGCCAGTTCTCCCTACAGGTAAAAGAAGATATTTCAAACTGTATGCTGAAGAGCTTTTTTTTTTTTTTTTTTTTGTTTGAGATGGAGTCTTACTGTGTCACCCAGGTTGGAGTGCAGTGGCACAATCTCGGCTCACTGCAACCTCCGCCTCCCGGGTTCAAGCAATTCTCCTGTCTCAGCCTCCTGAGTAGTGGGATTATAGGTGCATGCCACCACGCCAGCTAATTTTTGTATTTTTAGTAGAGACAGGGTTTCACCATGTTGGTCAGGCTGGTCTTGAACTCCTGACCTCAGATGATCCACCTGCCTCAGCCTCCCAAAGTGCTGGGATTACAGGCATGAGCCACTGCACCTGACCTCGAAGAGCTTTAAGGAAAAAAAAAATATGAAATATGACACAACTGCAGTGAGCTGAGATAGTACCACTGCACTCCAGCCTGGGTGACAGAGAGCCTCCACCTAAAAAAAATTATATACATATGTATATATATATATATATATATAGAGAGAGAGAGAGAGAGAGAGAGAGAGACAGAGAGAGAGAGAGAGAGAGAGACCTACAGCCTGTTCTTTGCATCAACCACTCTTCAAAACACTTTTAACCAATCTTTTCTAATCTACCAACAAGCATGTCCATCAACTATGAAGCATTACTGAGCCCAGCTTGATGCCAGCGAGTGTAGGACTTATCCCAACGTATAAGGCTTAAACTCTGCCCTCAAAAAGTGTCCAGGGTAGTGGGAACACAAGACTAACCCACAGGAAACAACCAGAGGCTGATGGAGAGAAATACATATTTAGATTCCAAGTGGTATGGAGCAGACCTTAAATACAACAGAAATTCTGCAATTGGTGGATTAAACTAGTCAGCCAGCTCTTAGTAGAGGGTGCACAACCCAAACTGGCTTTTTTTTTTTTTTTTTTTTTGGAGACCGAATCTCACTGTGTTGCCCAGGCGGGAGTGCAATGGCGTGATCTCAGCTCACTACAACCTCTGCCTCCTGGGTTCAAGCTATTCTCCTGCCTAAGCCTCCTGAGGAGCTGGGATTCCAGGCATGTGCCACCAAGCCTGGCTAATTTTTGTATTTTTAGTAGAGACGGGGTTTCACCATGTTGGTCAGGCTGGTCTTGAACCCCTGACCTCATGATCCACCCACCTCGGCTTCCCAAAGTGCTGGGATTACAGGCGTAAGCCACCACGCCCAGCCATTAATTCTTGTATTTTTAGTAGACATCGGGTTTCACCATGTTGGCCAGGCTGGTCTCGAACTCCTGGCCTCAAGTGATCTGCCCGCCTTGGCCTCCCGAAGTGCTGGGATTACAGCGGTGAGCCACTGTGCCTGGCCCCAAACTAGCTTTCAAGACAGGATACATTTTAGAGAGGCGGAATAAAAAAAAAAAAAGAAAAAGAAAAAGAAAAGGGAATAAGATAATTATGAAAATTTAAACTAGCATTTAAAAACTTTTTATTACAGATCATTTGAATCACATAGAAAGTTACAGAAACCTCGTGTACTCACCACTTTATCAATTTATGGCCAATCTTGCTTTATCTATATATACCCTCCCCCACATTTCCCTACCTCCTGGATTATTTTGAAGCAAATCCTAGACATCGTATCATTCCATCTGTAAATATCTCAGTATATTACTAGCATTTTGATGTAAGCATGATTGAATTATACAGGTCAGAGCGTGTTTCAGAAAAACATTACAGGCCGGGTGCAGTGGCTCACGCCTGTAATCCCAGCACTTTGGAAGGCCGAGGCGGGCGGATTACCTGAGGTCAGGAGTTTGAGACCAGCCTGGCCAACATGGTGAAACCTTGTCTCTACTAAAAATACAAAAATTAGCCGGGCATAGTGAACGGTGCCTGTAATCCCAGCTACTCAGGAGGCTGAGGCACAAGAACGCTTGAACTGGGAGGTGGGGGTTGCAGTGAGCTGAGATTGTGCCACTGCACTCCAGCCTGGGCAACAGAGTGAGACTCTATCTCAAACAACAACAACAACAACAACAAAACAGTAAGAAGTTGAAAGTCTTGGCACAATAAAAAGATCCCACAAGCCTTAGCCAATGGCACATTTATTTTGTTCAATAACATCCCAGTACATCAGAAGAACCCCTAATGTTTTTTTTAAGAGGAGGTTGAAATAAAATAGATATGTTCAGAAATGCATGCTTTTTGCTATAATGCTTGGACCTGAATGATGGAATGTCAGAAGTATATGGACAAACACTTGTCCCTGTACATCTGCTGCAACTTAAGTATATTTCTTTAAGCTATTTTCAATGTAGATCAGAGTGGTATTTCAGGAAGACATGCCTTTCTTAAACCAGAGTCCAACCAAAGTGGTCAGTGCAATCTGAGGATGGTGGGACAGTGTAGGGCAAGGAGGTAAAAGCAGAACTGGGGAAGAGACAGAACAGGGTGGGAGCGGGAGGCACATTGGGTGGGCATGGAGGCTCTCAAGGCTCTGGCTGGATATGAAACTGAGTGGGAGGCAAAGAATGAAAGTGGAGCATGTTAATCTTGGAATGAGGATGAGTCATGCAGAAAATGAGACGCTTTCCCACTGACACTCTGAATAATATCCCTTGACTGGGAAAAGAAACCAAATGAATATTGCTCTTGATGGCAATGGAGATAGGGTATGGCATGCAAAGTGTGCAGGGGAAAATCCGGCACCCCTCCTTGCTCTTTCACTTTTCCTGGGTGACCTGAAACAAACCATTTAACCTCTCAAGTCATACTCCACATCCCAACAAAAGAGCAGTGACGCTAGATTATCTCTGGGTCCCTTGAGACCTATAACATTCAACAATTCAATTAACTAAAATGGGTTGTAGGGCAGACGTGGTGGCTCACACCTGTAATCCCAACTGGGCTGATTGTTTGAGCCCAGGAGTTCAAGACCAGCCTGGGCAACACAGAGAGACCCCTCCCACCCCATCTCTACAAAAAAAAAAAAAAGTATTGTAAAAGGGCAGGTAGATATGAATTTGGGGTGACCTTTCGATGGTGGCTGTAGGAAACAGCAATAGCAATTGAGACAACCTATACCATACATAAGCTATAATAAGGGGAAATAAAATATGGCCCTTGCCCACATCTATCACATTTGTATTTGTCAGTTACTCTATGAAGCAGTTTACATACATTATCTCACCTAATCCTTATAAAAACCCTATGAGGGGCTGGGCTCATGGTGGTGGCTCATGCCTGTAATGCCAGCACTTTGGGAGGCTGAGGCAGGTAGATCATCTGAGGTCAGGAGTTCAAGACCAGCCTGACCAACATGGTGAAACCCCATCTCTACTAAAAAAACAAAATTAGCTGGGCATGGTGGCGCATGTCTGTAATCCCAGCTACTTGGGAGGCTGAGGCAGGAGAATCGCTTGAACCCAGGAGGTGGTGGTCGCGGTGAGCCAAGATTGCACCATTGCACTGCAGCCTGGACAACAAGAGTGAAACTCCATCTCAAAAACAAAACAAAACCCTATGAGGTAGGTTCTAATATTATCACACTGCCGTGAGGAAACTGAGACACAGAGAGCATAAGTAATCTACCCAAAACATTGCCAGTAAATAGGAAAGCCAGGATTGAACTCAGCTCTATTAAATTCCAAACCCTTAACCATTGTGCTACATGCTCACCTATTATGCTAGAGTGCGTAGAATAACTATTAATATCTTGTATTTTATCATCCAATCATAATCCAGAAACCTCCATTAAATATCTATCTAACCTAAGAGCCAGCCTGAAGGAGTTCCCGCTGGGCAAATATGGGACAAATTAAGCACCAAAATTAAGTCAGTAATGAATTATAAAGCACTGAAAAAATAGGCATTTGTGAGTCCTTACTGGTAATAGGTAAATAAGTAAATGGGGAGAAGGGAGGGCTCTTGCTTACAGCAGAATATTGAGAGTTGGCTAAGAAATGGGGAGGAACTGCTGGAGCCAGAATATCATCATTTTGGAAATCATTGTAGTAAATATGGGATCAGGCAGGAATTATCAATAGATGCTAAATCAAAGGAGGAAATGTTGAAGAACAAGCTATTTGCATGGTCTTAAAAGTAGCTCCCCAAAGACTGCTTATTAGTTCAAGGGAGAAAAAAATCAATTACCCAGTGGAGAAACTGGGCAACACCTTGACAGGGTGATACAAATTTACATTTACCAGTAAGGGGCAGATGAAACTTGTGTGCCTCCAGCATGATATCCTTAGAGGGACACAATGTTAATTTTTGCAATATTCTAGCCAAGAGTACATAACAAACATCAGACAAATATAAAATAAGAATGTTCTATTTTTTTAAAAAAAAAATGAGGGGCACTGTATTCTTAAAAAATGTCAACATCATAAAGGACAAAGGGCCAGGGATAGGGGTTTACACCTGTAATCCCAGCACTTTGGGAGGGAGGCTGAGGCGGGTGGATGGATCACTTGAGGCCAGGAGTTCATGACCATCCTGGCCAACATGGCGAAACCCCATCTCTACTAAAAATACAAAAATTAGCTGGGTGTGGTGGCACATGCCTGTAGTCCCAGATACTCAGGAGGCTGAGGATCGCTGGAACCCAGGAGAAGGAAGTTGCAGTGAGCCAGGATTGCGCAACTGCACTCCAGCCTGAGCAACAGAGCAAGACTCTGTCTCAAAAAAAGGACAAAGAAAGGCTATGGAAACATTCCAGATTAAAGGAGGTAAAAGGGATAAGAAGGGATGAGAAGGGATAAGACAACTAGATGTAAGCCTGACCCTAGACTCAGTGCTGCACAGGAGTGGGAAGAAGAGGATAATGCTATAAAATACACCGTTAGATCAACTGACAACATTGGAATATAGGCAGTACCGATGTAAAATTGTGAGGCTGATAAATTTACTGTGGTTATGTAAGAGAATATTCCTATTTTTATTTTTATTTTTTTCTCTACTTCATGTGGAACAGGGCTAACTCATAGGCAATGTGCCCAGAGTTGGCCTATTCCTATTTTTATGAATTGCACACTAAGGTATTCAGAAGTGAAGGATCATGATGTATGTAACTTACCCTCACATGGCTCAAAAGAGAGAGAAAGAGAATGCAAAAATAGCTAAAGCAAATGGGGTAAAATGCTAACAATAGGTAAAAGTAGGTAAAGGGTATATGTTTATCTTATCCCTTTTTCCTCCTTTCATCTAAAAGGGATGTTTCTTGAAACTTATTCTAAGTTTGAGAATATGTCCAAATAAGTTTGGGTTTTTTTTTTTTTTTTTTTTGCCAGTCTGATATCACATTACTGAGTGGTGGTCAGACCCTGAGTTCTTTAGCATTTGTTGTTGTTGTTCAGTCAGGATTTTGCTCTGTCGCCCAGGCTGAAGTGCAGTGGCATGATCTCAGCTCAGTGCAGCCTCTGCCTCCCTGGCTCAAGCGATCCTCCCACCTCAGCCTCCCAAGTTGCTGGGACCACAGCGGGTTTTACCATGTTTCCCAGGCTGGTCTCCAACTCCTAAGCTCAAGCAATATGCCTGCCTCGGCCTCTAAAAGTGCTGAAATTATGGGTGCGAGCCACTGGGCCTGGCCCAAGACCCTGTGTTCTTGACTGGAGATGGGGAAAAATGCCCTGCATTGAGCCATGAGAATAACCGTCATCCAACAGGAGAAACTCAAAGCAGAGCTGGCTCCCTGTAGTTCAGGGGTTCACCAACCAACATGAAGAGTTACCTGGGTCACAAAGAAAACAGGCTCATGAGTAAACAAATGACAGAGTAATTCCACTGTGAGAAACACCAGGAAAACCAACATCTCCATATGTGTAAGGAAAAGATCTCCAGGCATGGGCCTATAGCCTAATTATTTCAACACAAGTCTACCCAGCAGAAGGATTAGCCTGTTCAAGCTCACCTTTCATTTGCGATATATATGTGAAATCTACTGGAACTAGAAGGCTCATTGGCAGATGTGAAAGGCGAAGAACAAGCTGCTGTCTTTGATACAACACACACTAGGGCTTGAGGAAACTATGGAATGAGTAACAAAATTAGCAGACAACTTTTAACAATAGGATTATTATTGTTGCCACAGACTTGAGTCACTACCATGTGCTAGACCCTGAGGATACAGAAAGATGAAAGCAGTGATCCCTGTCCTCAGGTAGCTTTGGGGAGCTGGGAGAGAGACGCACAAAAGGGATACATTACAGGGCAGCAAATGAAAAGTATACTTTAGGGAATACGACAGTCAGGAAAAGCTATTGTGGGTGTGTGGCACCAAGAGAAGTGGTAGGGGTAGGGTTTTCATTCATTCACTCATTTACTCATTCATTTATTCAAGCATTCTTTCAATAAATATTTATTCAACTTTTTTTTTTTTTTGAGAAGGAATCTCACTCTGACACCCAGGCTGGAGTGCAGTGTCACAATTTCGGCTCAGTGCAACCTCCACCTTCCAGGTTTAAGTGATTTTCCTGCCTCAGCCTCCCGAGTAGCTGGGATTACAGATATGCACCACCATGACTGCCTAATTTTTGTATTTTTAGTAGAAACGAGGTTTCACCATGTTGGCCAGGCTGGTCTCAAACTCCTGACCTCATGTGATCTGCCCGCCTCAGCCTCCCAAAGTGCTGGGATTACAGGTGTGAGCCACCACGTCTGGCCTACTCAGCTTTTTAAACTGCGCAGTACTGTGCAAACACTTAAGGAGAACAATGAGATAAAAATGCTATGGGGAAAAGGAAGATATATGTTCAGGGTTCTTTAATAAGAACGGCTAAAATTTAGCTATTAAATATTTATTAGCTATGAAACTGTATTAGTTTCCTGTGGTGGCTCTAACAAATTACTCCAAAATCGACTACTTAAAACAACAGAAATTTATTGTCTCAGAGTCCTGGAGGCCAGAAGTCTAAATTCAAGGTGTTGGCTGGGCCCTACTCCCTCCAGAGGCGTAGGGGAGAATCCTTTCTTGCCTTTTCCAACTTCCGTTGGCTGGTGGCATTCCTTGGTTTGTGGCTGCCTCACTGCCATCTCTGCCCCAATCTTCACATGGTCTTCTCCTTTGTCCTTTTTAACTCTCTTACGGGGACACTTTTCACCGAATTTAGGGCCCACCTAGATCATCCAAGATGAGTGCTTCATCTCAAGATACTTCATTACATCTGCAAAAGTCTCTTCCCAAATAAGGAAACATTCACAGATTTCAGAAATTAGGACAGAGACATATCTTTTTGGAGGCTGTCATTCAACCCATTATAAGCCCTTTCCATGTGCCAGGCATTGTCCTAAGCATCTTATATGTATCAACTCATCTGACTCATAACAAGCCAATGAGATAGGTTATGAATTTCGTCCCCATTGAGAAAATGAAGATACAGAGCCATCGGGTAACTTGGAACCATCACTGAGGATAATTGGACTTGAATGGAGAGCTTGTATTGAGGGGTCATGAGAGATGGTTTTGGATAGACAAGTTAAGGTCACATGTGGAATATTTTAAATACCTGAATAAAATATTGTACTTTATTCTTCAGGTAATGGGCAGGTACTGGGAGTTCTTGAGCAAGAGCACACGTGAATATTGATGCATGAGAATATTAATTGGAAAGGACTGTGTAAAATAGATCGAAGAAGAAAGGCGGAATGGAAACCTTATTAGGAAATGCTTACGTAATTGCTGAGAATGGTGATGCAAGCCTGGACCACAGAGGTCTGGCTACAGAAACAGAAAGGAAGACTTAATAGCTTGTCCCTCTTTTCATCCCAATGTGTGCAGCCAGACTCTTTTTTTTTCCATTAGACTTATCTCTTCCATCTTCCTATGGTGCATACCAGGGGGCAATTGAGAGATAAGACAATCTCCATTTGCTCGAGTTTAGCAGGCACTGGATTTTCCATGAAAGGATTGCACTCAAAATTTGGAGACACTTGCATGGACAGCGCCCAGAAACACAATTCCTTATTGTTTTGATTGTAGTTGCTTCTAAGGTAAAGACACTTTGAGGATAATGTCTCTCTTGATAATATCAACTCTGACTTTATGATGGAGTAACCCTCGAAGCCAACATAAAGCGTAAGTGAAGTCACTATCAAGTATTCCCAGAGAATGGGCTGTAGAGACAGCTACGATGATGTTAGATCTTTGCTCTCTTCCTCCAGAATCAGCAGACAGGCAGAAAGAAATGTCTCTGTTCTCACTTCCCACCTACACTTCTTGGTGACTACTGCTGGTGCTGCTCCTGCCGCAAGCTGAATATTAAACACGCTTATTCATTTTTAGTCTTTTAGGCAACCTTTGAGGATTTGTTCAGTAACACCTGATGTGAAAGACATTTCCTGTTGAATAGTGGAAGGTTTGAGCATGAGAGACCCCCAGCAGTACTCTGGGTCCTTAGTTACTAGTCAGGCTTCAGGAGCGATTAATGCTAGCCAGAGTAACAAAATGTTGTCAAAAACCATAATTATTTTTCTCTAACACAGTGTAAGCAAAACCTGAAATGCTTATTTGCACCTGGAATTTGATAGTTTTTTAAAAAGTGCTTTCCCACAAGAATAAGACATTTGATTTCATTTAAAAATTAAATTTAAAAATTTAATATAGAAGTTACAAAAATTAGCTGGGGGTGGTGGTGTGAGCCTATAATCCCAGCTATTTAGGAGGCTGAGGCAGGAGAATCGCTTGAACCTGGGAGGCAGAGGTTGCAGTGAGCCGAGATGGCACCACTGCATTCCAGCCTGGGTGACAGAGAGAGACTCAGTTTAAAAAATATATATATATATATATAGAAATGATGTCTGTTCATTTGAAAATAAAATTCAAATTATGACAGATTAATATAAAATAAAAAGTAAAATTAGGCCAGGTGTGGT
Organism: Symphalangus syndactylus; assembly: GCF_028878055.3. Lineage (NCBI taxonomy): Eukaryota > Metazoa > Chordata > Mammalia > Primates > Hylobatidae > Symphalangus > Symphalangus syndactylus. Next base: position 11,659,920 of record NC_072434.2, read on the forward strand.
GGCTAACGCCTGTAATCCCAGCACTTTGGGAGGCTGAGGCTGGCAGATCACTTGAGGTCAGGAGTTCAAGATCCGCCTGGCCAACATGGTGAAACCCTGTCTCTACTCAAAATACAAAAATTATCTGAGTGTGGTGGTGCACGCCTGTAATTCCAGCTACTTGGGAGGCTGAGGCAGAATGGCTTGAACCTGGGAGGTAGAGGTTGTGGTGAGCTGAGATCGCACCACTGCACTCTAGCCTGGGCGATAAAGTGAGACTCCATCTCAAAAAAAAAAAAGAAAAGTAAAATTAATAAATTCGTAAGTGTGGGGATACTTTTTAAGAATATTTTTTATATGGACTCCAGATAATATCCTCTCTCCAGAGTTAAAAAGTATGGGCTTATAATGCCTGGGTACTCAAAATGTGTTCTGGGGGGCATCTACATGGGCATCACCTAGGAGCTTGTTAGAAATGCAGTCTCAGGTCCCACTGCTTGCCTATTGAATCAGAATCTGCATTTTCATGAGTTCCCAGGTGACTTGTGTGCACATTCAAGCACCAGAAACACTGAACTCACAGACTGAGGGGACAGTATTTTTACTAACACTAGCCCTTTGATGGATATTCAGGTTGTTAAAGAATTGAAAGTAAAAAATAGATAAAAGTGGGAGGCAGAAAAATTAACTAATTCTTCCTACAGAACTATGTGTGAATAGGACCCAATTTTGGAACACATCACTAGAGAATCAGAACTTGGAGTGACCTGTTAAAGAGGCGTCACTCACAAGTAGGCCACCTCCCCTTGGTCCTTATAGTAATTACAAATAAGAAAATCATAGAAGCAGAAACTTGTAGAATTGAGATGAACAGTAGAATTTGTAGTAGTTGGTGTGCATGAGGTCTCGAGCCTCTGACTGGGTTTGTTCCCCCCAAATTTGGGTATGAAGTTAAAAATAAAAATGTTGGCTGGGCGTGGTGGCTCATGCCTGTAATTCCAGTACTTTGGGAGGCCTAGGCGGGTGGATCACCTGAGGTCAGGAGTTCAAGACCAGCCTGGCCAACATGGTGAAACCCCTGTCTGTACTAAAAATATAAAAAATTAGCCTGGCGTGGTGGCGGGTGCCTGTAATCCCAACTACTTGGGAGGCTGAGGCAGGAGAATCTCTTGAACCCAGGAGGCGAAGGTTGCAGAGATCCGAGATTGCACCACTGCACTCCAGCCTAGGCAACAAAGAGAGGCTCTGCCTCAACAACAACAAAAAAGTTGCAGGTGCAGTTAGGGCCTTGTGTTCACAAACTGTAGGGTCTTGAGCAAATTCCTTAACTTCTTGGGGTGTCAGTCCATAATCTGTATCATCAGGAAGCTCAAGTAAGTGTTCTGAAAACTGTATGGGAACCTGGAATGTTATCATGGCAGATTTCAAGGGTGAGTCCCAGTTTCATCCAATAATTGCATGTTGTGTGAGATAATATCACAACAGAGGGCGGTAGTCTGCTTGAAGTAAAGAAAAAGTGAGTTAATTAACTAAAGAATGTGCCATGATGTTTTCTACACTGTCCAGAGGAAACAGAGCCTCTGTTTCTGGTGTTCTAGTATAGATAGGAGATCATGGAGTTTCAGTAAGGACCTGTGGAATGAATGCATGAAATACCAAGTTGGCGGGAGCAGTGACTCACACCTGTAATCCCAGCACTTTGGGAGGCCAAGGCGGGTAGATCTCCTGAGGTCAGGAGTTCAAGACCAGCCTGGCCAACATGGCAAAACCCGTCTCTACTAAAAAAAAAAAAAAAAAAAAAAGAAATACTAAGTTGGGAAAGGTAAATTCATCAACACTCATTCATTCATTCAACAAATATTTACTGAGTACTGAGTGTTTCTGTATAGATAGCAGTGCCTTTATTTCCAGTGTGCAAGCTGGCTAAGGACACAATGGTGAGCAAATGTACACACTGTCCCTGCCCTCACAGAGCTTACAATCCAATCAAATACTTGATTTAATGTAAAATTGCATCTTTGCTAAATGCCACAAAAAAGCTGGGCAATGGACTGAGAGAACTTGTTCTAGAATGATCTGACCTGATCAGGGGAATCAGGGAAGACTTCCTGAGGAAGTGACCCTTGAGCTGAGAGCTGAAGAATGAGCAAGAATTAATGTGGGGACGAAGGGAGGAAAGAATGTCCCGGGGTGAGAACACTGTGTGCACACGCCTTTTGGCAGGAGGGAGTGTGTGGATTCATGGTGGTCAGAAAGGCCAGTCTCCTCTTTATCTGGTGGACTGACATCATGAGGCTGGGGACGGCAGCCAGCGCCAGATCAGATCCGGTCCGGCCCTGTGCACCCAAGTTTGGTTCTCCTTCTCCTAGCACTGGGAGGCCACTGCAAGATCTCAGCCGTGATGGCATGGGGGTGGTGGAGGATGTGTATTTTGCAAGGCCTAGATCTGGATTTCAAAAAGATCACTCTGGCAGTAAAATGGAGTATAACTCAGGAACAGGAGGGCAGAGTGGCTGTTTGGAGAAAGGCAGGATACTTTTACAGTCTAGAAGAGAGCCTGGAAATGCTCCCTTCCACAGAAGTTCCGGCTCCTGCAGCCCAGTTCCGTCCTCATGCAACCTTCCTTCCGTGAGGTCTTGCCTACCAAGAGGGAAGGAGGAAGGATCTGTGCAATGAGCTTTAACCCGAGACAGAGAAAGGGAACAAACTGGAAGTCCAGCTGGCAAATGAGTCCTTTTTGTGTCCATATAAATGAGTTCGCCTAAGTGAAATAATTAAAAAGTGGTTTCTGAATTTGCAAGTTGAGAACTCAGCCCTGGGTTCTTGGTGACCCCAAGTACAGAAGGCCTGAAAGGCCCTGTCTGAGAATATTCACTAGGCAGCTCCATCTCCTGTACTCACCTTTTAACACCAGTTAAGAAGCTATCATGTACACCCCCTCACTGAGAAGATGTGGAAAGTGAGGCCCAGAGAGGTTTAGTAACTTCTCCAACATCACACAGTAACTTTTAAGGGCCAGTCCCTGAACTGTCATCCTAAAACTCATTAGGTGTGTGATCCTTTCAAAATGCTCTACTTGTCGGCATCTTTAGGGATGAGTAATGGAGAGAGTCATAAAAACATACTTTTAAATTAAATTTTATTTTTTTCAAATTTTCTGTACATTGTGCTTTAATTACCATCTCCAGCCCCAAGAGTAGAAGGGCTAAAGAAGGAATGGGCATTCAGTCTAAAGTCTTAACACTGACTACCTGAGCCTTCAACAATTTCTGGTATTAACTTTATATAGCACTGCACCCAAGAAAATCACAGATGCATTTAATGAGTGTTTCTGTATAGATAGCAGTGCCTTTATTTCTAGATTGAATTTCCAGGCATGACTGGAGAACTTAGACCCAGTTTTCAGCCTCCAAGAAAAGTAAGTTCCTTTTGCGGCTAGCCCTCATCTGCTATTCTTTTTTTTTTTGAGATGGAGTTTTGCTCTTGTCGCCCAGGCTGGAGTGCAATGGTGCTATCTCAGCTCACTGCAACCTCTGCCTCCCTGGTTCAAGCGATTCTCCTGCCTCACCCTCCCGAGTAGCTGGTTTTACAGGCATGCACCACCATGCCTGGCTAATTTTTGTATTTTTAGTAGAAACGGGGTTTCACCATGTTGGCCAGGCTGGTCTTGAACTCCTGACCTCAGATGATCCACCAGTCTAGGCCTCCCAAAGTGCTGGGATTACAGGTGTGAGCCACTGTGCCTGGCCTATTCTTTGTTTTTTTTTTTTTTGAGACAGATTCTCACTCTGTCTCCCAAGCTGGAGTGCAGTGGCACGATCTCGGCTCACTGCAAGCTCCGCCTCCTGGGTTCATGCCATTCTCCTGCCTCAGCCTCCCGCGTAGCTGGGACTGCAGGCACCCGCCACCACGCCCGGCTAATTTTTTGTATTTTTAGTAGAGACGAGGTTTCACTGTGTTAGCCAGGATGGTATCGATCTCCTGACCTCGTGATCCACCCGCCTTGGCCTCCCAAAGTGCTGGGATTACAGGCTTGAGCCACCGCGCCCAGCCCTATTCTTTAAATTAACAAATATAAAAAGGTCAGTGACTGTTCCCAGCCTCTCACTGTACAATTTCACTCTCTACACTGTTCCTGTTTCCCCTTTGCTTCTACGTGGGTTTCCTGCTCTGACCATTTCTTTCAAATGGTTTCCCTCACACCTCTGAGACTTTAGTGCTATTTCTGGGCTTTATTGATACATTGTCAGTTGTTTATTCTTTGTTCCACTGCCTGTTCCCTTGGGAGCAGCTGAAAAATCAAACCTTGGCCCTCATGTTGTTGGTAGAGATTTCACTTCATATTTGTAATAATTATTCACGTACGTTTTGAGAGATTTCCCCACCAGTTTTAAGATTGAACATTAGAAGTGATTTACTGTCAACCAAAGTCAAATATAATGTGGTTTTCACATGGTTTTGTTATTTTATCTTTCCAAGCAAGGTACAGCTTTATACACTCATGATTTTTGATAACCAAAATTCAGAAGTATGTTTGTGTTTAGCAGTTTTTACAAGAATACTACAAGATCATTTTAAACTTTCATTAAAAGCAAGGAGAGGTCCAGAAGGCTTTGAGATTGCAGTTTGTCTGAAGCCCTTGACTTTCATTCAAATTGGCAGTCTCTTTTCCAAAAAGAGCATTATTCTCTCATCTTTAAAGTATGCTGGGTTTAGTCAGTTTGGATACTAAGCAAGTTATCAGGAGATTTCTCAAACATTAAGAAGAGAAAGCCAAGCTGTCTTACTCAGCCCAGGGCCACAGCCTCCAGGGGTGTTGGTGAATAATAGTATAGTGTCCCTTCATTTTAATCTATTCCTGCCTGTGTTGACACTCTACTGGGACAACCAGATGAAAAGGGACAAAAACTCGAGTTGAGGTACCAAAGTCTTTTGCCTATACAATGCTAGAGGGAAACAAAGTTTGACGGAAGTGTTCTGCTGTGTGGTAAAGATTACTCTCTCCAGAGAACATGATTATAACTTCTCTACAACCTGGAAAATGTACTCCCTGCCTCCTCTGCCCCGCCTCCAACCACCCACCTGGAGGGAATAAAGCACATTGGGAAATGGCTGAAATGCAGGCAGGCACAAAGTAGGTTTCCAGAAGTGGCTATGAGTTGAACCTGTTTTTATATGGGTCTAAAAATCTCCCAATTTAGTCTGTTTGGTTATTGAAGGATTGCTATTGTGTTTGCAAAGCATCACTGACTTTTACATCTTCTTATTGGTTCTTCTTTGGGTATCAAATCCTCACATTTGGAGGAATGTATTTTTTAAATAAAGCGGGGCACAGCCGCCCTTAGTAGAAAGCAAAATGGTCTTCCAACTGCCTCTAGGCCATTTCCATGAGGCTATCTTGACCCATAAGTGGCTCCCCAATTTCTGTATATGAGGGGCTAGTTGATAAGATGTTTGAAGCTGTGTTTACATATGATCAGAAAAATGTCACTCATCCATATCAAAGGAGAGGAAGTTATGGAAGTCTTAAACCCATTAATCCACCCTTTAGCACTGCCCAAACCCAGACCTCACTTCAAATTAAGCACATTAAAAATGGAGTTCATATTTTCTCCTAAAAATCAGCTTCTTGGCCTCCCTTCCCAACGTCCTCACCTGTTTAAGGCAGTATTTTCCTTGTCAGGTTAGAAACATTGTAACTATCTTTGTTCTCCTACCTAGCTTTCTCCTTCCCAATACCCAATTAATCACCAAATTCTATCATTTTTTCCTTTATAATGTCTTGAAAATTTTCCTCCATTCTTTATATTCCGGCAAAACAGAAACAGAAGGTGGGGATCCAGCTCTCCAGTCTGGATAGGGAGACTAGAAACACACCACGTACAAGTGAAAAAAATTTTATAGGAATTACAAGAATACCAAAACAATGCAAAATAACAGCTCCAAACAAGCCTTGTATACACATCTCCAGGCAATAGCTGGCACTGCATTTGTCCAGTAGCAATCTAGGGCAGTGGGTGGGGAGGTCCTTCTGCTGCCCAGGGCTGTGGTGAGGCCTTTCGGGTCCAGCTTAAGCCACACTGATTCCAGCCACCACCCCACCTTAGATGGGGAAGCTGTTCCTTTCCAGATCAACTCATCGTCACCCACAACACAGTACTTATGTATTCAGTCTAAAATAGTTAGCACAATTTATCAAGAGTATTCCATCGTAATTTTAAAATGTCATGTTTATATTTTACCTCCACCTGGACAGAAACTTGTTCTTTTGTATTCTTACTGCCCCCCCCCCTTCCCATAGCAACCAGCACAAGATTCCGCCGTGTGTAGTCTATAAATAAATGTTAAATCATAGAGCCTTAGAATTTTGGAGTCAGACGGGGATCTTCAGAGTTGCATTTGTCCAGTCCTTTATAGATGGGGAAACAGGTCTAGAGAGATTAGGTGACTTGCTCAAAGCCACACAGCTGGCTATTGACAAGGCAAGGAGCAGAGCCCAGGTTTCTCCTGCCTGAAGTCTGTACCCTAGACTGTCCTTAGATAATCAGTGACAGACACCTGAGTTCACACAAGGTCTCCAGGGGTTGATGGTGATAGGAGAAACTGGCTTTCCCAAAACATGTACAAAGATTCGGTCCCAGCCCTAGCAGACCTTCGGGAGGACTAACTCCTCAGCTCGGCGTCCAGCAGGGTCCCAAGTTACAGTCGCACTTGTTTATGCGTCTGTCGGCCTCCTCCGACAAGACCGAGTACTCGAGGGCCCCGCGCGCAGGGGCTCCCCTCCGGCCCCTCCCCCGCCGCCGAGCTGTCACACAGACGCCGCGCGGCCCGCCCCCACGTGGACTCGGCTCGGAGGATCAAAGTCTGTTTGCAGCCCGGCCCCCGCAGGTGTGCTGGGAGCTGCGATGGTCCGCAGCGCGGAAGCCAGGACTCCGCCACACCCGAGGGGACCCGGCCAGCCCCTCCCCCTCCCGCTGCACGCGGCCCGCGCCCCCAATTCGCCCGCCGCTGCACCCGGCCACGGGCCCCCGGCCCACGCCCGGCTCCGGGAGGAAAAGGCCCCGCCCCCATCTGTAGGAGCCGCGACCCCGCCCCCTTCCCGCCCTTCCGAGGCTCCATCCAATAGTGAGCGTGGCTGGGCGGGACGCCGAGGCTGTCGTGAGGGATCCATGACCAATGGGGAAGCGTGCCGGGCCTGGTGGGCGGGGCGTCAAGGCCTTGTCACGCTCGGGTCCGTGTGAAAACGGGGGTTCCGAGTGCAAAGCAAAGTTTTTTTGTAAACCGTCTGCAAAGGCGGGGGGGCGAAGAAGGCGCCCGAGACCGGGCCGAGTGCAGCTGCCGTGGCCGCCGCCTCTCTAGCTCCTCAGCCATCCGCTCCTCAGTCCAGCCGCCGCGGAGGAGAACAGCAAGCAAAGCCCTCAGATGCTCGGAGCTTTCTCGGCGCGAAGCTTCCCGTCGCCCTCGCCTGCCGCCCTCGCCCGCCGCTCTCCTGCTCCTGCTCCGGCTCTTGGTACCCCGGCTCCAGGAGCCCAGCTCCCCGCCACCGCCGCCGCCTGGGTGTGGGGGCCGCTGGGGCTGAGCCGGGCCTCGGCGCCGGCTCTGAGGACTGACGCCTGAGGAGCTGCGCGGCGCGGCGCTGCCGGCTGGCGGAGGACGCCCACAGGCGCGGGGCTCGGCGGCTTGACCCGGGCTTGTCCCCGTGCGGCCGCGGGGGCCCCTCAGCGGTTTCCCGAACGGCCCGACTCGGGCGCTCCTCCGTGTCGCGGTCGCCGACCCTCCGCGTCCCGCCAACTCCGCCGCCGCACCAGTCTCCGGGCCGGGCTCGGCGGGCCCCGCAGCCGCAGCCATGGGGTGCTGGGGTCGGAACCGGGGCCGGCTGCTGTGCATGCTGGCGCTGACCTTCATGTTCATGGTGCTGGAGGTGGTGGTGAGCCGCGTTACCTCGTCGCTGGCGATGCTCTCCGACTCCTTCCACATGCTGTCGGACGTGCTGGCGCTGGTTGTGGCGCTGGTGGCCGAGCGCTTCGCCCGGCGGACCCACGCCACCCAGAAGAACACGTTCGGCTGGATCCGAGCCGAGGTGATGGGGGCTCTGGTGAACGCCATCTTCCTGACCGGCCTCTGTTTCGCCATCCTGCTGGAGGCCATCGAACGCTTCATCGAGCCGCACGAGATGCAGCAGCCGCTGGTGGTCCTTGGGGTCGGCGTGGCCGGGCTGCTGGTCAACGTGCTGGGGCTGTGCCTCTTCCACCATCACAGCGGCTTCAGCCAGGACTCCGGCCACGGCCACTCGCACGGGGGTCACGGCCACGGCCACGGCCTCCCCAAGGGGCCCCGCGTTAAGAGCAGCCGCCCCGGGAGCAGCGACATCAACGTGGCCCCGGGCGAGCAGGGTCCCGACCAGGAGGAGACCAACACCCTGGTGGCCAATACCAGCAACTCCAACGGGCTGAAACTGGACCCCGCAGGTGAGCCGGGAAAGTCGCTGCCGCAGGTGGTTGGGTTTGGGGAGCCCAGAGCCTCGCCTGGCCTTCGGCGGGGTGGCCCGCACGCCCCCTGCTGCCCGAGCGGGCCTGCGCCGCGCCGCCCCTGCCTGCTCCCTCCCCGTCCTGCACACGCCCCGCTGCTCCAGGAAATCGGAACCCCCTCAGCTGGGTGCAAGGAGCCGGGGACGCGTCTGGCGTATTTGTAGGTGGGGACTGTGGGTCAGACCCTAAGAAAAAGGGTCAGGAGGTGACCATCACCCCGCTGCAGTCCACAGCCGCACTTGGCTGTCTTTACAGGCTGCAGCAACTTTGCTGAAGATTTGTCTGTTTATGGTTGTAACAGCATCAGAAATGCTTCCCAATTCAATTCCTTGGCTCTCTTGGGAAACGGAGAGAATCCCCAGTTCGTCCCCAGTAGTTGGGTGCTGGAAACCTTGCTCTGCCAAAGTAGTTCTTATGCCCGTTGAACTCCGTTTCATAATATGCATTCAAAGCGTGTAAACCCTGGTTAAAGGTTTCTTTTATGAACAGCAGTGTATGTTTCAGCTAATTGGTCCCTAATCCTGGAAATCATAGATTTAGGACCTGTCTGGGCATGTTTAACATTTTCCTAGGACTTTTCATAATCGTACTGAACTAAAAGTGATGGTAATTTATTCATCTTATATTTTTAGTGGATGCTTTTTATATTTAACATGCAGCGCTCTTGAAGGAAATTTGGAAAATAAATGTAGAAAGAAAGGAGATGGAAATGACTCAACCAAAGTCCTACTACCCAAGCTCAATGGTGCTTAACCATTTGGTCTTATTTCCTTCACTTACGTTTATTTACCTTGTATCATTATAAATTATGCTACATAATTTTTCTTTTCGAGCGCAGAATATCAAGTTAGTGAAATTAAAGTTGTACGTTGGAAAGGTGTAATAAGTAATTGGTTTTCCTCTCACTCCACTCGGAAAGGTGTTATTCCAGAGAAAATTAAGTTTGAAAAGATCAATACTTTTGATTTAAAAGTTGGTAGGGCAGGTAGTCATTTAGTTTCAATTTTTCTAATAATCTCTGTGATTATTGATTTATATTGTTGATTTGTCCGTTTTTAAACCCCCTCTACCAAGAAACTTTTATATTCATAATAAAAGTTTAAAAGTTAAAATTGGTTTTATTCTCAAGCAATTGGCCTCAGTGACAAAGAGTGACTAGAGAGTGCCCCAGTGTCAAATCAGGTATTTTGTATTAGTAGACTTATCCCTAGCTGCATTTAATTTTGGTGTTAGCATTCAATTTTATGTTTTCCTTTGTATATACCATGAAGTATAGCAGAATGTTTGCAGGACTCCACCCCCATAGAAAAGATACACTATTTTGGAGAGGAGAAGGCAGGAGAGTGGTTAGGAGGGTGAAGAAGCAGTATCACAATGACTTAATTTAGCCCTGGCCATTATGTCCTGGCTCGTTCCCAGAATGTCAATTTATATTAAATTGCTCTGGGCACATTTTTTTAATTGTACTTTGTGAAAAAATTTTCACCTTCATCACCACTTAAAAAGAATTAGACAAGGATGTTTATATAAACACTTTAAATGTATTTGATATAAAATTTTTATTTCTTTGTAGACCCAGAAAACCCCAGAAGTGGTGATACAGTGGAAGTACAAGTGAATGGAAATCTTGTCAGAGAACCTGACCATATGGAACTGGAAGAAGATAGGGCTGGACAACTTAACATGCGTGGAGTTTTTCTGCATGTCCTTGGAGATGCCTTGGGTTCAGTGATTGTAGTAGTAAATGCCTTGGTCTTTTACTTTTCTTGGAAAGGTTGTTCTGAAGGGGATTTTTGTGTGAACCCATGTTTCCCTGACCCCTGCAAAGCATTTGTAGAAATAATTAATAGTACTCATGCATCAGTTTATGAGGCTGGTCCTTGCTGGGTGCTATATTTAGATCCAACTCTTTGTGTTGTAATGGTTTGTATACTTCTTTACACAACCTATCCATTACTTAAGGAATCTGCTCTTATTCTTCTACAAACTGTTCCTAAACAAATTGATATCAGAAATTTGATAAAAGAACTTCGAAATGTTGAAGGAGTTGAGGAAGTTCATGAATTACATGTTTGGCAACTTGCTGGAAGCAGAATCATTGCCACTGCTCACATAAAATGTGAAGATCCAACATCATACATGGAGGTGGCTAAAACCATTAAAGACGTTTTTCATAATCACGGAATTCACGCTACTACCATTCAGCCTGAATTTGCTAGTGTAGGTTCTAAATCAAGTGTGGTTCCGTGTGAACTTGCCTGCAGAACCCAGTGTGCATTGAAGCAATGTTGTGGGACGCTACCACAAGCCCCTTCTGGAAAGGATGCAGAAAAGACCCCAACAGTTAGCATTTCTTGTTTAGAACTTAGTAACAATCTAGAGAAGAAGCCCGGGAGGACTAAAGCTGAAAACCTCCCTGCTGTTGTGATAGAGATTAAAAACATGCCAAACAAACAACCTGAATCATCTTTGTGAGTCTTGGAAAAGATGTGATATTTGACTTTTGCTTTAAACTGCAAGAGGAAAAGGACTCCATTGAAATTCTAAGTTTGCCAAGTAGCGTAATTGAAGTCCTTGTCTGGTCACACAGTTTAATTCTATTTTTGTAAGAACATAATGGGACTGCATAACAGAGTTCTATATTACAACTTTGTGATTATTAGTACAGAGTACAGCTATGCTGTGACTGTTTTGGAAAGCCAGTTTTAACACTATGTTACATTTTTGTTTAAAGTAAGTGAAACCTTATATAACATAATGACATTTGATTTCTGGATTTTTCCCATGATAAAAATTAGGGGGACAAATAAAATTGTTACTGGAATTTCTCTGCTTTTCTTTTCCCCAAGTGTTACACTTTATTAGAATTATAATTGATAGAACTTTAAAATCATCAACAGTTTGTTTCCTTTGACATTTTAGGTAATATTGCCCTTTGAGATCATTACATAGCATAATGGCAGCATATTTTAAGAGTGAGTCATGGCTATTAGTAGGAAATAAGATCAGTTACTATCCTGTATTCTGTATTGCTGACTATTAAACAGTAAGATAGTTAACAAATTGAACTACAGTTTACACACAATAGGGCAAATGCGGTAGTAAGAGCAAGGAAGAAAGTTTACCAAACTAAATATTTAGGTTATTGTATGATAATATTGAGACTACATTTCTAAATTATTTTGAGAATTTCAACTTTTTATTCTACCAAAGTTAATCTGAAACTTGGGCATGTTCACCAGCATTACTTTCTTTGAAAGATTGGTATAAAAACATTGAGCTGCAAGTTTACTCACAAAATATGTAAGTATTTTTAAGGATGTTGACACCTAATAATTACATGCTAAATGCAAACTATTAATGTAATCTTTTAAACCGGGTGTTTGAAAAAAATTTTTCAAAGTCATTTCATGATAACCAATCATGAATGGATTTAAATGGAGCCTTTTGAACACAACCAGCAATGTTTGTGCTTTCTAAGAGCCACTGACTTGAGAGAAAAGAAAATCAGAAGGTTAATGCAGTTTGGATATTAAATTCTTAGAAAGCAAAATTAATAATTAAAGCAAAATTAAGAGTTTGTAAGTCATCCTGTCTTCACATACTCAGATCTTCCAATAGTGGCTTATTTTGCAAGATGCCACAATATCTGCACAGAAAATTGTTTGTGGCTATTTCATTATTGCTATGGATTTCAAATCCAACACAAATATTTAAGGGTGTTTAAGTTAATATTTTTCTTGATAGAGGGTATGCTTTGTGACGAAATTAGATTTTTGTCCTTGAAAGGATGAATATTAGCATCAGTTATGTATAGCTCTATTTTTCTAGAAACAAGGTATTCTGACTACTTTTATAGCTGACTACTTTTGGGATGGCTACGTTTTGGGATTTAAAATAGTTCATTGTTTAATGGGTTGTAAGAGGAAAAAGTGTTAGGATTTGACAGTTACTTTTTAAAGGGATGATCTTTTGTGGTGTGTGTTTTTCCTAGTATAAGCCTATTGCTGGCAATGGGCCTATTTAAGAACAGCTGATTTTTTCCAGTGAAAATATGGTAATTTTAGGAACACAGTTTGTAAGTTCACATTTACTATAATGGGCCAAAACCATAACCTGCCAGTTTGCAATACATCTTGATCTTTTAATATTCTTATCTGATATTGTGTAATTCAATTCCTAAACTGATAGTTACCATGAATTTTGCGAAAAGGTGTGGGTGGTTTTTTTTAAACATGAAATTGAGGGATCTCATCTGGGCGAACAAGAAGAGAAAGCTGTGAATTGTACTGTATCATGTACATTCCTGATTTAATACTTTACAGAACATTTTATTCAGATATCAATTTGTTACATAAACATTTCAGTAATGATACAAAGATAATTGATAAAATATATTACATTCAATGAGGTTTGCTTTACAAATGCTCTACTTGAGGTCTGTGTCTTAAAGATGGTATGACACCCAAGTACAAGACATCAGCTGAATGAGGATTTTAAAAAATGGTATATAAGCATGGGACAAGGACTATGTTTGTTTGTTTTTCAAAAGTGCTTTGAAGATAACAGCCTTTAGGTTTGAGTTATTTCACTTTTCATGATTTTTAAGTAGCTTATATATAACGGTGGTACCATAGGATTTTCTTTTTTCAAATGACTGTCAGCAAAAACAATGGGCACTGACTCACCTTTTGAGTTTTAGCAGAGAATTATTTATTTCTTTACAATGCACTTTCTAACCCATTTTAGCTATATTAGCATTATCTTTAAAAAAAGACATGCTTTTGTATTTAAATATTGTAGGATTTAAGTGTCTTTCTCAAAATAGCTTATTCCTTTCTGAAAGAAAATGAGGGAAATACTCTGAATTATTAGGAGACTTAAACCCAATATTTAAATATACGATTTTATAACACTGCATCAGTTTTAGGAGTTGCATCTCTCCTGCTGGCTCTTTTATATTTGAGCAAGATCAGTGTAGAATATGTGTTTAGAAACTTGTCTGTTGTCTCAGTTTAGTGAAAAGGAGGTGCTGCATGTGCCTGAATTAAAACCAAGAAATTTTTCCAAGCCAAATGCAGCCTTAGTGATGAGAGATTTAATTCTCCATTGTCACCTTTTAGCTTTTATGATTGCTTAGTTTTTTCTGAAGGATGTCTGCATTGTAAAACTATGGACTAAAACCTAAAAAACAGAATCCTCAAAAACTTTGCTGTATGTGTTTTAACATTTTAGAGAACAGTATGTTGAATAACTAAGGTATGTAACTTGAATAGGAAAAATGTCCATCAAATGAATGCACCTTGGAAAATCACAGTAGGTAGAAGGCTATGTTAACCGTTTGTGTCTTATTAACATCCTTAAGTTAATTTTGAATTTTTGACAGTTTTGAGGGAAAAGACCTATGGAACCTAATGTGAAGTATTTCGTATGTTAACTGGTGTTGAGTTGAAGATTTTTACTGTGTATAAGCAGATATCATTTGAATGATAAAAATGTCATTAACCTGCTGTCTTAAGATGTTCACACAAATATGGAGAGTAATTCTACAATATAAAATATTTATTTTAATACTGAGTTTCAGTTAAGTCATAAACAGTGTTAAAACTCTTGGGAAGGTGTAGGGGTTTTTTGTTTGTCATTTTTAAAATTGAAACTGTGTCATACAGTGTTTCACGTCTCTGAAATTGGGATTATAATAGCACTATTTTGATGTAGCTCTACCGATACTATGTGGTAATGCTATTTTGTTTTACTAACAAGCTCTGGAATATTTAACAGTCATTTTCACTGGCACAGGAGCCTTTTGTATGTTATTCAATTTAAACTTTTAAACCAAAAATTTTATGGTCCAGTGTCTTTGGCAAAAAGATGCTGGAGGGAATGTAACATAATTAATATGTGGTTATATATATATATATATAAAAAGACACAAATTGCCATGTTATGGTTCTGCCTTGAAACAGCACAATGAAGTGTATCAGTATATTTTGTGATTATGAAACTTCTATGTTGTGTTGTTTTGTGTCTGCTGTTGCCTGTCCTTTGGGCCAGATGTGGCCCAGTTAAATGCAGTTATCATCTCATTAAATACAGATGCAGATAAAATATCTCTAGTGCTGCAACGTTTTACCTAACTTTTTGTATGTTTTAATGACTGTGTGTTATTTTCCAAAGCTGTTCCTACCTCACCATGAGGCTTTATGGATTGTTATGTATTATAAATGTTCTATATGAGACAGACTACTGTGTTTCTTCTCATTTATTAAAAGTTAAGTAGAAAAATAAACTAATTTTAACATCTACTTCATTTGTGCATATGGCCTCCCCTCCTATACTAGGCTTAACATAGAGAGTTGGATTTCAGGTAATTGAAAGAGAAATTTCAGTTTAACACAAATGTTGCAAGTGTACAGAGTGACTAGGTTACAAGACGGGTGTGGAAGAAAATGTAAGCAAAAATTGCAATTAAAAATGGAAAGGGTAACACTGCAAAGGCTCACTAATATGAAATACTCAGTGGCTTTGAATTTTATTATAAGCATTAAGCTTATAGATTATATAGTTGTGGTTAACCTGCTTTTGGCACTTGCTATTTTTTTTTATTTATAAGCATAGTTACTAATAAGGTTTATTAAATATTTTACACCTGTAAATCATCTAAAATTCTTAACGCAATAGTATATTATCGTGGTTCTATGAGCCTCAGGACTATCACAAATGTAGTCTCATAAAAAAATGTATTAGGCCAGGCGCGGTGGCTCACGCCTGTAATCCCAGCACTTTGGGAGGCCGAGGCGGGTGGATCACGAGGTCAGGAGATCGAGACCATCCTGGCTAACACGGTGAAACCCCGTCTCTACTAAAAATACAAAAAATTAGCTAGGCGTGGTGGCGGGCGCTTGTAGTCCCAGCTACTCGGGAGGCTGAGGCAGGAGAATGGCGTGAACCCGGCGGGGCGGAGCTTGCAGTGAGCCGAGATCGCGCCACTGCACTCCAGCCTGGGGGACAGAGCGAGACTCCGTCTCAAAAAAAAAAAAATTTATTAAAGAACTTGTATTTTGGACTGTGAGACAACAGTTGAAAAAATCAACTGACAATAAATGGCAGTAGATAAAGGAATTGATCTATATACAGTAGATATTCCAAAGAAGAGGTAAAAAAAATTTGGAAAGAATTATGTAGGTTAAAGTGGAAAGGAGTAGGGTTTGAGAGGCAAGGGAGCAGGAATAGTGGTATAAAGAGTTGGGGGTCTGGGCAGGGTGGCTCATGCCTGTAATCCCAACACTTTGGGAGGCTGAGGTGGATCAGATCCACTTGAGCTCAGGAGCTCGAGACCAGCCTGGGCAACACGGCAAAACCAGGTCTCTACCAAAAAAAAACCAATAATAATAATACAAAAATTAGCCAGGGCTGGGCGTGGTGGCTTACGCCTGTAATCCCAGCACTTTGGGAGGCTGAGGTAGGTGGATCACTTGAGGCCAGGAGTTTAAGACCAGCCTGGCCAACATGGGGAAACCCCATCTCTACTAAAAAAACAAAAATTAGCCAGGTGTGGTGATGCATGCCTGTAATCCCAGCTACTCAGGAGGCTGAGGTGGGAGGAGCACTAGAACTGGGGAGATGGAGTTTGCAGTGAGCCGAGATAGCGCCACTGCACTCCAGCCTAGGTGACAGAGCCCAAACCAGTCTCAAAAAAAAAAAAAAAAGGTTAAAAAGTTAAGGGGTTGAGAGGTATAAAGAGATTATAAAGGTTAAAAGTGCCATGACAACCAGTTTAAATATGGTTTCATAGGAAAGGAGGACACTACCAATTTCACTATCAATAATTTTTGAGTAGATAAGAAAGTGGGAAAGGTGGGCCGGGCGCGGTGGCTCACGCTTGTAATCCCAGCACTTTGGGAGGCCGAGGCGGGCGGATCACGAGGTCAGGAGATCGAGACCATGGTGAAACCCTGTCTCTACTAAATGTATAAAAAAAAAAAAATAAGCCGGGCGCGGTGGCGGGTGCCTGTAGTCCCAGCTACTCGGAGAGGCTGAGGCAGGAGAATGGCGTGAACCCGGGAGGCGGAGCTTGCAGTGAGCCGAGACTGCGCCACTGCACTCCAGCCTGGGCGACAGAGCAAGACTCCGTCTCAAAAAAAAGAAAAAAAAAAAAAGAAAGTGGGAAAGGTACTCTAAATATTTGAAATGACATGTAGGCAAAGTGAGACAGGAAGACAAATCAGTTTACCAGATAATTCAATGCTAAAAGTCAAATACACATGTCCACATGTACATATACTACATTTCAATTGATTCCACACAGACATTCTTCTTATATTTTAACATTTCTGAAATCAGAATGCATAGTACAATCAGTGCTATCTTATGATTGCCGTTAGCCAAACTTTTTTCTTATCTCGATGTGTCTATTGTTCAGGGTTCAGAAAAGAATTATCTTCCCAGGCAATATGGTCTTTCAAAAGATTATATGACAATATTCCCTGAAATTTCATGTACTATGCATTGCACATTTAGATGAAAGCTGTTCCTTGAATTGGATAAAAATAATAAAAAAAAGAAAGTCAAGTAACATTGCTTTTAAATAAATTTCGTAGACATTTCTGAGCCTTCAGAATTGACCATCATTTTCCTCCCCACTACTATATTCAGCCTTTTTTGTTGTTGAGTTTCGCTCTGTCGACCTGCTGGACTGCAGTGGCGCCATCTCAGCTCACTGCAACCTCCGCCTCCTGGGTTCAAGGGATTCTCCTGCCTCAGCCTCCCAAGTAACTGGACTACAGGTTCGCGGCACTATGCCCAGCTAAATTTTGTATTTTTAGTAGAGACAGGGTTTCACCATGTTGCCCAGGCTGGTCTTGAACTCCTGAGCTCAGATGATCCACCCCCTACAGCCTCCCAAAGTGCTAGGATTTCAGGCGTGAGCCACCACACCCAGCTCAGCCTTCTTTCTTTTAAAACAAGTAATTTGTGGCACTTCGTTCTTATTTTAAAACCAGTTTCACTTCTAGATTATAAACTGTATTCGGTCAAGACTATGTCTTTTCCATATTTATTTCCTAGGGATATAGCACAGGGACCAGCACATTGTAGGTATTCAAAGTTGTTTGGAATATTGAGGAATGGCAGGAATGGAAAAAGATATATAGTAGTTACACTATTAATAGATAAGATACACTGAGCACCAACTTTATTTTTATTTTTATTTTTTTGAGAGAGGGTCTGACTCTGTCGCCCAGGGTGGAGTGCAGTGGCGGGATCTTGGCTCACTGCAACCTCTGCCTCCTGGGTTCAAGGGATCCTCCCACCTCAGTCTCCTGAGTAGCTAGGACTACAGGCACCCACCACCATGCCTGGCTAATTTAGTATTTTTTTTCTTTTTTGTGGAGATGTGGTTTCGCAAATATACTGGGCACTTCTGATCACTTATTACTGAGCACTTACTACATATCAGGCACATATGCTTTCATGTATCCTTACAAACCATTAGGTGTACTCCTTTATTCCCTTTATTTTACAGACAAACAGATATTAAAGCACCTTATCCCAAGTCATGTAGTCAGTGATGGAGCCAGAACTGGAACTCAGCAAAAGATCTAGGCCTCTGCAAGTCACTTGCATTCCCACCACTTCGGACTTTTCAACAACCCACTTCAGTAGATTCAGAATGAAGAGTTCTTGGCCGGGCGAGGTGGCTCACGCTTGTAATCCCAGCACTTTGGGAGGCCGAGGCGGGCGGATCACGAGGTCAGGAGATCGAGACCACGGTGAAACCCCGTCTCTACTAAAAATACAAAAAATCAGCCGGGCGTGGTGGAGGTCGCCTGTAGTCCCAGCTACTCGGAGAGGCTGAGGCAGGAGAATGGCGTGAACCCGGGAGGCAGAGTTTGCAGTGAGCCAAGATCGCGCCACTGCACTCCAGCCTGGGTGACAGAGCGAGACTCCGTCTCAAAAAAAAAAAAACAACAACAACAACAACAAAAAAAACAGAATGAAGAGTTCTTTCTAATTTTCATCCAATGAGCAGCAATAGACAAAGCATAGGCACTGAGTACTAGCAAAGGAGGGGCATCAAAAGAAATAAGAAAAGTAATTTTTATACAAAAGTGAGCCGGGCATGGTGGTAGGCACCTGTAATCCCAGCTACTCAGGGGGCTGAGGTGAGAGGATCCCTTGAACCGGGAGATAGAGGTTGCAGTGAGCTGAGATTGTGCCACCGCACTCCAGTTTGGGTGACAGAGCAAGACTTTGTCTAATAAATAAATAAGTACATAAATAAAATAAAATAATTTTCAGAGCATTTAATATTTATTTAAAAACAACAACAAAATAGTCAGAAATCAGAACTTTCTTACCTAAATTAGACCTTCTTAAGTTATGGTTTAGTATCATTTATTTTTAATTACATAAGGGAGAGAAATTACAATTTTTGGCCGGGCGCGGTGGCTCACGCTTGTAATCCCAGCACTTTGGGAGGCCGAGGCGGGCGGATCACGAGGTCAGGAGACCGAGACCACGGTGAAACCCCGTCTCTACTAAAAATACAAAAAATTAGCCGGGCGCGGTGGCGGGCGCCTGTAGTCCCAGCTACTCGGAGAGGCTGAGGCAGGAGAATGGCGTGAACCCGGGAGGCGGAGCTTGCAGTGAGCTGAGATTGCGCCACTGCACTCTAGCCTGGGCGACAGAGCGAGACTCCGTCTCAAAAAAAAAAAAAAAAAAAAAAAAAAAAGAAATTACAATTTTTTTAAGGACTAAATCCTCTCTTGGTTTTAATACAGCCTTGTGGACAAGTACCATTCTTTACAAACTAGTATTGTTTTCACCTAATATTGTCTGGCTGGCTTAAATATCTTTAGGGTTACACTGAAAACAGTGAGTCTTTGGGGGGCAGAGGTGATTGAGGTAAATGTGGATGAGGAGACAAAGGGAGAAGACCATCCGATTTTCAACACGGGTGCTATTAGCATTTGGGTGAGACCATTCATCAGCGCAGAAATGTCCCATGCATTGAGTTTAACAACTCTGGCTTACTTCCACATGAATGCCTGGAGCTATTGTTTTTCCCTCCCCATTATCAAGACACCCCAACTGTTTCAAATGTGTCCTAGAGAGGCAGTATTGCCCTGCCAGAAACCATAGATGGCTAACCCAGCGGGTCCTCTTTCAGTCTCTCCCACAGGAACCAGACACTACATCTAGTCCCCTCCTTTTACATAGATATTTGTGTTTTGTATGAACATCAGTTCCATCTTTAAGTCCAGGAACTGTGATTCCATGCCTTGATAGTCAAATTGAAAATCTGAAGTTTTGACTTCTGAGGTTCATAACCTTTGATACAATGATCACTATAGCACAAGGTAGCCAGGAGCTCCTCTGATCTGTTAGGAAAATCGTTCTGCCTGAGAAAACAGTGCAGATATGGCCTTCCGAATTGGCCATGGAAACCCTGGGTTAGCTCTATTGAAATATAAAGTAAAAATGGGTTTCTGGCTTTATAAAAGAGGTTCAAAACCAGGGCCTTTTATTAAAATACAAATTTAAATATTTGCATCAAAACTTAGGGCCAGACACGGTGGCTCATGCCCATAATCCTAGCACTTTGGGAAGCAAAGGCAGGTGGATCGCTGGAGCCCTGAAGTTCGAGACTGGCCTGGGCTCTTCTTTCTTCTCTTTACGTTTTCTCTTTTTGTCCCAGTTAGAGCCTCCCGAGGAACACAGCTCTGCTGATGCCTGTGCTTATTCCATAGACTCATTTTGGACTTAGGATCTCCAGCACTTTAAAATAATAAATTTGTCCTGTTTTAAGCCACTAAAGTTGTGGCAATTTGTTACAACAGCAATAAGAAACTGATGTACATATATTCTAGCTTAAACACTAAATTTTTATATTATTATTACGACGACTTCTCTCTTTGGAGTTCAATTGTAATTGGTTGTATAACAGTTTGTTGCTGTTGTTGTTGTTGTTGTTGTTGTTTGAGATAGGGTCTCACTCTGTAGCCAGGCAGGAGTGCAAAGGCGCGATCTCCTCTCACTGCAGCCTCACCTCCCAGGTTCAAGTGATTCTCCCACCTCGAGTCTCCTGACTAGCTGGAACCACAGGCATGCATCACCATGCACGGCTAATTTTTATACTTTTTTGGTAGAGATGGGGTTTCGCCATGTTGCCTAGGCTGGTCTTGAACTCCTGATCTCAAATGGTCCTCCTGCCTCAGCCTCCCAAAGTGCTGGCATTGCAGGCAGGAGCCACTGCTCTGGTGGTATAACATTTTGTTTAATGCTTATGTAACAATTTATGTTGCATAAGTAAGTTCATGAAACATTGATTTGTGGTTTTAAGGTAGGAAGGAGAGGTTAAGGTTAAATAGTGAAATACAACAAGCAATTTTCTTTATACGTGTGGTCGTGTGGTGAGATACCAAGCTTAAGGGGCAAATCCTTAAGGGATTTGGTGGGAGCCCAAGCTTCCTCAATGAGCCCCAGTCTGAACTCATAGCTCCCGTGAGAACTCCCTCATCCTCTGTATTAGAGACAGTCATCCTGAAACCCCCTGAGGCTTCCTGAGATCTCTGGGAAGTGGCATTCACCATAGCAGGCTCTTCTTAGATTTTCTTTTTTGTCCCATTTCAAGTCTGCCCCCTCCTCCTTTCCTCCTTTGTCCTTTATTCTGTTCTTCCAACCCCCATGCCTATTAGGCATAAGACCTTGGCAGGTTGGTTACCCCTTGGACTCTCAGTTTTCAAGTCTGTGAAACAGGGAAAACGCATCCTTTATAGAATGCATTGCAAGGATTACATGAAACCAAAAAAAATCTTCCAATCTGCTTGTGAGGATTACATGAGACAAAAACTAAAATTTATCTACCACATAATGTGTCCCAGAACTGTGCTAAATGTTTTAGCCCATGTAATCCTCACAATCCCTCTGTGAATTAAATACTATTATTATTATTTTTTCTCTTTGTTTTTGTTTTTTTGTTTTTTGTTTTGAGATGGAGTTTCACTCTTGTTGCCCAGGCTGGAGTGCAGTGGCACAATCTCGGCTCACCGCAACCTCCACCTCCCGGGTTCAAGAGATTCTCCTGCCTCAGCCTCCCAAGTAGCTGGGATTACAGATGTGCGTCACCACGCCCAGCTAATTTTGTATTTTTAGTAGAGACAGGGTTTCTCCATATTGGTCAGGCTGGTCTTGGCTTCCTGACCTAAGGTGATCCACCCGCCTCGGCCTCCCAAAGTGCTGGGATTACAGGTGTGAGCCACCGTGCCTGGCCTCTGTTATTTTTTTACTTTTTATTTTATTTTATTTTTTGAGACAGAGTTTCGCTCCTTCGCCCAGGCTGGAGTGCAGTGGCACGATCTTGGCTCACTGCAACCTCAGGCCACCGGGTTCAAGCAATTCTCCTGCCTCAGCCTCCTGAGTAGCTGGGATTATAGGCCCCTGCCACCATGCCTGGCTAATTTTTGTATTTTTCTTTTTTTAGTAGAGGCGAGGTTTTGCCATATTGGCCAGGCTGTTCTCAAACTCCTGACCTCAGGTGATCCACCCGCCTCAGCCTCCTATAATCCCTATAGGATTATAGGTGTGAGCCACCACTCCCAGCCGATTTTTTTTTCTTTTAAGTGATATTATTAACTCCAATTTATAGGTAAGGAAATCGAGGATAAGACAATTTTTTTTTTTTGAGATGGAGTCTTGCTCTGTTGCCCAGGCTGGAGTGCAGTGGCGCGATTTCAGCTCACTGCAACCTCCGCCTCCCGGGTTCACGCCATTCTCCTGTCTCAGCCTCCCGAGTAGCTGGGACTACAGGTGCCCGCCCACGCCTGGCTAATTTTTGGTATTTTTAGTAGAGTCAGGGTTTCACTATGTTACCCAGGATGGTCTTGATCTCCTGACCTCATGATCCACACGCCTCGGCCTCCCAAAGTGCTGGGATCACAGGCACGAGCCACCGCACCCTGCCGAGGATAAGATAATTGAGTGACTTCCGTACAACAGGTAAGTGGAGAACCAGGATTTGAACCCAGTTCTGTCTTCATATGGTCTGTGCTCTGAGCTCTGGCATTAACTCTGTAGAGTACCTGGCACAGGCCCCAATCAATGGGGGCACATTCAGCAACACAGCGAAGTGTGTAGTCCTAGAGTCAGACTGCCTGGGTTCAAATTCCAGGCTCACTGACTATGACCTTGGGTAAGGTACTTAAACTTTCTGCCTTATTTCCTTATTTGAAAAATGAGGATAATAATAGTAATTCTCTTAGAGGGTTATCCTAAAGATTAAATGAACCAATATAAGTAAAGCACTTTGAACAGTGCCTGCTCCTTATTAAGTGCTCAATATGTATTAGCCATGTATTTTGTTCCCTTCCTATTTCTTTCTTTCCCCCTTATTTCCTCTCTTCTCTTTTCTCCTTCTTCTCCTCTCTCTCTTCCTAAGCCCAATTAGTGATCCTTAATTAAGACCTTGATTAATCCATTTCCCTTCAATGGTACCACACTTCTCTCTCTTTTAAAAAATAGTCTTCTTTTATTCCCAGGTAACTCTAGTTACGAACACTACCTGCAGAAGATAGGGGTGTCTTGAGGGCAAGCACGTGTTTACCTAGTGATCTATTATAGGATTTGTACTTTTATGAGGAAAGAACTTGGGGAGGAAAAGCAGTAGCTTGTTTCCTTTAGAGAAAGTGTTACAGCTCAAAACAAGAAGAACAATTGCAACAATTTGTGGGGCTGTGGAAGGAATGGGTGGTTAGGTGTTCCCATCACCAACAGTGTTTGGGCACATGCTGCCTGCCCTCTTGTTGCTGGAATCCTTGGTGGTGATTTCTGCTAAGGGCCGACCTTGGACCTGATAACCTCTTGAGACCCTTCCGGCTGAAATGGGAGATTTTATGAGAAGTCCTTTTAAGGGGCAGTGGTGTGACACAGTAGAAAGAATCCTGGACAAGGTGCTCAGATGCTTGGGTCCTGGTCCTTGCTCTTTCCCTAACTGTAACAATGGGCAAGCTGGTTTTCCTCTCTGGGCCAGTTTACCCATCTGTAAAATGAGGGGTGGAACTCATATTTCCCTCCCCTGCCCAGGATTCACCCTGACAGACTCTCCACTCCATCCGTCACTCAGTCACATCCAACAAATGAGTGAAAGTGGGCGAGACCAAGATGGTGGCTCCCAGGAATCATAGATACGGCCTGAGGTCTCTGCAGCCAGGGTCTATACACACTCATTGGTAGTGCCAGAGAAGTGATGACAGGGCACACCAAGGGACAAAACATGGGAGGGCAGGGGCTTCCTCCAATCATATCATACATATGCTATCTATACTGCTTTTCCTATAGCCACCCCTGAGTTGAAAAATTCTCCTATTGCTTCCATTGAAATGTCACAAACACATCCTCCATTTCCTGTCCCTTTGGAACAAGGATGGGAACCTCTCTCCTATTTGGGACATTCTACCACATGTCCAACTTGTGGTCTATACCACCTCCTTGTAAGTTCTCTTTCTTCTCCTCATCTTTCTGCTTCCCTCTCTCTCTCTTCTACTTCCTCCCTCCCTTCCTTTCTTCTTTTATTTTTTAAATTTTAATTTTAAATATTTTTTTGAGACAGGACTCTTGCTATATTTCCCAGGCTGGTCTTGAACTCCCGGGCTCAAGTGCTCCTCCCACCTTGACCTTCCAGAGTGCTGGGATTACAGGCATGATCCACTGTGCCCAGCCTCTTCCTTCCTTCTTAAAATATTTACTGAGCACCTTATGCTAAGCACTGGGTATATAATATATGTAATAGACATAGCCTCTGCCTTCCTAGAGTTTTTGGCCAAGTGGAAACTCCAGGAGAGCTTCCAAGCAGAGATGTCTATATGTCCCTCCCTCAGAGAGACTCCTGATGAAATGACCTGCGGCTCACCCTCCCTGCCAGCTCTTTTCTCCTCCAGGGATCTGTTGTCCCCCACTCTCACCCCAGCAGAGTGGCCCAAGGGATGGACCAGGATGAAAGAGGAGGGTTTACCTAGAAAGGAAGGGCTGTCTGGGAAGAGATGTGGTTTTCCACTGCACTGACCCTGCAGGCCTGGCCCCATCTACCTGTAATTCCAGGGAGGCAGTTCCCAAGGACTGTGTGTGGGCAGTAGAAGGAATGGGTGGTTAGATGTTGCCATAGTGTTTAGGTGTGTGTGGCACCCAATGGAAGACATCCACTTCCACTGATTTTGTTGTTATTGTAATCAATGGATAATTTTCACCAATGTTTTTCTTGAAAACTGAGCTGCCTGAGAACGTCTTGAGCGTGCAGGGAGTGAGCATGCTGTGGAGTGGGTAAAAAAAGTGAACAATTCCAAGTCAGCAGCTCAGGCATTCCTGAACACTGCTAGCTGCTCTGGGGGCTTTGATTGTCTTAGAGTCTTTTTTTTTTTTTTTTTTTGAGACAAGGCCTCCCTCTGTCACCTAGGTTTGGGTGCAGTGGCACAATCTCAGCTCACTGCAACCTCTGCCTCCTGGGTTCAAGCAATTCTCATGTCTCAGCCTCCCAAGTAGCTGGGATTACAGGTGTGCACCACCACACCTGGCTAGTATTTGTATTTTCTTGTAGAGATGGGGTTTCGCCATGTTGGCCAGGCTGGTCTCGAACTCCTGACCTCAAGTGATCTGCCCACCTCAGCCTCCCAAAGTGTTGGGATGACAAGTGTGAGCCACCACACCCAGCCATCTTCAAGTCTTAAATTGTGTTTTCCCTCTCTTCATTATAACTTTGGGACAAGTCCCATAAGGAACAACTATTTGATCACCGTGTGACATTCATTTGATAACTCTTATTTTGTAGGACATGAAAATGTCTACACTCATTTAACATTCAATGCACAAAACAGAAAAGATGGTGCTCATTCTATCCAATGTGGCTTTTCATTCACTGGCATAGACTGCTCTTGCCTTGTGTGGGATTTGTGGAGAAGGGCTTGCACAGGGCAATGTGAAACCTTCTCTCTTGCCTCATCATTGAAAGAAAATATGGCCGGGTGCAGTGGCTCATGCCTGTAATCCCAGCACTTTGGGAGGCCGAGATGGGTGGATCATGAGGTCAGGAGATTGAGACCATCCTGGCCAATATGGTGAAATTTCATCTCTACTAAAAATACAAAAATTAGCCAGGCGTGGTGGTGGACGCCTGTAGTCCCAGCTACTCAGGAGGCTGAAGCAGAAGAATCACTTGAACCCGGGAGGCAGAGGTTGCAGTGAGCCGAGACCATGCCACTGCACTCCAGCCTGGGCAACAGAGTGAGACTCTGTCTCAAAAAAAAAAAAAAAAAGAAAGAAAGATAGAAAAAAGAAAGCAAAGTACTAGCATTTTGTATGTATTTTTTTAAAATAGCTAATTTTATTGAGTGTATAAATTAGGTCTTAAAAGCACTTTTTGTCTTTTTTTTTTTTTTTTTTTTTGAGACAGAGTCTTGCTCTGTTGCCCAGGCTGGAGTGCAGTGGCATAATCTCAGCTCACTGCAATCTCCACCTCCCGGATTCAAGTGATTCTCCTGCCTCAGCCTCCCAAGTAGCTGGGATTACAGGCGCCCACCACCTTGCCTGGCTAATTTTTGTATTTTTAGTAGAGACAGGGTTTCACCATGTTGGCCAGGCTGGTCTAGAACTCCTGACCTCAGGTGATCCACCCACCTCGGCCTCCCAAAGTGCCGGGTTTACAGGCATGAGCCACCACACTCAGCCTTTTTGTCTATTTGTGATGCTGGGACACATGACCAACCTACATTTTAAAATTATATATATATATATATATATATACACATATACATACATATACACACACATTAAATGTGTATGTATGAGTCTACATATACTTTTTGTTCAAATAAATGAAAGTCAATTGAATAACTTTTGACACTTGTTATTATCAAAAACTTGAAAAGTTTATATTTAGAAAGAGCATATAGAACAATTTTAATGATAGATTGCTCTAAAGTAAAAATATTGTTCCCTTATAAATCACTTACTCTATGCAAAAATGACAGGGGGCTGGGCACAGTGGCTCACGCCTGTAATCCCAGCACTTTTTGAGGCTGAGGTGGGAAGATCACTTGAGCCCAGGAGTTTGAGAGACCAGCCTAGGCAACATAGTGGGACCCCATCTCTACAAAAAAAAAAAAATACAAAAATTAGCTGGGTGTGGTGGTGCACACCTGTAGTCCCAGCTACTCAGAAGGCTGAGGGAGGAGGATCACTTGAACCCAGAAGGTGGAGGTTGCAGTAAGACACGATTGTGCCACTGCACTCCAGCCTGGGTGACAGAGTGAGACCCTGTCTCAAAACAACAACAACAGCAAAAACAAACAAACAAACGAAATCCCAGAAAAGTGACAAGATATCCAGTACTGGTACCAAATAAGATCCTGGGGTAGGGGTGGGGTGATGAAAGTATACCTTAATGCTGAAGGCTATAGCAAGTCACGAGGCAGGGAGGGGCAAAGGAGGTGGTCATCCATAGGACTCCTGGTAGCCCCTTGTCTTTTTCAGTGGCAGGGGCAGCACCTTGGTATTATTGGTCAGAAGCCACTTGGCTGAAGGCTGGGAGGGAAAGTAAAGGGACATTGGTAGGGTACCACTTTCCCACCAGGGTCCAGCATTTTATGCACACAAGTTAACTCTACATCTGGTGCGGTGGTTAGGGCATGGATTTTAGAGACAGATTAGGGTTAGGAGTCCTGTCCTTTTTCTAACTTTATCACCCTGGGCAAATCACTTTGATAAATATCCCTAAAGATATCATGTACATGCTACACAGGATTGTCATAAGGATTGAAGAAATGCATGTACGGTCTTGGCATGGGACCCAGTATTAAATAAATGCTCAATAAATTTTGACCCACACATGATAACAAAATTCTCTTATTGCTTCCATGGAAATGTCACAAGTATTTTCCCCATTTCCTTTCCCTAGAAATATTATTAATGGTCCCTCCACTATAATCCCAGAAGGTAAATATTATTTTCTCCTAACCAACCACAAAATGAGACCTAGTGAGATTAAGTATTGTTCACCTGGCTAGGCCTAGATGCAAACTCAGGCTTCAAAATCTCTTGATGTTTCCCTTCATGCCACAATTAAACCTTGAGGGGATTTCCCAGGATGTCACTGCTCTCCTCTGAAGCACAGATTGATTTATGCATTCACCAAATATTTATTGAACCCCTATTAGGCAACAGGCACTGTTCTAAGTGCTGGGAAAAAAGGAGTGAACACAGACACAAATCCCTGCCTTTGTGAAATGTACATTCTAGTAGGGTATAGAGATAATAAGATAAAGAAGTAAAATGTAGATTAGATTTGATAGTGATAAATTCTAAGGAGAAAAAAATAAAGCAGGGAAAGAGAATAAGTGAGTGTGTGTGGATGGGGATGGGTTGTTATCATTTTAGATATAATATCCTGGAAAGCCTCAATGAATAAGAAACAGACATTTGAGTAGAGAGCTAAAGTGGGGAGGCATGCTCCTCAGATTTCTGGGATAAGAGCCGTCTAGGCAGAGAGAATAGCAGGGGCAAAGGTCCTGGGGTGGGAGCCAATCAGCTCTTGCAGGACAGAAGGAGATGCCCTGGAGGAAAGTCTGAGTTTCTGGAAACAATTTCTTCATCTTTTGATTAGACTGTGAAGCCTCTCTCTTGCCCAAAGCAAATATTTCTAACATTTGGACTTCCCCTTAAGCAGGCACCAGTCCTTTGCTGGGTCACTAATGCCTGGGGTTGAAGCAATCCCGAGGAGCAGGGCTGGCTTTGTGAAGTTCTGATTTGTTGTGTAATGATGGTGATTGCCCTCGTAACTCAGTGCATTCTGTGGGTTGACAAGCTCTAGCCGCAAGGTTTTCCACATCCCTCGGATGCTCTGCAGGGTAAAAGAAGGGGCTATTTCTCAAAGCCTGACCTTGATGTCAATATATCACTTCCTGGACTCTTGGAGCTTTGAGCAAATGCTTTGATCCCAGGAGTAGGGATCTTCCAGCTTGATTTTTGCCTTCCTGGAAAAATGAGAGCCTGCTGAATGCAGCGAGTGAGAACAGGGACTTTGGAACCAGAGAACTGGTTTAAGTGCTCACCCTGGCGTTTATGAGTTACGCTACTTTGAGCAAGTTACTGACCTGCAGAAGGAGGACATTCACACTTACATCTTAGGCGACTAAGAGTATGGTGATGTGGAGGGCGTACCTAGCACAGAGCCCACACTTAGTGGAAGCTCAGTAGATAATCGCTATGATTATTTTTACCCTCTTGAGAACTTGCGTGCTAGTAGAATTTCATATTGACGAAATTGTGGTCCGTGGACATCCAGAATCGCAACTGAAGATGGGCAGCTTGATGTCCATATGCATTGGAGGAACTAGGTTGGGTGTGGGGGTGGAGCCATATCAGATAAGCCAGTTAAATTAATCAACTTCTGATTTCTTGTGCTGTTACAGTAGTGCTTCCCATTCTCCTTGTGCCATTCTTTAGGGAGGTCATTTGCAGATGGAGTCCGGTGAATGGAAACCTGTTTCATTTTATTTCCTTTCCTTTCTTTTATTTATTTTTTCTGTTTTTGAGACAGGGTCTTGCTCTGTCAACCAGGCCTGGAGTGCAGTGGTGCCATCTTGGCTCTCTGCAACCTCTGCCTCCCGGGTTCAAGCTATTCTCATGCCTCAGCCTCCTAAGTAGCTGGGACTACAGGCACACGCCACCACACCCAGCTAACGTTTTGTATTTTTAGTACAGACAGGTTTCACCACGTCACTTGGGCTGGTCTCAAACTCCTGGCCTCAAGTGATCTGCCCCCCTCAGCCTCCCGAAGTGCTGGGCTTACATGTGTGAACCTGCACACCTGGCCAGAAATCTGTTTTAAATGTGGCAAAAGAGATAACCGTTTCAAGAAAATCTGCATTGTATGTATTTTAAGAATGCAGATTCACATAACTCCTGTTGGTTTGGTTTGCGAATCCAGATTTTGACATGTGTGTTTTGTGTTTGCAGAATCATTTGCTCCCTATCAAATGCTTCTGTGGATATCCGTGGAGTCACAGCTGATGGCCATCTTAATGTGTGGGTGAAGTGATTATCTCATTGTGGTTTTGATCTGCAGCTTGTTAGTGACCAGTGATGTTGAGTATCTTTTCATATGCTTATTGGACATTTGTATATCTTCTTTAGAGAAAGGCTGTCCTTTGCCCACTTTTTTTTCAGATGAGGTCTCACTCTATCGCCCAGGCTGGATTGCAGTGGCATGATCACAGCTCACTGCAGCCTTGATCTCCCTGGGCTCAGGTGATCCTCCCGGCTCAGCCTCTCAGGTAGCTGGGACTTCAAACACGCATCACCATGACTGGCTTATTTTTTTTTGTATTTTTCGTAGAGACGGGGTTTTGCCATCTCCAACTACTGGGCTCACGTGATCCTCCTGCCTTGGCCTCCCAGAGGGCTGAGATTAGAGTCATGAGCCACCACACCTGGCCCTTTGCCCTTTTTTTTTTTTTTTTTGAGTTTTAGAAATTCTTTCTATAATTTGGACATTAATCCCTTACCAGCTATATGATTTGCAAATATGTTCTCCCATTCTTTAGGTTGTCTTTTTATTCTCTTGATATTGCCTCTTTGTCTGTTTGTGCTGCTATAGCAAAATGTCTGAGACTGGATAATTTATAAAAAACAGAAATTTATTTTCTTACAGTTCTGTAGGCTGCTAAGTCCTAAATGAAGGCACTGTCAGGTTTGGTGTCTGGTGAGGGCAGCTCTCTTTTTCCAGGTGGGTGCCGTGTTGCTTATCCTCCAGAGGGGAGGAATAATGCTGTGTTTCAGTAACTCCTGTCTTTTCTAACTCACCCTGCGCAAAAAGCTGTGATGTTTTGGAAGCCAGTCCACTTCCAGCTCATGCCACATACCATGAGGAACCATCCTTATGCAGACTTGAATTTTTTTCTTTCTCAGGTCATGCAGAACTTCTCATGTGGTCCTAAGGGTAGGTTAAGGGAAGAATGGAGTGCATCAGAAGAACTTGGCTCAAGGCAGAAGGGTGACAGAGCCCAATGCTGTGTGAAGCCTCTTTTTTTTTTTTTTTTTAAGAAGTTATCTCGCTCTGTCACCCAGGCTGGAGTGCAGTGGCATAATCTCATCTCACTGCAACCTCTGCCTCCTGGGCTCAAGCGATTCTCCTGCCTCAGCCTCCTGAGCAGCTGGGATTACAGGTGCCCACTATCATGCCCGGCTAATTTTTGTATTTTTAGTAGAGACAGGGTTTCACCATGTTGGCCAGGCTGGTCTCGAACTCCTGACATCAGGTGATCCACCCGCCTCGGCCTCCCAAAGTGCTGGGATTACAGGCGTGAGCCACCACGCCCGGCCCTGAAGCCTCTTTTATAAAGGCCTAAAGCCCATTCCTGAGGGAGGAACTCGAATGATGTACTCACCTCTTAGGTCCCATGTCTTAATACTATCTCATTGGCAACACCTGAATTTTGGAGGAGACACATTCAAACCATAGCAGTGCCTTTTGATGTGTAAGTTAAATTTTGATGAAGTCCAAGTTATATATTTTTTTTGGTTGCCTGTGCTTTTGGTGTCATAAGAAATCGTCACCAAATCCAATGTCACAAAGGTTTTTCCCTATGTTTTCTTCTAAGACTTTTATCGTTTTATTTTTAGTTCCTACATGTAGGTCTTTGATCCATTTCGAGTTAATTTTTGTATCTGGCATAAGATAAGGGTCCAACTTCATTCTTTTGCCTGTGGATATCCAGTTTCCCAAAACTATTTGTTGAAAAGAGTGTTCTTTCCCCCACTGAATAGTGTTATGGGCTGAATTTTTGTCCCCCAATAATTCATATGGTGAAGTCCTGACATCCAACACCTCAGAATGTAACCATATTTGGAAATAGAAAATTTAAAAAGGTAGTTAAGGTTAAATTAGGTCGTAGTGGAGTAGGTTGGATCCCTAATCCATGTGACTGTCTATGGAGATAAGTCTTTACAGAAGTGACTAAGTTAAAATGAGACCCATAGTATAGGACCCTAATCCAATATGACTGGTGTCCTTATAAAAAGAGAAACAGCCAGGTGTGGTGGCTCATGCCTGTAATCCTACCACTTTGGGAGGCCAAGGCAGGAGGATCCCTTGAGCCCAGGAGTTCAGGACCAGTCTGGGCAACATAAGGAGACCCTGTCTTTAAAAAAAAAAAAAAAGCAAAAGAGAGAGAGAAAGAAAGACACTAGGGATGCACAGGCACAGAGAAAAGGCCATATGAGAACACAATGAGAAGATGTCTGCCTGCAACCAAGGGAAGAGGACTCAGGGAAAATGAAACCAAATTTAAAAATTAAAATCTTCCCAGCAGCCAGGTGCAATGGCTGACACCTGTATTCCCAGCACTTTGGAAGGCTGAGATGGGTGGATTGCTTGAGGTCAGGAGTTTGAGACTAGCCTGGCCAACATGGCAATACCCCGTCTCTACTAAAAATACAAAAATTAGCCAGGCGTGGTGGTGTGCACCTGTAATTCCAGCTACTCGGGAGGCTGAGGCAGGAGAATCACTTGAATCCGGGAAGCAGAGGTTGCAGTGAGCTGAGATAGCCCCACTGCACTCCACCTCGGGCGACAAAGTGAGACTGTGTCTCAAACAAATAAACAAACACATCTTCCAGTCCGTGAACATAGATATCTTTCCATTTCATCCATATTGATATTACCAAGGGTAATGACCAATTTATCACATATTTAGTTTTAGAAATTTTTTTTTATAATAAGCATTTATATATTCCTACATATGGATAACAACACAAAACCTATATATACAAATAAATATACCCACATACATACGTTTTTGTGTATGTACACATATACATATGTGTTTCATCTCACTACTTCTTCTTTTTGGGGATCTTTTTTTTTTTTTCTATCTCCCTCTGTCACCCAGGCTGGAGTGCAGTGGCGTGATCTCTGCTCACTGCAACCTCCATCTCCTGGGTTCAAGCGATTCTTCTGCTCAGCCTCCTGAGTAGCTGGGATTACAGGCGCCCAGCACCACACCTTTTGTACTTTTAGTACAAAAGGCTAATTTTATACTTTTAGTAGCGATGGGGTTTCACCATGTTGGCCAGGCTGGTCTTGAACTCCTGACTTCAGGTGATCCGCCCACCTCAGCCTCCCAAAGTGCTGGGATTACAGGCAGGAGCCACCGTGCCCAGCCTCATCTCACTACTTCTTGAAACTCACTTATTCCTCACAGATACATTTTTCTTCTTATTGGAATACATCTTTATTTCAGAAAGAGTCTAGTTTGGTTGGACATGAAATTCTAGGTTTATTTCCCCTTAATGTCTGAAGAGGTATTGTTTGTCTTTCTTTCTTTTTTTTTTTTATTATTGTACTTTAAGTTCTAGGGTACATGTGCACAATGTGCAGGTTTGTTACATATGTATCCATGTGCCATGTTGGTGTGCTGCACCCATTAACTCGTCATTTAGCATCAGGTGTATCTCCTAATGCTGTCCCTCCCCCCTCCCCCCACCCCACAACAGTCCCCAGAGTGTGATGTTCCCCTTCCTGTGTCCATGTGTTCTCATTGTTCAATTCCCACCTATGAGTGAGAACATGCGGTGTCTGGTTTTTTGATCTTGCGATAGTTTACTGAGAATGATGATTTCCAGTTTCATCCATGTCCCTACAAAGGACATGAACTCATCATTTTTTATGGCTGCATAGTATTCCATGGTGTATATATGCCACATTTTCTTAATACAGTCTATCGTTGCTGGACATTTGGGTTGGTTCCAAGTCTTTGCTATTGTGAATAGTGCCACAATAAACATACGTGTGCATGTGTTTGTCTTTCTTAAAAAAAATTTTTTTGGCCGGGCGTGGTGGCTCATGCCTGTAATCCCAGCACTTTGAGAGGCCAAGGCAGGCGGATCACCTGGGGTCAGGAGTTTGAGACCAGCCTGGCCAACATGGTGAAACCATGTCTCTAGTAAAAATACAAAAATTAGCCAGACATGGTGGTGCGCACCTGTAATCCTAGCTACTCTAGAGGCTGAGGCACAAGAATCACTTGAACCTGGGAGGCAGAGGTTGCAGTGAGCTGAGATCACACCACTGCATTCCAGCCTGGGTGACAGAGTGAGACTCTGTTTCAAAAAAAAAAAAAAATTTTTTTTTTTTAGAGAATTCACTGTGTTGCCCAGGCTGGAGTGTAGTGGCTAGTCACAGGCACACTACAGTCTCAAATTCGTGAGCTCAAGTGATCCTCCTACCTCAGCCTCTTTCAGTAGCCCAGCTCTGTGTTTGTCTTCTTACATCTAACATAGCTGATGAGAGCTCATCTCAATCTGCCTTTCTTTCCTTTATAGATAATACATTTTTTACCTCCAGGGAAGGATATAGAATTTTCTCTTTGGTGTTCTGTAATTTGCTACCATGTGTCCAGATGGAGATGAACAGAGAGGGAGGACTAGCTGAGAGGGTCTGTGGAGGTTCAAGCCCCCGGCTCTCTTGCACTCTACCTACTCTACCTCCTCCAGGGTGGAGCCTTCTTGGTCCCACCTTCTTGTGAGAACAGTGATCTTCTTTCCAATCCCATATGCTTTCTGCCCTTCAGGGATCTCATACAATTTCTGACCCAGTAGGGGTTTCTCTTCTTGTTTTGAGCTTGATTGCAGATTTATTTTATTTTTGAGTTGTATTTTCAAATGCTAAAGCTAAAACTATGAAACGTTTGCAAGAAAACACAGTATTTCTAGTATCTTAGATTAAGCAAAGATTTCTTACAAAAGCATGAACCACAAAAGAAAAAAATGGATAAATTTGGTTTCATTAAAATGCAAATCTGTTCTTCAGAAGACACTGTCAAGAAAATGAAAAGATAATCTATACACTAGGAAGAGATATTTGCAAAACACATATCTGATAAAGGACTTGGAAGAATATGTTTAAAAAAACTCTTAAAATATAATAACTAGAACCAAAGAATCAATTTCTTTTCTTCTAAGAGACAGGATCTCACCCTGTTGCCCAGGGTGGAATACAGTGGCATGATCAGAGTTCACTGCAGCCTTGAACCTCTGAGTTCAAGGCTCCTGCCTCAGCCTCCCAAGTAGCTGAGACCACAGGCACAAGCCACCATGCCTGGCTAATTTTTAAATTTTTTGAGAGGCAGGATCTCACTATGTTGCCCAGGCTGGTCTTGAACTCCTGGTCTCAAGCCATCCTCCTGCCTTGCCTCAGCCTCACAAA
This sequence comes from Symphalangus syndactylus, assembly GCF_028878055.3. NCBI lineage: Eukaryota > Metazoa > Chordata > Mammalia > Primates > Hylobatidae > Symphalangus > Symphalangus syndactylus. The sequence continues at coordinate 11,694,678 of NC_072434.2, forward strand.
CAGCTGAGATTACAGGCTTGAGCCACCACATCTAGCCTTAAATAATTCATTTTTTTTAAGTGAGGAAAATATTTAAACAGACTCTTCCTCAAATAAAGGGTATGCATGACAAATAAGCACATGAAAAGCTGTTCAACATCATTCTTCTTTATTTTTTCCCCCACAGAGTCCCACTCTGTCACCCAAGCTAGAGTGCAGTGGTGCAATCACAACCTACTGAAGCCTTGACCTTCCAGGCTCAAGCAATCCTCCCACTTTAGCCTGGGACCCCAAGTAACTGGGACCATAGGTATGCACCACCACGCATGCTTGTGGTCCCAGCCAATTCTTTTAATTTTTTTGTAGAGATGGGGTCTCCCTATGTTGCCCAGGCTGGTCTCAAACTCCCAGGCTCAAGCGATCTTCCTGCCTTTGCTTCCCAAAATGCTGGGATTACAGGCATGTGCCACTGCACCTGACCGTCATTAGCTTTAGGGAATGCAAATTAAAACCAGAATGAGATACCACTACCCATCCATTGGAATGAGCAAAATTAAAAGGCGCTAGTGAGGAGCTAGGGCAACTGGAACTCTCATTCATTACTGATGAGAATGCAAAATTGTACAGCCTCTTTGAAAATAAATTTGGCAATTTTTAACAAAGTTCAATATATGCTTACCTTATAAACCAGCAATCCTGCTCTTAGGCATTTACATAGGAGAAATGAAAACTTATGTCCACACAAAGATCTGTTTGTGAATGTTTGTAGTTATTGTATTTATAATCACCAAAAACTAGAAACAATCCCCATGCCTATCAATTGGGAATGGATAAACAAATCATGACACCTTTAAAAAAAAATGTAGGTTGGGCGCGGTGGCTCACGCCTGTAATCCCAGCACTTTGGGAGGCCGAGGTGGGCAGATCACGAGGTCAGGAGATCGAGACCATCCTGGCTAACACAATGAAACCCCATCTCTACTAAAAATACAAAAAATTAGCCGGGCGTGGTGGTGGGCGCCTGTAGTCCCAGCTACTTGGGAGGCTGAGACAGGAGAATGGCATGAACCCGGGAGGCGGAGCTTGCAGTGAGCCGAGAACGCGCCACTGCATTCCAGCCTGGGCAAGAGAGTGAGACTCTGTCTCAAAAAATAAATAAATAAATAAATAAATAAATAAAAATAAAAAATGTATATATATATATATACTTTTATTTTTTGTAGAGAGGAAGTCTATGTTGCCCAGGCTGGCCTCCAACTCCTAGCCTCAAGGTGATCCTCCTACCTCAGCCTCCCAAAATGCTGGGATTATAGGTGTGAGCCACTGCACCTGGCAACAATCATCACACTTTGATACAATGCAACGTGACTTAGAAAAAAAAAAAGCTTCAGATACACACAACATAGATGAATCTCAAAAGCATTACGCTAAGTAAAAGAAGCCAGACTCAAAAAGTTCCCTTATATAAATCCCGCCAAACGGCATTTTGGAAAAGGCAAAACTGTAAGGACAGAAATCAGATTTGTGGTTGCCAGTGGCTGGGAGCTGCGGGGAGGGAATTGACTGCAAAGGGGCAGGAGAGAATTTGTGGGTGTGATGGAATGTTTCATCTCTATTGTGGGGATTATAGAACTGTATGCGTTTGTCAAAAGCCATAAGCTTAGAAAAGGAGTGAATTGTTATAGGTAAGTTATGCCTCGAGAAATTCCGACACTAAAAAGTGCGTTTCTCCCCACTGTGATTTGAAGGACTTGAGCCAAAAGAGAAAGCTGTAGCTTATGTTCAGTGGGTCATCCTGAAATGGCACTCAGCCCAAGATTTGTAAACAGCACTTAAGTATTAGTTCCTTTTTCAGAAGCCCCATTCAGTGGTCCTCTCTGAGCAACTGGTGGTCAGTCTTGTTTTCTAGTAAGATTGTAAATTCTGTGAATATGAGAACTAAGGTGATCGGCCGGCCTGGTTTGCCCAGCCTGGGGGCCAGCCAGCCTGGGACTGTTTGGGACTCCTTTTTAAATCCTCCTATGATATCTAGCAGAGGAATGGGCACAAACTTGTTGTCAGAGAGAGGTCTAACCTGCTTGTAACTAGGGTTGCAAGTAACCAAGCTGAATGGCCCAAGGGTTACCAAGAGTGAAGACCCACCTTGACAAATTCCAAATTCCTAGACATCGCTGGAGACTCACCTTTCCGCCGGGGCTCAGCTTTCAGGCTTGCAACGTCTCTTAGACATTTCCCCTGTTGGCATAATATGATTGAATCTCTTTGTTGTTACGTTTCTTTTTCTGAGACAGGGTCTTGCTCCGTCACCCAAGCTGGAATGCAGTGTTGCAATCTCGGCTCACTGCAACCTTTGCCTCCCCTGCTCAAGCAATCCTCCCGCCTCAGTCTCCCAAGTAGCTGAGACTACAGGCATGTGCCACCATGCCCAGCTAATTTTTGTATTTTTTTGTAGAGACAGGATTTTGCCATATTGCCTAGGCTGGAATAGTTCAGTTTCTTCATCTGTTAAAATACAGGTCACAATATCCACCTTTTGAGGAAGGGAAAGGAATTTTGTACTGTTAACAGTTTACTACTGAGATTGTAAGGGTTAAGTTTGCCTGCATCTTATTTATTAAAAGTAATTGCGACTTCGGGCCGTGAATTTTAAATCATTATAACTAGGCTCAAACACACCTTTAGTAATCAAAATAGAAACCATTAGAAGCAACACATTTTTGCTAACGAGAAATAAGTTTGTTTATTCTTGTAGTGTAAAAATCCGTGCTTCAGGATTCGACGGACTCTCGGAAAGCATTTTCTGCATCCTACTGGTTGTGGAAGCGTTTTTCCTGCAAAAAGTTGTCAAGATGCTTGAAGAAGTGGTAGTCGGTTGGCAAGAAGTCAGGTGAATCTGGCGGATGAGGCAAACTTCGTAGCCCTATTTGTTTAACTTTTGAAGAGTTGGTTGTGCGACGTGTGATCAGGCATTGCTGTGAAAGAATTGGGCCCTTTCTGTTGACCAATGCTGGCTGCAGGCATTGCAGTTTTCGGTGCATCTCATGGATGTGCTGAGCATACTTCTCAGATGTGATGGTTTCACTGGGATTCGGAAAGCTATAATGGGTCAGACCAGCAGCAGACCACTAAAAATCCATGACCTTTTTTTGGCACAAGTTTGTCTTTGGGAAGTGTTTTGGAGCTTCTTCTCAGTCCACCCACTGAGCCAGTCATCACCAGTTGTATAAAATCCACTTTTCCTCACACATCACAATCCAATCGAGAAATGGTTCCTTGTTGTTGCACAGAATAAGAGAAGACGACACTTCAAAATGACGATTTTTTGATTTTCGCTCGGCTCATGAGGCACCCACTTATCAAGCTTTTTCACCTTTCCAATTTGCTTCAAATGTCAAACGACTGTAGAATGATCGAAGTTGAGTTCTTGGGCAACTTCTCGTGCAGTTGTAAGAGGATCAACTTCGATGATTGCTCTTAATTGGTCATTGTCAGCTTCTGAAGGCCAGCCCCTACTTTCCTCATCTTCAAGCCTCTCGTCTCCTTTGTGAAACTTCTTGAACCACCACTGTACATTCGTTTGTTAGCAGTTCCTGGGCCAAATGTGTTGTTGATGTTGTGAGTTGTCTCCGTTGCTTTACGACCCATTTTGAACTCGAATGAGAAAATTACTCAGATTTACTTTTTGTCTAATATCATTTCCATGGTCTAAAATAAACATAAAATGAACAGCAAGTAATAAGTCATTAGCAAAAAAAGCAAGAAATTCCCATTAAAATGATGTATAACATAACCACATTTATATAAGAATGTATTCCAAAATCAAACAGCAAATTCCAGTAATAAGAACACCGCAATTACTTTTCCGGTCACCTTAGTCTTTGCAGAAGCCCTTGAAGGAAGGAACCCTTGTCCCCGCTTTACAGTTGTAGCTACAGAGGCCTGGGGATGCTAAATAGCTTGCCCAGAGCTAAACAGTCAATACAAGACAAGTTGGGATTCAAACCCAAGTCCTTCCAGTTGCAAGTTCAGGTACTGGGGTACCTTCCAAACATCTGGGTAACTAACATATGATAGAAGGAACTCAAAATGCTGTTTCTGCCCTGTCTTCCCCTTCTTTCCATGCCCTAAAAATGAAAAAAATTTTTCTCCCCACAGGTGAATCTATCAGCCAATGAATCAAGTTCACTATATTTAGGTTTTCATGAGTAGGAACTGGGAAAAGAGAAACTTTTCTTGGGCCAGGAGAGAATGCAAAGGCTGGATGGACATGACTGCTGGGCTGGGAGTGGAGACGGAGGGGCCGGAGAGAGACTGGCTTCTGTCTGAACCGCTGATTATCTTGTCTGGACTGTGATCCTCTGGGAGCTCCCTCCCATCTGGTCTCCTTCGTTACCAGCATCCCTATATCTGGAGGATGTCCCATGTGGGATTGCCCTGTAACCTGTTGTTGGTGACACAACAAGCCCAAGCAGGCCCTGGTGTCCTCCTCAAGGACCTGCAGTCTCATGAGGTGGTACGTGCCTGGCAAGGCCACTGGAGCAGGTCCCGGGAGGTCAGCAGCTGGAAGGAATCCTACAAGCCAGCACGAGAGAGGGTAGGAAAGAATTCTGAACCCCTGAGTGACTGGGAATGGAACATTCTGCCTTGCCAGCTGTGATGCCCCCACCCCCTTCCTTGGCAAAACTAAATAGTTAAGTGCATCTCGACAGCAAACCCAAATTTAACTTTGCTTCCTTCTGCAATGAAAGTCCAGCTGAGTTGGGAAGGGAGAGGCCCTTGAAAGGTATTTCCACCTTGGCTTGACTTATTAGGTTAGTAGAAATGGACTTGTTGTTCTTACTGGTAGGTTATTAAAACCCTCAAGGAATGTGCAGAAGGCAAATTTAGTCTGAGGAGCCCAGTAGGCCTAGGAGACGCTGAATAAAGAGTCTAGTTGTTTGGATAGCTGGAATGTTGGGGAGAGGCAGCTTTTCACTGAAAGCTGCCCCCAGGTTGTGCCTTGTGGCTCCCAGCGGCCCCACCCTGAGAGGGTCTGCAAGTGATGCCTGCTCTCTGCTCAGCGCCTATCTCTTCCTATGCCTAGGTGGTTCCTCCCCCACTGTCTGCAAGACTGAGAAGCTCAGCTGGCCTCTTGCCCCTTGGACTTGGTCTCCACTAAAGTCTCTTCAGACTGAGGAGTGCGGGAGGAAAGGGAGGCATGAGAGTGGGTGGCAGGGAGGTGGGAGAATGCTGCATCTGGCATATCCTGATGCTCTTGAGAAGTGAGCCCTCAGCAGGGCGGAGCAGGCTCCCAGTGCGGAGGCTTGGAGGGAGGAGGCGGTGCTGCAACCTGTCACCTTAAAGGGCTTGATTGAGCTGCTGACTCAGAAGCACAGGGCTGATTACCCATAATTACAGCCCCATGTGGTAGTCTTGTCAAAATGCAGAGACCTCCTTAGTCCCAGAGCTCCTCCCCCGGCCCCTTCTAAGTAGGAACTGTCTTTCCAGAAAACGAATCTTCAGACCTGCCCACGCAAAACCCCACAAAGGCAAGAACCACCTTTCTAGAAAGTATTCTCTCTCCTGGAGCCCAGGGGACTTTCCCAAACACAGCCATGATCATTTCAACCTCTTCCAGATCTTTAGCAAGACCTACGAGGCCTGCCGGTCTGGCTCCTGCCCGCCTGTCAGCCTCACCTCACACCTGTGACCTCCATACCTAGCCCCTGAATTAACGCAACAAACAGTGTTGAATGCCTGCTGTGGGCTAGGCATCGCTCTAGGCATTGAGGATACTCCCGTGAACCACATACAGGCCCTACCCTTGTGGCACTTACATTCTGGTAGGGGGAGATGGGCAAAATTTATAGTAAGTCAGACAGCGAGAAGTGCTAAGGAGAAAAATAAAGCTGGGAGGGGAAGTGGTTCCCATTTTATAAGGATGAGCAAAGAAAGCATCACTGATGATGTGCTATTTGAGAAAAGGCCTAAAAGAAGAGAAAGGGCAAGCCACACATCTGGGGGAAGCGCATGCCAGGTGAAGAGCCCTGCAGAAGTCCATGATCAGGAACAAGGAGGCCAGCGTGGCTGAAACAGAGTGGGAGATAAAGGTAGGATCAAAGAAACACTAGAGCGTCTGCATGCTGGCTTTTATTCTGAAAGAGATGGAGGCTTTTGAGCTGCCATTCAAGGGCTTTGAACTGAGTAGTGACCTAATCTGACATGTTTGAAGTGGATCCTCTGACTGCATTGTTGAAGACAGAATGAAGGCAGGCAAGGGCAAGGTCAGGTTTAGACTAGTCCCAGTGGTGCAGATGGCGAGAAGTCGCCAGATTCAAGATGCACTCGGAGAATTGTCAGGATTTCCTGACAGATTAGATGTGCATATGAAAGAAACTAAGGAGGCAGAGATGACTGTAAGCTCTTTGGCCCAAACAGTTGGAAGGATGGATTTGCCACTTACAGAGATGGGGAGACTACAGGAAAAGCGGATTCGGGGGAGAAAGATCCGGAGTTCTGTGTTCAATATGTTAGATTTGAGATGACTATTGAACATGCCGGGGAGATGTTAAATAGACATTTGGATGTTCAAACCTAGAATTCAGGGGAATGATCTGGCTGGAAAGGCCAATTTAGGAGTCATCAGCTAGAGGAGGTACTTATCGGTTTGTTTATTTTGAGATGGAGTCTTGCTCTGTTGCCCAGGCTGGGGTGCAGTGACATGATTTCAGCTCACTGCAACCTCCACCTCCTATGTTCAAGCAATTCTCCTGCCTCAGCCTCCTGAGTAGCAGGGACTACAGGCGTGCGCTACCATGCCGGGCTAATTTTTATATTTTTAGTAGAGGCGAGGTTTCACCATGTTGGCCAGCCTGGTCTCAAACTCCTGACCTCGGGTGATCCACCTGCCTCAGCCTCCCAAAGTGCTGGGATTACAGGCGTGAGCCACCATGCCTGGCCTAGAGGAGGTATTTAAAGCCATAAACCTGGTTGAAATTGGCCTTATTTTAAATTCACAACCACCAACATGGGCTCTTGAGAAGATAGGAAGTCCAAAGACAGAGCCCCGGAACACTCCAATGTTTGGGGGTCAGGAAAATGAAGAGGAGCCAGCAAAGGACGCCACAAAGGGGGCAGCCAGTGAGGTAGGAGGCAAGCCAGGAGAGGGGAGGGCAGTGTCCCAGCGAATGAACAACTGACTAGGTTTAAACATTCTGAGATGAAGTCAGACAGAAACGGAGGGCTGAGTATTTGCAAGTAATTGGTGACCTTGAGAAGGCCCGTTTTGTGAAGATATGAAGGGAAAAGCCTGATTGAAGTGGGGCTTGGAGAGAACAGGAGGATACGAACTGAAGACAGTGGAGCGAGAAATGGGGCAGTAGCTGGTAGGGGATGTGAGATTAGGGGAGGGCTATTTTTCAGATAGGAGAAATAACATATTTGTAGGATAATGAGAGTGATCTGATAGAGGGTGAAAATTTGATGATGAAGGAGAAAGAAAGGACAACTGCTGGAGTAAGATCTTGGGTAGATAAGAGAGGATGGACTCTAGTTTCCAAGTGAAGGATTTTTGACATTAGTTGACTATGATTTAAAGCAAGGCTAGGTCGGGCACAGTGGCTCACACCTGTAATCCCAGCGCTCTGGGAGGCCGAGGAAGGCAGATGGCTTGAGCCCAGGAGTTCAAGACCAGCCTGGGCAACATGGTGAAAGCCTGTCTCTATAAAAAATACAAAAATTAGCCAGGCATAGTGGCACACACCTACATTCCCAGCTACTCGGGAGGCTGAGGTGGGAGGATCACTTGAGCCTGGGAGGTGGAGGTTGCAGTGAGCCGAGATCAGGCCACTGCACTGCAGCCTGGGAGACAGAATGAGACTCTGTCTCAAAAAAAGCCAGTCAGCATGGTTGATATATATTTTTTTAAGATGGAGTCTTGCTTATTCACCCAGGCTGGAGTGCAATGGTGCATTCTTGGCTCACTGAAACTTCTGCCTCCTGGGTTCAAGCAATTCTCCTGCCTCAGCCTCCCTAGTAGCTGGGATTACAGGCACGTGCCACCACGCCCGGCTAATTTTTGCATTTTTAGTAGAGACGAGCTTTCACTATGTTGGCCAGGCTGCTCTTGAATTCCTGACCTCAAGTAATCCAACCACCTTGGCCTCCCAAAGTGTTGGGATTACAGGCGTGAGCCACTGCTCCTGGCCAATATTTTCTATTTTTGAAAAAAATTTTTGAGACAGAGTCTTGCTCTGTCACCCAGGTTGGAGTGCAGTGGCGATCTCGGCTCACTGCAACCTCTGCCTCTCTGGTTCAAGCAATTCTTATGCCTCAGCCTCCCTAGTAGCTGGGATTACAGGCGTAAGCCACCACATCTGGCCATGGTTGATATTTTCTAGGCACATTTAGCTATTGTGATGCAGGTGTTACGTAGGTAGAGAGGCCAGGTGCAGTGGCTCACACCTGTAATCCTAGCACTTTGAGAGGCCGAGGCAGGCAGATCACCTGAGACCCTGGCCAACATGACGAAACCCTGTCTCTACTAAAAATACAAAAATTAGCCTGGCATGATGGTGTGTGCCTGTAATCCCAGCTACTTGGGAGGCTGAGGCATGAGAATTGCTTGAACCCAGGAGGTGGAGGTTGGAGTGAACTGAGATCATGCCACTGTACTCCAGCCTGGGATACAGAGTGAGACTCTGTCTCTGAATAAATAAATAGGTAGAGAGCTAGATTCAATCAAAGCTGGTGTTTTTCCAGAACAGCAGTGAAGGAAGAGGGGTCAAGGGAGTTGAGGATGTATGGAGATGAGTGATTATAATGATGATTAGATCATCTAAACTGGATGAGAAGGAAAGTGGGGAGGTGAAGGAAAAGGGGAAGGTGGGTAAGTCTTGAGGGACTGAAGAATTATTGGAGCTGGTGTCCCAGAGGGAGTAAACTGGGAAGATAGGAGGCGATGGTCAGAGTGGGAGGCATGAAATTGAGATTATGGAGTTCTTGGTACTAATATACCTAAGGCATGGCTACAAGAGTGAGTGGCTGAGGCAAGATGAAGGACAAGCCCACTAGAAGCCCACTAGAAGACGTGCCACTGTGCCCCAGCCTGGGCAACAGAGCAAGACCCTGTCTCAAAAAACAAAGTAACCCTGAGGTCCTTTCCCATTCGCACTCCCCATATCCCCTGCCATTCCTATCCTGGGTTTCTGCTGAAAAAGATAAAAAGGAAAAATACATAATAATGTAGGGAGTGTGGGTAGGGTGTTCCACCTGTGGTCAGGGAACTGTGGGGGATGATGAGGTAAGCCAAGGAGACCAAAGGAGTATACCGGCATTGCATGTAGCACTATCCACACAGCAGCTCGAAAGGCAGGTCACTCTGCCTCTACTTTCCTTTCTTTTCCTTCTGAATGTTTAAAATGATGGGAGATACATGATTTATTGTCTGGGTTCCCCACATACCTGGTTAAGTCTCATTCATTCTGTCACTCCATACCCATGGCCTAGAAGAATGCCTGATCTAGAAGATGCCCAATGGATTCTTATGGAAGGAATGTCCAATGGGTGTTAGGGGTGAGGCTCAGGGAATTGAGCAGCTTGTTCTGGGTCACGGGTAAGTGAGGAAGTGGGATTAGACACATACCCATACACACACAAAATTTGGTGCAAAAGGACTCTAATGCCATGTTTTAAAAAACACTTGTGTAATTTTAAAATGCATTTATCAGCTGGGCACAGTAGCTCACACTTGTAATCCCAGCATTCTGGGAGGCCAAAACAGGAGGATCACTTGAGGCCAGGAGTTGGAGACCAGCCTGGGCAACATAGCAAGACTGTCTCTACAAAAAATTTAAAATTAGCTGAGCACAGTGGTATGTGCCTATAGCCCTAGCTACTCGGGAGACTCAGGCAGGAAGATTGCTTGAGCCCAGGAGACAGAGGCTGTAGTAACCTGTGGTCGTGCCACTGCACTCCAGCCTGGGCAGCAGACTGAGACTCTGTCTCGAAAGAATAAAAATAAAAATCAGTTTCCCTATAAAATATTAGAAGAAAGAAGGAGATTAAGGAATTTTGATAATCCACTGGAAACATTACAAGCTGTATTATTGTAGTCTATTGTATGCAAAACTGAATATTTAAATATGTGATTTAAAAAATTTTGCCCATCTTCATTCTGCAGTATAAATATGTGATTTCAATGTGGAACTTGGGCACGAGGAGAGTGGGGAGCAGAGTATGGAAGCCAGGCAGGTGTGGGGAAAGGCAGCTTAGCTCCAACTTTGCCTGGAGCTTTACGGCAGCATAGGCTGCTCTGGTTTTCCATTTTTTGTTGTTGTTTCAAAGACATTTGAAAGTGTTGACTGTTATGCAGTGTCTTAAAAAGACATTTGGGGCCAGGTGCAGTGACTCCGTCTGTAATCCCAGCACTTTGGGAGGCTGAAGCAGGAGGATCTCTTGAGGCCAGGAGTTTGAGACCAGCCTGGGCAACATGATACAACCCCATTTCTAGGAAAAAATACAAAAATTAGCTGGGCATGGTAGTGTGTGCTTATTGTCCCAGCTACTGGGGAGGTTGAAGTGGGAGGGTCACATGAGCCCAGGAGGCAGAGGTTGCAGTGAGCCGAGATCACACCACTGCACTCCAGACTGGGCAACAGGGCAAGACTCGGTCTCTTAAAAAAAAAAAAAAAAGACATTTGAAAATGTCAGCCTTCCTCTGGTAGAGCTCACCTAGCTCAGCTACCTGTGAGGTCAGAAGTTTTATAGCTTACAGCATAGCAAAATTATGCAGTGCAGTGCCAGTGAGCACAGGCACAGCACAAAAGCACCTCTAGAGACGAAACCCTCAAAATGCAGCCACACACGGGTGAACAGCCATTCACCCTCACTGCCCAGAGGTGCCAGCGGTGCAGGGAGCCCAGAGGTGGCGCCTATTGTGACACCTATTGCCAACAGGATGTTGATGAAAAGTCTGGGGAGAAAAGTGAGTCCTATGCAGAGAAGTGTGTATACTTTCAGACTTTTTCTATGGAACTGAGAGTGAACCCAGGGTTACCTGATCCCCAAACCCTCCCTCTCTCCATGGGTTTTGCAAATGAGCCTCAAGTCTTTTTAGAACACCAACTGATAATTTCTCCTTGATAGATGTCACTCATTTCTCAGCAAGAAGTTAAGATAGCTTCCAGGGTCCCCCCAACCCCATCACCCACATTGTCTCCTCTATTTGCTTGCCACCCAGAGGCTGAATTCCAGTAGCCATTCTGCGTTGCAGCCCTTCATCCAGATGCTGTCCATTAAGAGAGGTGCCCCCACCCCCACCCACCATGGGGCTGGCTGCTCACCAGCACCATTAACAGTGTTTGGCACATGGTGGACTCTCAAGAGTTGGGGGTGTGTGAGACTACTGACCATTATTTAGCAGCCTTGGGTGCTGGGTGCACTGCTGGATCCTCTGCAAATACAATCTCTCTTAATCCTCACAATAACCCCAAAGGCAGCATTATTCCCCTCCTTACAGATGAGGAAATTAAAGCCCTGGGAGCACAGTAGACTTGTCCTCACTCACAGAGCTAGTTAGGAGTGGAGCTAGAATTTGAATGGAATCAACCTGCCTTCATAGCAGTTCCTGTGATAGAACCCTCAAAGGGTGTGTGTGTGTGTGTGTGTGTGCGCGTGAGGTGGGTGTTTCAGTTGCCTGTACCCAGTGCTAGTTCAGATCAAAGCAGGCCTCCTTTGATCTGTGAGTGTGAGTGGAACTGGGAGGCAGCTCCTCGCAGGGAGGTGTTTGGAGAAGCTGCGGGTGGAATGAATGGGAGGAAACAGGTTGGGGCAGTAGGTGGGGCATGCTGCAGGCTAGGTGACACAAGCAGGTTGGGTGACAAGCTCAGCTGGGCCCCTGGGGTTTAAGACAGGAGGGTGATAAGGGAGGTGTTGCTGCGTGCAGAGGTCACAGCTGGGCCCATCAGAGCTCAGCCCAATCTGAGTGGCTGTTGTTGTTTCTTTTTTTTTTTGCTTTTTTTGTTTGCTTTTTTTGTTTTGTTTTTTGTTTTGTTTTTAAAGCAGGACCAGCCAAACTTGTCCCAGCAGCTTCCTGGCTTTCTAAGGCTTTCCCTTCTTTGTTCCCAGGTCACTAAGCTAAGAAAATACAGCATATCCATCTGGCCAGCTTCCCAGATAAAGCCTCACGAAGTTCCAGCACAGAAAGAAGTGAAAGGGGAGAATGGAATAATCTGTTCATTCTTTCGTTCAATATTTACTGAGCACCCACTATGTGCTAGGTATCGTTTTAGGTGCTTGGAATACAGCAGTGAACCAAAAAGACAAAGATCCCCGATCATGGGTTGCTTCTGGAGGGAGATGGGGAGGTCATAAATAATAACCCTAAAAAGTAAGTAAATTAGGTCATAAGGCTGTGGTACGAAGGCAAAATAGAGCAGGGAAAGGGGGATCAGGAGCACATGTATGGCTGAGGTTGGGGTTGCAATCTTAAGAGAGTGGTCAGGGAAGTGAAGGAGCTGCCCCTGTGGCAGGCAGAGAGAACACCACGTCTCCAGAGCTGAGGCAGAGGGAACATGCCTGTGTATTTGAGCAACAGCTGGAGACCAGGAAGCTGGAGTGGGGGGGGTGATGTGGAGAGTAGGAGACCGAGGGATTGTCCAAGGGTGGGGGCTACATCACTTAGGGTGTGACAGTGGCCTGTCTTCTCTTTGTAAAGGATCCCTCCCACTGCTGAGCAAGAAGGTGGGAAATGGGAGAGCAGCTCTCGGAGCCCAGCATGATACCCAGACGGGAGGCTATGGGGGCTCAGGCAGGGGCTGGGGGCAGGCTTTGGAGGGGTGGGGGGTGATATGGTTTGGCTCTGTGTTGCCACCCAAATCTCATCTTGTAGCTCTCATAATTCCCATGTGTTATGGGAGGGACCTGGTGGGAGATAATTGAATCATGGGGGCATGTCTTTCCCGTGCTGTTCTCATGATGTGAATAAGTCTCATGAGATCTTATGGTTTTAAAAAGGGAGTTTCCTTACAAAAGCTCTCTCTCTCTCTCTGCCTGCTGCCATCCATGTAAGACGTGACTTGCTCCTCCTTGCCTTCTGCTATGATTGTGAGTCCTCCCCAGTTTAATGAAACTGTAAGTCCATCACACCTCTCTTTCTTTTGTAAATTGCCCAGTCTCGGGTATGTCTTTATCAGCAGTGTGAAAATAGACTAATACAGGCCGGGCGTGGTGGCTCATGCCTGTAATCCCAGCACTTTGGGAGGCCAAGGCGGGCAGATCACCTGAGGTCAGGAGTTCAAGACCAGTCTGACCAACATGGAGAAACCCCATCTCTACTAAAAATACACAATTAGCCAGGCATGGTGGTGCATCCCTGTAATCCCAGCTACTCGGGAGGCTAAGGCAGGAGAATCACTTGAACTCAGGAGGCAGAGATTGCGGTGAACCAAGATCGCACCATTGCACTCCAGCCTGGGCAACAAGAGCGAAACTCCATCTCAAAAAAAAAAAAAAAAAAGAAAAAGAAAAAAGAAAACAGACTAATACAGGGAGCTCAGGAGCACTGCCTTCCGTCTGGTCCACTGGAGATGTCTGCCAGACTCCAGCAGGGTGAGCCTAGCAGGCAGTTAGGTATACGAGTCAGGATTATGGGAGAAAGGTCTGCACTAGAAATGTAAGTTTGGGGTGTCATTCTGCAGATGGTGAATGAGATCATGAGAGTGGGAGTGCAGATGGGGAAAAGGATGAGAGCTGAGCCTTGAGCACCGCGCTCTTCAGAAGCCCAAGAGAAAAGAAGGCACAATCAGGGAGGTAGGAGGGAAGCCAGGAAAGGCTTATCCCAGAAGAGATAGCTTCAAGCAGGAGAGAGGGACCAACTGTATCAAATGGTGCTTAATCTAGCCTTGCTGCTTTTGCCGGGCCCCAAGCTGCCATTCCCTCCTCTTTAAAATAGGAGTTCCAGGGTCTGGGTGAGGTGGCTCACACCTGTAATCCCAGCACTTTAGGAGGCCAAGGCAGGTGGGTCACGTGAGGTCAGTAGTTCAAGAGCAGCCTGGCCAACATGGTGAAACCCTATCTCTACTAAAAATACAAAAGCTAGCTGGGCTTGGTGATGCATGCCTGTAGTCCCAGCTACTTGGGAGGCTTAAGGCAGGAGAATCGCTTGAACCTTGGAGGTGGAGGTTGCAGTGAGCCAAGACTGCACCATTGCACTCCAGCCTGGGTGACAGAGCAAGACTCTGTCACAGACCAAAAAAAAAAAAAAAGGAGTTACAGTGTCCATCCAAGAGGTGTGATGGAGATTAAATGAAATCATGTACAAGGAGCAATATGGCACATTCAAGTCACACTCAATGTCCTTCTTTCTGTGGGAAAATTCATGCATATGAATGATGGTAAAAAGAAGATGATAACTATGATTATGATGCTTATTTATACCTCAGGAAAAACTGTATAAGATATGCCCTTGTCCTTGGGCAGCACAGCCATCACCAGGGAGGACCTACATGGAATAATGGGCGGCAATCCATGCCTGCCGGGCACAGGCTGTGACTGATGGGCCAGGGCAAGGAATGGCTTTTCATGGTCAGGGACTTCACAGGTGTGAGCACACAAGCTGGGTTCAGAAGGACGTGGAGATTTGGGCAGGCTGAAGGGAAGGGACATTCACGTGAAGGCAAGGGTGTCGCAGAGGTGCAGAGTGGGAGCTGAACTTTGCTTGAGGACTGAATGGGACTTGCTTGATAGGAGGGGATGTATTGGTGTGTGTGTTTCCAGGACAGGCCAAGTGGGAAAGAGGTTGGCAAGGGAGGTAGGGACCAGATTACTTAGTGATCAAAATCTGGTCTGAACTAACAATCAGTCCACCAGAACCTGGGGTAGGTGCTGAGCCCCAGGCCCCACCATACCCTGTACCCTCCATTCTCTGGTTGCAATGGCCTGCTTAGCCCTCTGTCTCCCCTGAACTGAGTGCTCTGGGAGCGAGACAGGGATGAAGCCCTGTTTGCTGCTGAGTCCCAAATTAGTGCTGTGTTTGAGGGAGGCACATGTGGTGCGCCTAGAGGCTGAAGGAGAGAGTCTCTTCAGGACCTGCAGACAGTGAGCCCCTACCACAGCACCATGCCCAGCTCCCTATGGGCACTTGGTAAATGGGAATGGAATGGACACATGTGCCCAGGGGTGACTGTTCTAAAGCCGACTGCAGTGTCTGTAGGGCCCACCATCTGCTCTTGAGAAGCCCCGAGGGGAATCCCGAATCCAATGGGGCCTCCTGGGAGGCCCCATTGCCTGTCACTGATCTGAAGAGAGATTCCAGACATGGGAAAGCCAGGGGACTCCCTGCAGAGACCTGGAGAGGGTCTTCTCCTCCTCAGCCCCACTCCAGGCCCAGACATCGTCACTGTCAGGTGGTAGTTTCTTCCTCTGCTTGTTCCTGCCTTGCTGACCTCCCAGCTCTGGCCTCCCTTCCTCTCCCCATCTGCTCCCATTCCTGATGCTCCCCCTCTCTTCCCTGCTCAGTCGAGGAGCTATTTTTGTCATCTCCCCCTTCCCCATCTGCCTCTTCTGTCCCCCAGGATTGAGCGTGGCTCCTTCTCAGAAGCGGATTCCTGAAAGGCCCGGCCCTTCAGGGGACATGGATGGGGCCACCAGCTGCTGGGCAAAGAGGACAGCCAGGAAGCAAGTGATGAAGCCTGCAAGAAGGCCAGGGAGGAACAGGAAGGACCAGGTGCAGTGGGCAGGGGCGGAGGGAGACTGGATAAGGATGGGGGAGAATGGAGGAGAGCTGAGAAAGAGATAAAGAGACGGAGCCACAGGGCAGGGCATAGTGCTGGGCCTGGGGCTGAGAAGTCACTGCAGGCGGAAGTAGACAGCTCAGGCCTGGGCCGCACAGATGTACCCAGATGCCCGGAGCAAAGGGAGCCTTAGACCCCTGCTTCTGAGCTCGTGTCCTTCTTTTTTTTTCTTTTTCTTTCTTTCTTTTTTTTTTTTTTTGAGACGCTCTTGCCCTGTTGCCCAGACTAGAGTGCAGTGAAAGTGGCATGATCTCAGCTCACTGCAACCTCTGTCTCCCAGGTTCAAGCGATTCTCCTGCCTCAGCCTCCCGAGTAGCTGGGACTACAGGTGCAAGTCACCACACCGGGCTAATTTGTGTATTTTTAGTAGACAGGGTTTCACCATTATTGGCCAGGCTGGTTTCGAATTCCTGACCTCAAGTGATTTGCCCGCCTCGGCCTACCAAAGTGTTGGGATTACAGACGTATAAGCCACCATGACCAGCCTGAGCTCTCTCCCAGGTGTCCCCAGGCTCACGGATTCAGCAGAGCATCCAGAGATGGCAGGGGGCATGTGGAGCCTTTCTGTCCTCCCCAGCCTGTCCTGGGAAGGGGTTGGGCCTTCCTAGCTCTGGGTCTCTGGAGGTATTGGCGTGGGGGTTCCACTTGCAAAAAGCAGGGGCTCCAGGTTGTGGGGAGCAGAAGGGATGCAGGGGTCTAGAATAAGAGGAAACAGGCCGGGCGCGGTGGCTCACGCCTGTAATCCCAGCACTTTGGGAGGCCGAGGCAGGCGGATCACAAGGTCAAGAGATCGAGACCATCCTGGCTAACACGGTGAAACCCTATCTCTACTAAAAATACAAAAACAAAAAATTAGCCAGCGGCGGTCACCTGTAGTCCCGGCTACTCCAGAGGCTGAGGTGGAAGAATGGCGTGAACCAGGAAGGCAGAGCTTGCAGTGAGCCGAGATCATGCCACCACGCTCCAGCCGGGGCGACAGAGAGAGACTGTCTCAAAAAAAAAAAAAAAAAAAAGAATAAGAGGAAACAGTGCTGAGTTTGAAAAAGGGTGAAAAGAGATTTTAAATCTGCCATGCTCTTCCTAAACTGGTGCTCCTGGGCAGTAAACAACTCAATACAGCGTGTGCTTTGTGGGTTAGTCACATTGTGACTTATCTGTGAGCTGCTATCAGTAGAGTGAATCAGGGGAGGGAGGGTGTGAGCGTGTGTGGGAGGGTGTGAGTGGGTGTGATCATGTATGTGGAGGTGTGTGTGCCTAAGGCTCCCCAGGGTAACATGGGCCTAAGGTAGGATTCAGACATGTCTGGCTGGCGGGGCCAACCTACAGAAGTTTTGCTCCAGGTCGGGCGCAGTGGCTCACGCCTGTAATCTCAGCACTTTGGGAGGCGAACGTGGGTGGATCACCTGAGGTCAGGAGTTCGACACTAGCCTGGCCAACATGGTGAAACCACGTCTCTACTAAAAATACAAAAATAAGCCGGGCATGGTGGCAAGCTCCTGCAATCCCAGCTACTTGGGAGGCTGAGGCAGGAGAATTGATTGAGCCCAGGAAGTAGAGGTTGCAGTGAGCCAAGATTGTGCCATTGCACCCCAGCTTGGGCAAAAAGGGTGAAACTCTGCCTCAGAAAAAAAAAAAAAAGAAGAGGTTTTGCTCCAAGTTCCCAGAGCCTTCAGCCTCCAAGGAGCAGACTCACCCCAGGAAGGAGATGGGTAACAAGCCTGCCACCAGCAGGGCAAAGCAAACTGCAGCCCACTGGAGGTGGGGTCTTTTCAGCCCAGTGCTGGTCTGAGCCCTAGGAAGAGGACTTGACACAAAATGGGATCACCATTCCCACGGATGGGGCTCTGGCCCCGCTACCACACGTAATGCCAAGGGGAGACTCGTCTACCCTCACAGTTTAGAGCCCCTGACACCCGAGGGCCAAGCAACCTGTGGCAGTGGCTGGTGACGCACCGTGGGGCCCATTGGGAGGGCAGAGACCCAGGCAAAGGTGTCTAGGGGTGAGGGCAAGGGAGCAGGGAGGTGGCAGGGGTCTGAGGCCCCGTGAAAGGGGGCACAAGAGACAGTGGCATTTAATTGTGACCCAATCTGCACCTATAGCGTGGAGAGAAAATTCAGGTACACAAAGCCAGAATAACTAAAGACTATCTATTGTTTTCCTTGTTTCATTATTTTAATTTTTAAAAAATTTTTTATAGAGATGGGGTCTTGCTGTGTTGCCCAGGCTTGTCTTAACTCCTGTCCTCAAGCGATCCTCCCATGTCAGCCTCCCACAGTGCTGGGATTACAGGCATGAGGCGCTGAGCCTATCCCTGTCCACTGTTTTCATCAGAGAAACATTTATTGAGCACATATGTGTTTGTACCAGACACTAAGACTACTAAACCAAACACAGCCCCAGCCCCTACGGAATTCACTGTCCAGTGAATAAGAGGAACATAAAAGTGGGTGACTGGCCAGGCGCGGTGGCTGACAGCTATAATCCCAGCACTTTGGGAGGCAGAGGTGGGTGGATCACCTGAGGTCAGGAGTTTAAGACCAGGCTAGCCAACATGGTGAAACCCCATCTCTTCTAAAAATAAAAAAATTAGCTGGATGTGGTGGTGGGCACCTGTAATCCCAGCTACTTTCCTGAGGCTGAGGCAGGAGAATCGCTTGAACCCAGGAGGCGGAGGTTGCAGTGAGCCGAGATCATGCCATTGCACTCCAGCCTGGGCAACAAGAGCAAAACTCTGTCTCAAAAAAAAAAAAAAAAGTTAGTGACTATGCGTCATTAGTAAGTAATGATAATGATAATAGCCAACATATTTAGTGCTCACATGTGCTGGGCACTGTTCTAAGCACTTTACATATATGTGCATGTATGCACAGGATCGAGGCACACACAGGGCATGGAGTAGGGCCCCAGCGCACCTCAGTCATTGGGAAGTTCCTGCAGAGGAGAGCAGCGTATTTTCCACAGGGTTCTAGAATAGGTCAAGAGGCCAGTGGAAGTCCCTGCAGCCTTCACTCCCACCTCCGTCAGCTGAGAACAGGCCAGATCAGACTTGTCTGTGGTGTGTGCCTGTAGTCCCAGCTACTCAGGAGGCTGAGGTGGCAGGATTTCTTGAGTCCAAGATGTTGAGGCCACAGTGAGCTGTGATGGTACCACTGCACTCCAGCCTGGGTGACAGAGGGAGACCCTGTCTCACACACGAAAGAAAGAAGAAAAGAAAGAAAGAAAGAAAGCAAGCAAGAAAGAAAGAAAGAAAGAAAGAAAAAGGGAGAGAGAAAGAAAGAAAGAGAGAGAAAGAGAAAGAAAGAAAGAGAGAGAAAGAAAGAAAGAAAGAGAGAGAAAGAGAGAGAAAGAAAGAGAGAGAAAGAAAGAAAGAAAGAAAGAAAGAAAGAAAGAAAGAAAGAAAGAGAGTAGAGGAAGCCATAGGGATAAGTGGGGAACAGAGGGCAGGAGGTGGTCCTGGGCTGGGCTGGAGGCTGTGGAGTTGAGTGTCCCAGGCTGGAGTGCAGTGGTGCCACATTGCAAGCTCCGCCTCCCAGATTCACGCCATTCTCCTGCCTCAGCCTCCCGAGTAGCTGGGACTACAGGCTCCCGCCACCACGCCCGGCTAATTTTGTGTATTTTTAGTAGAGACGGGGTTTCACTGTGTTAGCCAGGATGGTCTCGATCTCCTGACCTTGTGATCCGCCCGCCTCTGCCTCCCAAAGTGCTGGGATTACAGGCGTAAGCCACCGCGCCTGGCCTTTTTTTTTTTTTTTTTTTTGAGATAGAGTCTTACTCTGTCACCCAGGCTGGAGTGCAGTGGCACAATCTCGGCTCACTGCAACTGCCACCTCCCAGGTTCAAGCAATTTTCATGCCTCAGCCTCCTGAATAGCTAAGATAACAGGCATGTACCACCACACCCGGCTAATTTTTGTATTTTTAGTAGAGATGGGGTTTTGTCATGTTGGGTCAGGCTGGTCCCGAACTCCTGACCAAGAGATCTACCTGCCTCGGCCTCCCAAAGTGCTGGGATTATAGGCATGAGCCACCACGCCCGGCCAACGAATACTTTTTTACTATCAACATGTCATGTAGTATTTGGGAATCTACAATTGACCCTCTATATCTGTGGGTTCTTCATCCATGGATTCAACCAACTGCAGATAGAAATATTTTTAAAAAACAATAAAAATAATACAAATAAAAAATACCGTATAACTAACAACTATTTACAAAGCATTTACATTGTGTTAGGTATTGTAGATAACCTAGAGATGAGCTAAAGTAGATGGGCGGTTATAGGGTTATATGCAAACACTATGTCAGTTTATATGAGGGACTTGAGCATCCTCAGATTTTAGTATCTGTGGGGTCCTGGAACCAATCTCCCAGGGATACCAAGGGATAGCTGTACTTCTAAAAATTACCTCTTGTTTATCTGAAATTCAAATTTGAGCTGGTGTACTGCTTTTGTTTTTGTTTGTTGTTGGCAAATCTGGCAACCCTGCCAAGAGCAGGGGCTTTGGAGTCTCATACCTTCACCTCAGATCTCAGCTTTTCTATCTTTTCACTCTGTGAAACTCTCTGAGGCTCACGTTCCATATCTGCCTCCCAGGGCAGGAGAAGGATTAAGCAATAAAATGTGCTGGCGTAGGTGACAACTGTTATTACTGTCCCTGGCCAAGATACCACAGCTAGAAGGCAACGGGCCAGTGACTGCCCTCCACGCTCTGGTCTGAGATCCCTGGGTCATCCCAAGGGCCTTCAGCAACCTGCTGCCCCTCCTCCAGATCCCAGCCCATGCAGTGCTCAAGGGGCCACTGGGAGACCAGCAGAAGAGGCCCTGCACCAGAGAGGAAGCACAATCTGGCCGGGGGAACCCAAACTTCTAATAACTGCAAAGAGCCCTGTGGGATGAGAAGGGAGTGGCGGAGGCACTAGCATTTATTCTGTGCCCACCATGTGCTGGGCATTTGTTACCTAATTTAATCCTCACAGCAACTTCTCATTTCCATTTTGCAGCTGAAGATGTATTAATAGCAACACAGGATAAGGCCCGGCTGTTCCTGTTTGGACCACTTTCTCCGGCCGAATCCATGGTTCCTCTCACCTCCTCCAGGCCTTTGCTCACCCCAGCCACTTCCCTGACTGGGTGCCTCCCATCGGAACCCTCCCTGGGGAACCTGTCCCACAGCGATGGAGCGCCTTATACCCGCTTTCCGCTTTCTTTTTTTTACAAAGCACTCCTACTCATCAAATACACTAACTACTGTGCTTATTTGGTTTGCTTCTTTCCCTTCCAGAATGTAAGCTCTACGAGAGCAGGGTTTTCAGTCCTTCTGGTTTACTGACACATTCCCCAGGCCCAGCACAGAGCCTTGTACATATTTGTTGAATGGATTAAAAACAGAATAACCATAATCATAGCTGACACTGCCTTAGCCCCTACTTTTTGCCCTAGAACTGTTCCAAGCATGTCGTATGTGCTCATTCATGAATTCCTCCCATCTCAATGAGGCACAGAGTGGGCAAGTAATTTGCTCAAGGTCACAGAGCAAGTGTGCAAGAGTGACGAGCAGGTTGGCCTGAGTTCCCCGTTGGTGATGTTTTACTCACTCCGAGGCTGTCTGTGACCCTTGGCATCAGCTGTTTTCGTGGGTGACATGGCCTCCTTGGCAGCACCCTCTCACTCCTCTAACACGCTGTATTATGAGGGCCTCTTCGCTTGTTTACTGTTTTTTTTTTTTTTTTTTTGAGACGGAGTCTCGCTCTCTCACCCAGGCTGGAGTGCAGTGGCGCGATCTCGGCTCACTGCAAGCTCCGCCTCCCGGGTTCACGCCATTCTCCTGCCTCAGCCTCTCCGAGTAGCTGGGACTACAGGCGCCCGCCACCACGCCCGGCTAATTTTTTGTATTTTTAGTAGAGACGGGGTTTCACCGTGGTCTCGATCTCCTGACCTCATGATCCACCCGCCTCGGCCTCCCAAAGTGCTGGGATTACAAGCATGAGCCACCGCGCCCGGCCACTTGTTTACTGTTGACTCAATTTCTTTGAGGGCAGGGACTGGTCTCCTTCATTTTGATTTCCCCAGTGCCTTGCATGGTGTCCTGCCCATGGCAGAGACTCCCCTCCGTTTTCCTAGTTGGCATTTGCACCCACCTGGTGAGGTGGGAAGCACAGGTATCATCACTCCATTGCCCCCATTTTATCAGCAGGGAAACAAGCTCAGAGAAGTGAAGTCTTTCATTCATTTGACAAGTATTTATTGCACTTCTATTAAGTGCTGAGAGGCTGGAAGAGGCAGACAGTGGCCAGACCCTGGGTCTCCTGGTTCAGTGCTCACCTGGCCACAGCCCACAGTCCACGCTACATAGCCCCATGGGTTCTGGCTGCTGCCCAAGGCTTTGGTGAGACTATGCCCTGTTAGAACTGGGCGAAGGCCAAATATAAGCACTGAGGGGCACTGGGGGTGGGAGGGGACTTGAGGATCTAGACAGAGTGTTTCAGCCATGGTTTGTGGGGACTGCCCAGTGGGGCTGGAGCAAGTAAGTGGGTGAGGTGGCGATTTCCAGCCTGTGATGCATGTCTGCCAGATGTGCTTCAAAGCAAACAGGATGCAAACCATATTATTTAAACTGATGTGGTTAGCACCCAGCCTTTCCCAGTGGGGGAAGCCTTGGAGTGTCTTCCTCTTACTGGGGAATGTGTTCCTCAGGGAGGGGAAAGGGTTGTTTGCAATGTACAGAAAACCTGGAGACTCGTGGCTCAACCAAGAAAAGGCAACATGTTCCCAGAAAGAAATATATCACAGCTGGAACCAGAAGGTCTTTCTGTCTGTCCTTCTTGGTCCCTGAGGATGTTATATGAGCAGATTTATGCTGGAACCTGGGTGTGGTGGGGAGAGGTTGTATTCATTCATTTATTCATTCATTCATTTGACAAGTATTTATTGCACTTCTATACACCGAGTACTGAGCTAAGTGTTGAGAATATACCAGGGAACACAATATACCTGCTCCTGTCCTCACTAAACTTGCAGCTTAATGTGGGACAAGCATTAAAGGAGCATTGTTGTTAATTAATTATTTTTAGCTGCCAGTGCTCTGAAAGAGATTCCTGGATTGCATGAAAAGGTAAAATAAGAAACCTGTTTCAGTTTGGGAGTCAAGGAAGCCTTCTTGGAGGAAGTAGTATTTATGCTTTGTCCTGGAGGCAGTCTAAGAGTTCTTCTGGCCACTTGCTGAGCGGAGTGGGTGAGGGGGCTGAGCATCAAGCATTGCAGGCCCGGGGAGGGGCACATGCGAAGACCTTGAGATAGAAAGGAGTGTGGCTTCTGTAGGTTCTGCATGAAGGGCTCCAGAGTGGCTGGCATCTGGATACTAGGCTGATTGGGAGAGGCAGCTCCTGCTCATGTCTGATGGAGAAGATGACCAAGTTTAACCACGGGAGTGGCATTCCATGAGCAGCAGGGACGTCGTGGAAGTCTGGCGTGAAGGGACAGTTGCCATGAATAGACAAGTTCGTTCTGGAAGGCTTGCTGCAGAAGGCGTGTCTGGGGGTTTTGGCAGAGGGTGTAGGAGTTGGAAGAGCTGTGTGCAAGGCTGAGGAAGTGGGAGCGAGACTACTTTGGGTTGGTGTGGGGGTGGCTGAATGACTCGATTTGGATGTGTACGTTCTGTCTCTCCAATTAATTTTAAGAACTACTATTTATTTCACAACCACTGTGTGCCAAGCAAACACTGATCTATTTCATTCAACCCATAAATAGCTGTTTGAGATAGATATGACCATCCTATTTTACAGATGAGACAAAGGAGGCTCAGAGGATTAAGTGACCTGCCCGCAGCAACACGGAGAAGATGTGGTGGAACCAGGGATCAAAAATTCGTCCTCTCTGTATATAGCGCCTCAACCTTCCATCACACTTGCCTTCCTGGTGACCTGATATCCTAGGATTTTCACTGACTGCTCTGGGGACACATTGGTTAAATCCAAGTGGTTTGCAGGCACTGACTGGCAACATAACTGTGGTCAATAGAAGAATGATGTACTGAGTGGTGGTCACTTAGAACCATGCATCTGCCACCCCTAGAGGCTGGGCCATGGAGAAGGCATGGCTCAGCTAGCACGGTGGCTCACACCTGTAATTCCAGCAATTTGGGAGGCCGAGGTAGGCTGATTGCTTGAGCTTAGGAGTTTAAGACCAGCCTGGGCATCATGGCAAAACCCCATCTCTACAAAAAATACAAACATTAGCCAGGTGGTATGCACCTGTGATCCCAGCAAAAGCAGGAGGCTGAGGTGGGAGGATCGCTTGAACCTGGTGTCAGACCTCAGAGCCTAAGCTAAGCCATCAGATGCCCAGTGACCTGCACATATACATCCAGACGGCCGGAAGCAACTGAAGATCCACAGAAGTGAAAATAGCCTTAACTGATGACATTCCACCATTGTGATTTGTTTCTGCCCCACCCTAACTGATCAATATTCTTTATAATCTCCCCCACCCTTAAGAAGTTTCTTTATAATTCTCCCCATCCTTGAATGTACTTTGTGAGATCCACCCCCTGCTCCCGAAATATTGCTCTTAACTCCACCGCCTATCCCAAAACCTAAAAGAACCAATGATAATCCCATCACCCTTTGCTGCCTCCTTTTTTGGACTCAGCCCGCCTGCACCCAAGTGAAATAAACAGCTATGTTTCTCACACAAAGCCTGTTTGGTGATCTCTTCACACTGACACGTGAGATACCTGGGAAGTTGAGACTGCAGTGAGCTGAGATCCTGCCACTGCACTCCAGCTTGGGTGACACAGCAAGACCCCAGTTCAAAAAAAAAAAAAAAAAAGAAAAAAGAAGGCGTGGCTAGTGTGAAAACTGAGGCGTGGCTGCAAGCTCAGTTGTCCGTGGGCACTGGATTCAGTGGCGGATCTGGGCACTGCTCCCCGCTCCCTGTGGACTCCATATCTCAGCCATGGACAAGGTTTCTGACCTCGCCGCAGGGCTCAAGGCCTGGCATTCTCACTTCTTCCACCCTCTGGAGGCCCTGGCCTGCCCTGGGTACCCTCCCCAAGTAGCTTCCTTCCCTTGGCTCCTGTGCCTTTGAAACCTGCTGAAGCATTTCCTGTCCAAGGCAAAGTGAGGCTCATGGGTCGCTGGGTTTCCTTTCTATTCCAGGAGCTGTAGCCAGACCTGTTTGAGTCTGGGCCAAGCTCGAGAAGGCAGTGGGTGTGGGGGCCTTCCTTCCAGTTCAGGGAAGGGGCTGGGGAGGAGGCAGGACCGGGCTGAGCTGGTGCTGCTGGCATCAGTCATGGACCACGTGCAGGGGGCAGAGGCACCCAGCCTGGCACTTTGAGGACGGGGGGGGGGGGGTGGGATAAAGCTCCATTTCTGTCCCCCTAAGGCAGCCTGAGGTTGAGCAGGGCCCAAGGCAGTTCACTAAAAGAGCCAGCGTCAGTGAAACTACTGTAGGTAGCTTCAGGCCATTGTTTTACATGTGACCCTCCCAGTGCTAAATTCTAAACTGGCTGCTCATTTCAGCTCAGGGCTGACAGCCATGCAGCTCTTTATTATGAATCTCATCCTCTGAGGCCGGGCGCAGTGGCTCACGCTTGTAATCCCAGCACTTTGGGAGGCCGAGGTGGGCGGATCACGAGGTCAGGAGATCGAGACCACGGTGAAACCCTGTCTCTACTAAAAATACAAAAAAAAAAAATTAGCCGGGCGTGGTGGCGGGCGCCTGTGGTCCCAGCTACTTGGAGAGGCTGAGGCAGGAGAAAGGCGTGAACCCAGGAGGCAGAGCTTGCAGTGAGCAGAGATCACGCCACTGCACTCTAGCCTGGCGACAGAGCGAGACTCTGTCTCAAAAAAAAAAAAAAATAATAAAATAAAATGAATCTCATCCTCTGGGCTCTAGGGGCTCCTGCCTGAATGGTAAAAACAGTACCAGTAATAGCATTCAAAATTGGGGTTCAGCAGGCGACCTGCTACGACTCTACTGGGAGGTAGAGATCACCCTTGCCACGTCGTGCTAGGAGAGTATCTGGACCTTCCAGCAACACGCCAAGGGTTCTAAGGCTTGAAATGCATTCCCACACTGAAAATACAAATCACAATGTTTCTCAAACTGTTGAAGGTCAGACACTGAAAGGGGCAGGGTGAGGACGAGGAAAGACTGGGTGAGGGGCTGGGGAGGAAGGGAGAGAAGAGGTTCCAGCGGAGGGGAGGATAATAAGGCCTCCCCCTTCATGCTGTGTGGGGCATGGACCTAAAAGATCGGGGGACCCTGTGGAGTGAGGGATGGACAGAGGATGCCAAGGTGCAAGATGTACTGATTGGCATGCTATTTTTGCAGGACATTTGCATGCTTTTCATGTACTGTCTAGAGAACAGTGCAGGGAATTCCTCCAGGCCCCACTGTCTCCCCATCCTCCTTCTCTGATGTACCAGGGCAGGGCAAGCTTAGGTTAAGAAGAAGTGGATGGGGTTCCCCCTCCACCATGGCCCTGTCTGGGTGGGGGCTGCAGGGGAGGAGGCTGCATTCCCTGAATCTGAGGAAAGGATGCTCCCTTTCACCCCCCAGTAGGGAAGCCAGGGGTAGAGGAAGGTGTGTGAGAGGAGGGAACGCTCCTACTAGGAGGATGGGGGTGGAGGGGGCAAGGTGTCTGGGGGTAAGGAGCTTTCTGGCTCCAGGCTTCTCTCTGAT
This sequence comes from Symphalangus syndactylus, assembly GCF_028878055.3. Lineage (NCBI taxonomy): Eukaryota > Metazoa > Chordata > Mammalia > Primates > Hylobatidae > Symphalangus > Symphalangus syndactylus. The sequence goes on from NC_072434.2 coordinate 11,721,111, forward strand.
GCAGGGCCCGGAAGGAAGGAAGCCAGATGAGGTGCCTCCTCCTGAATCTTTGTGAAGTTGTGTTTCCTGTTGCAAAGCAGGTTTTTGACATCAAATGCCTTTCTTTTCCAGTGGCCCTGCATTCCTACCCTGCCCACCCTTCCTCAGCCCCAGCCCTGGCCCATCTCATAGGTACCTTGGGGGTTCTGGGCAGAAGCTGGGAGTCCATCAGGGCCAAGGCCTGTGTCCCTCTGTCTTGCATCACGGTGGCTGGCTGGGCTCCCGATCAGGCAAAGCAGCGGTCCTGGGACCCCTTTGTCTCAAGGCTCTTGGATGGGCCCTCGGGCATGCCTGGGGTGCCCATGCCAGGTCTCAGCTGGTTTCTGGTTGGTCAAGAGTGACTAATCCCAGGGTGTCCTGGGCACAGACCCTGGGTCACCTGTGAAAAATTTGTCCCCACCCTGGTCTGCGGAGGTGCCACTTCTTTGTGCCTTTTTTTCTGACTTTTATTTTTCTTTGCTCACTCTCTTGCCATGTATGTACTTTTTTTTTTTTTCGGAGACAAGATCTTGCTCTGTCACCCAGGTTGGAGTGCAGTGGCACAATCATGGCTCACTGTAGCCTCGAACTCCTGGCCTCAAGTGATCCTCCTATTACCAGAAAGGGGACCTGATTCAGACCTCAAGAGAGGGTTCTTGGACCTTGGGCAAGAAAATTCAAGGTGAGAGTAAAGTGAAAGTGAGTTAATTAAGAAAGCAAAGGGGCCAGCCATGGGGGCTCACGACTATAATCCCAGCACTTTGCGAGACCAAGGCGGGTGGATTACTTGAGGTCAGGAGTTCAAGACCAGCCTAGCCAACATGGTGAAACCCTGTCTCCACTAAAAATACAACAATTAGCCATGCGTGGTGGTGCATACCTGTAATCTCAGCTACTCGGGAGGCTGAGGTAGGAGAATCGCTTGAACTCAGGAGGTGGAGGTTGCAGTGAGCTGAGATTGTACCACTGCACTCCAGCCTGGGTGACAGAGTGAGACTCTGCCTCAAAAAAAAAAAAAAAAAAAAAAGCAAAGGAATAAAGAATGGCTACTCCACAGACAGAGCAGTGGCATGGGCCACTCTACTGAGTAGAGTTACAGTTACTTGTTGATTATATGCTAAACAAGGGGTGGATTACTCATGAGTTTTCTGGGATAGGGGTGGGCAGTTCCCAGAACTGAGGGTTCCTCCCTTTTTTAGACCATATAGGATAACTTCCAGATGTTGCCATGGCATTTGTAAATTGTCATGGCGCTGGGGAAGTGTCTTTCAGCATGCTAATGCATTATAAGTAGCATGTAAGGAGCAGTGAGAATGACCAAAGGTCACTTTCACCGCCATCTTGGTTTTCGTGGGTTTTGGCCAGCTTTGTTACCGCATCCTGTTTGATCAGTGGGGTCTTTGTGACCTGTATCTTGTATTGTCCTCCATCTCATCCTGTGACTAAGAATGCCTAACCTCCTGGGAATGCAGCCCAGCAGGCCTCAGCCTTATTTTAACCAGCCACTATTCAAGATGGAGTTGGTCTAGTTCAAATGCCTCCGACGCTCCCACCTCAGCCTTCCCAAGCAGTGGGATTACAGATGTGTGCCTTCACATCCAGGTTTTTTTATTTTTAATAGAGACAGAGATCTCTATGTTGCCCAGACTAGTCTTCAACTCCTGGGCTCAAGCAATCCTTTCACCGCAGCTTCCCAAAGCACTGGGATTACGGGTGTGAGCTATCAGGCCTGGCCTTTTTTTTTTTATTTTTTATGAATACATAATTATTACCCCTTAGCCCTTTCCAGGGCACTTCCCCTGACATCCCCAGCCTCCCCCATTGCTGCTGCCAAGGCTCATTCTGTTCTGGGAGGGGCTCGGGTCTTCTGCTTTATCCTCCTGGCAATGGGCTTCTCCACCTGAGGAGTAGAGGGGGGTGGTTGGGTGGCGGGGAGGGAGCTCAGGGAGCTGGGGCTTACCTCCTGCTTGGAGCAGAAACAAAACCAGGCACAAGTGTGGAGCGCTGGGGAAGTCTCAGCACACTGGCGAGGGCTCCCCTGGCCTCAGAAAGCAGGACCAGCCAGGGCAAGCCACTGGGAGAGCAGCCCGTGGTGTGTTGACCCAATTCCCAGGGAATGGCTGAAGTTCATCTTCCCCGAGGAAAGGCTGGCCCAGATGAGGCAGGAGGCCATTTCCAGAGCCAGAAGACGAACCAGCCAGCTGCCTGCCACCGGCACAGGCACAGGCTCAGCATACCAAGGGGCCTTTGCACATGCACTGTCCAGAACACTGACAAGCCCAGTGCATAGCATGGGAGTGGGAGCGTGTGTAGGGACCCTACCAGGCTGAGGCCACGCGGGCGCCATGCAGGTCCACAGATTTGGGTCCACCAACAAGCCCCAGTGGATTTATTCTGCAGTGTTGCTTTCCTTTGGGCAAAGCTCCATCTTGTCCTAATTTGTAAACTTACCCACCTTGGAGCTCATGGGCCTTGTAGTTCATGTGGCCCACTCTGGACACTTTACGCTTGACAAAACAGACCGAGTGGGGTCAAGCGACTTATCTAAGGTCGAACAGCTGATACGTAATTGTTTTTGAGTTATAGAGATGACACAAATTTGAGTGACTTGAAATCCAGAGCTAGGAGAAAAAGGAGACAGAGTTTAGAGTCTCAACAGCCTGAGTCACATCCATGCTTAGTCTCTTTCTGAATGTGAGTCTTTTGGCAAGCTACCAAACCTCTCTGAGCTCCAGCTCCCTTATCTTGGAAGCAGGAGTGATCAAATCTACTCCGCAAGGTTGTTGCAGGGCTTAGTAATCACATACATTAGAAGCCTGGCACATAGTAGGTACTCAATAAATGTTTCTACAACTACAGGGTTTGATAAGGTGGTAAAACAATCAACCACGATGCTATTTAAATGGCACCTATCATGGGCCAGGCTCTAGGCTTGGAGCTGGGGACACTAAGACAAATTGGGTGTCTGGACAAATTGGGTGGGTGGAATGCAGGAGAAAGACAAGAAAATACTGCTGAGCGGTGTGCCTGGTGCTATAGGGAAAACAGGAGAGGCACCAAACCCAGATGCTGTAGAGGGTTGGGGGGTCAGCTGAGGGGGCAGCAGAAAACTCAAGAAGACTTCCTAGAATTTGAAGAATGAATAAAATTTACCCAGGCAAATAGGAAGGGAAAGGAGATTGGAGCTGAGGGAACTGCAATGACAAAGACCCAGAGCCAGAGAAAGTCCTAGGCAGTGGATATGGAGAGGGGACTGGAGCGTGAAGAGGAGTGTGAGTGGCGTGAGAAGAGCTCCATCTTTACCTGAAGGGCTAGAAGGCTTTGACTACAGCCAGGCCAACACCTAAATTCTCAGCAGATAAGCCAATTCAGAAAATAATGAACTTTGGTGTTTTTTGTTTGTTTGTTTGTTTGAGACAGGGTCTCGCTCTGTCACCCAGGCTGGAGTGTAATGGCGTGACCTCGGCTCACTGCAACCTCTGCCTCCTAAGTTCAAGTGATTCTCCCACCTCAGTCTCCCAGGTAGTTGGGACTACAGGCACCAGCCACCACGCCTGGCTAATTTTTGTGTTTTTAGTAGAGATGGGGGGCGGGGCGGGGGGGAGAATGGGGGGGTGGGAGGGCGGGGGGCAGTGGTGGCAGATCTTACCACGTTGGCCAGGCTGGTATCGAACTCCTAACCTCAAGTAATCCGCCCACCTCTCCCTCCCAGAGTGTTGGGATTACAGGAGTGAGCCATCCATCCCACCCAGCTTGAAAATAAACTTTTCTTCAATTTACTTTTTTTCTCAAAAGTAATTGCGTCACTGTTTGCTAAAAACAAACAAACAAACCTTGGCTTTATTAAAGGTCACTGGTAGATGAAAGCGGTGGCTTAGAATTAGGCTTCTTGGTATAAAAGGAAGGAATTCAAGCACACCTGAGCAATGGAAGTAGCTATCCATTTGCTAATGGTTTAACAAACCACTTAACAAACTACTTCTTTGGGCCTATAGCCTGGAGGGGACTCCAAGTCTTCCAGCTAGAGATTTTCCTCATTGTGTTAATGTATTGAACACATTGCCTTTGATAGTTCTCAAGGTTGTGATTGGTGGTGGTGAGTGGGGAGGGGGATTTGCAAAGTGTTTCAGTTATTGAAATTCATTCAACAAATATTTACTAGGCACCATCCTAGGTGTTTTGCGATAAGGGCTAAACAAGACAAGATTCCTGTACTCCTGGGGTCTGCCTTCTAATAAACTTGGAAGTTTGTAGCTAACAGCAACTTCTCAGGAAACAAGCAGCCATCCGTCCCATCAAAGGTGGCAACAGCAGTGTGGTTAAGAGCCAGGTATTTTCAAGTCAGATTAAACCTGGTTTTGAATCCCAGCTGTCTAAACTCAGGCAAGTGACTTAATCTCTTTCAGGCTCTCAAGAGTGAAGTGGGAGAAACAGAACCTACTTCACAGGGTGTTTGGAAGATTAAATGGGAGGAAGGATGTGAAGTGCTTCCTACTAAGACCGATACATCATAAGCCCTTGGTAAATGATAGCCACTGGCATTAATGATCTTTGAGACGACTCAAAAGCCAAGTGAGCAGAAAAGAGGTTTTAATATGGTGAAGAGGGTGGTAATGAATTTAGGGGGAAATGGTCCAGTTGACACTTCAAAATCATTGGCAGAAAGGTTTCTCAAGGGCTGGGATTGGGTTTTGTTCATTTTCCGTCTCCAGTGTCTAGCACATAATAGGTCATTAATAATGAGCCCTGGATGAACGGTTCTTAGCTCTTGGCCAGGACCCAGGAGAGGGCCTAGGTGTCAAACAGTTCCAGGAAGGTATTATTCCATGGGCTACTTACTCTAGCCAAGAAAGGTCAGTGAGACCTGGGACATCATCAAGAACTGGGTCATTTGTGAAATAAGCAAACACTGCATGGACACCTGATAACACATTTTTGGAAAGAGTGCAGAGAGCAGAAAGTTCAGGGGAGAGCAGGCTAGCAACAGAGAAGGGGAGGAGTCATTTTGCAAAGGGAAAACCTTGGGGGAAGTGTCCTGGAAAGTCTCTGGCAAGAAACACCTTTGTTTCACAGTCCATGCCTTTGACTCTCAACCTGCCTCCCCATGAGCTACAGCGGTACATGCGCTTCTCTCTCCTTCTCTTAAAACGAGGATGAAGGGCCTAGCGTTTCCCATGCAAGAATAGGGCTCTGGGGGTCTCATGCTGGTCCACGATCTGACTAGGAGAGGGACAGCCATGGTCAGAACAAGAACATCCCGAAGACCAGTCTAACAGAGCCAGGAACACTCCTAAAATTGGAGAACCTCTTTCCCTGGTTTTCGGAGGAATTTAGGGATGTATGGGCAATACTCCATCCTCATGTACTCACAGATTCAGTGAATCTTAGAGCTGGACAGAATTGTGGTCCAACCCCTCACTGGACACTTGAGGACTCTGAGTCCCAGAGTGGGGCAGTGATTTCACCAATGAAACACAGCGAGCTGGGATCAGAATCCATACCAGCTGGTTGATTCGCAGGTCAGTGCACACTCATACAAGTGATCTCTGAGCTCTTCACTGGGACATCCAGCTGCCTAGGTGACATCTCTGTTTGGAGGTCTCAAAGATTCCCCCAATTTGACATGTCTAAGGTGTTGAGCAAGCCAGGAATAAAGTAGGAGTCTCCCACCAGGCTCTCTCTCTTCCTCTCTCTCACCCCGCATAGCCAATTGATTACCAAGTTCTGATTTATCTTCTAAATGCATCTCCAGGCCCTCTTCTTTTCTCCACTTCCTGTACCATCACCCTATAGCAAGCTACCCTGCCCTCTCATCCCTCGACTACTGCAATAGCTGTCTGCCCACTATACTGCAGTCTGTTTAGGATCTGTCCAGCCCATTCCTCATGATGCAGCCTCAGAATCTTTACAGAACACACAACTAGTCATGTCATACACACATCTGCTTGGGGAAACTTAAGTGGCTCCCCTTTTTTCTTTTCTTCCCCTCCTCCCACCACCACTTTTTTTTTTTTTTTTTTTTGAGACGGAGTCTCGCTCTGTCACCCAGGCTGGAATGCAGTGGTACTGTGGCACAATCTCAGCTCACTACAACCTCCGCCTCCCAGGTTCAAGCAATTCTCCTGCCTCAGCCTCCCGAGTAGCTGAGATTACAGGCGCATGCCACCACAACCAGCTAATTTTTTGTATTTTTAGTAGAGATGGGGTTTCACCAAGTTGGCCAGGCTGGTCTCTAACTCCTGACCTCAAGTGATCCGCCCACCTCAGCCTCCCAAAGTGCTGAGATTACAGGTGTGAGCCACCACACCCAGCCAATTCCCCTTGTTCTTAGGACCATGACAAAACTTAGCAATGTGACTTCAAAGGCCCTGCATCACCTGGCTCCTTTCTCTCTCTGCCACTCACTCTCATGGCGGGGGATACTCGCTCCCCCTCCCTCCACTCCAGCCATACTCTCTCCAACTACAGTGCCTTTCCCCAAAATGCTCACATCGCTCTCTTGGCCTGGTTAGCACTTTTCATCCTTTAGATTCCAGCCCACACCTTACTTCCTCAGGAAAGCCCTCCTGAGTGGGCCAAACCCACCTATGCTATGCCCTTTCAGCGTCTGTGCCAGCCAGTGGTTTACACGTGTTTGGCAAGTGTTTGATGAATGACTTTGCCTCACTATGCTCTAAGCTCCAAGGAGCAGAGACAATGTCTGGTTTTGTTCATCATACCCTAAGCGCATAGTTCAGTGCCCTGCACGTGAGAGGCACTTAAATATTTACTTACTGAACAAGTGAGTGAATGAATGCTCTGTTTCTTAAGACTTTCTCTAACAGGGACACCATGGAGAATAATTGGCACTTTTCATCCACAGATGGCCTCCTGTGCCTCTTTTCAGAAACAAGATGGCAGGCTGGGTGGCGAGATGCATGTGAACATGGTAGGGTCATGAGACTTGCCTCCTAAAAGTTTCCTCTATGTTTTTGCAAAGAAGATCCCCATGTGTTGGGAAGTGGGGAGAAAAACAAATTGAAGTAATCTCTACCAGATGACCCTCTATAGTTTGTCAAAGGTATGTGCACACATGAACCCACTGAAAAAGTGTAACAGTGGAGGGTGGCATACAGATTACCTTCCTTCCTTTTTTCTTTCTTTCTTTTTTTAAGTAAGTTTTCCATTCTGGATATGTATTTTTTGACAAAGAAATAAAAAGTATAAGAATTTTTCTCAATGTGCTATATATATACATATATGTATGTGTACATATACATATCTCACAATCTCTCTCTCTCTCTCACACACACACACAGTTAAAAAAAATGGAAGATCATTTGTTCAGACACCCAAGGATGAAAACCATATTCCCCTCAGCCTGGGACCTTTCTGAAAGTAGAAATCATTTCACTTCCTCTCTTTATTTCTCTGAGCACCCTCCTCTCCTCATTTTGGTCACCATTATTAGTTTCAAGTGACAGAAAACCCAATTCAAAGTAACTCAGGAAATGTAGGCACTCATAGCTTGGCCATTCCAGCCACGGTGGCTCCAGGAGCCTAAGCGATGTCCTCGGGAATTGGTTTTTCTCTATTCCTTGGAGTGGCTCTCCCCTGGTGGTGTAAGATGCCCACCAGCAGTCCCAGGCTCATGTAATCCACCAGTAGAGAGAGTTTCTCCTCCCGCTAGTTCCAGCTAAAGCCCTGGTGCTGATGATCTCTGTGGCCAGTGTCAGAGGCTGGGGTAAAATATCTTGTGGCCAGGCCTGGCCCAGGGGCTTCCTTCTGGCAATGGGCCCTGCGGGAATCTTACTGACTACAAGTGGAAGGTTAAGAATTGGAAAGCTTTTGCCAGAATAAGGGGGAGGGATAATAGGCAGGCAAAACAAAAGGTGAGTATCATACACTGAGCACTTGGCTCTGCACACAGTAGGTGCTCACCCCACAGGGCTGACTGGCTGGCCTCTGGCTGGAACTATCTGGGGAGAGAGGAAGTGGTGGTTTCACATCAGCTGCAGAGCCTCCACCAGGCTCAATTTTACATCTAGAGAGAGGGATTTGGAGTCCACACAGGTCCCAGAAGCTGACAAGGTGGTAGAGAGTGATAAGTGCCTAGTTGCATGGAAAACTGCCCTTGGGCTCCATATATGGTATGCCCAGAGGCTGAGCTTGGAAATGGGTGGAACTTGGCCCAGCCTGGCTAAGAGAGCCACTCAGGGCACATGGGTACCCATGCCCTGCTCTCTACAGTCTGGCCTATGGCCAGCAGGTGCCCAGTGAGCAGATTGTATGTACTCCAAAGGATCCAGCCTCTTTCTTACGCAAGGTATAAGATGAAGAAGAAACATGGCTTGTGTCTTTGGGAAGTTCTCAGCCCAATGGGAGAACCATAACATGACAAGACTAACCCTGTACTTGGGGGCTTCAGCCTGATGTGTCAGCCTCAGAGGGACGGCATGGTAACCCCCTCTGTACCAAATTTTAAGCTTTGTTCCCAAACTCCCTTTGCTTCCCTTACCAGCTCTTTTACCTTTGTCTTCCATGTTCCCAGTTCATGTTGACCACCTGGGCTGGTTCACGACCACCACACCTGGGAGTGAGAGAAGCCCACCTTCTCCCACTGGCTCAGCCGCTCAATTGCCTGGAAGGCATTGTCAGGCAAGGGTGGCCTGCATCTCTACCACAGCAAAAGGCTCCAGGAAGCCAAAATTAAAAGTGAGGCCAGACCAGGCAACAGTGGCTTACGCCTGTAATCCCAACACTTTGGGAGGCCGAGGCCGGAGGATTACTTGAGCTCAGGAGTTTGAGACCAGCCTAGGCAACATAGGGATTTGGAGTCCATCCAGGTCCCAGAAGGTGATGAGGTGGTGGAGAGTGATACTTGAAACCCATCTCAGTAAAAATCGTAATAATTTTTAAAAGAGAGAAAGAAGAGTGAGGCTGGTTCCTGCTGTACCCCGGAAGTGTTTTTTTCCAGGCGCCTCTTTTTCCAAATTCTCCATATGAGGCTGAGAGGGCAGGTAAGGGAGAAAGTGACAGTGAGCTAGGCATGGGGATGTGACAGCAGGTTGAAGCAGGATCCTGAGAAGACAGCACAGAGGGGCCCTGAGCTGGCTGGGCAGGTGTGGGGTTAGGAAGCCACACCCAGCTCAGTAATTCCCAGGGAGCTTCTGGGAGAACCTGGGCTCAGCAGTGAGATCACAGGGCCTGCTGAGGCCATATGGGTGAGGCCTCGCCCTTCTTCCTGCTTCCTCCACTATGCAGTTCCTGCCTCTCCTCCCCCTTCACCATGCATCCCTCCTCCTCCTCTGCAGCAGCCCTCCTGCTCACCCAGTTTAAGAAAGGCTGGTGCTAAGCCTGTATGCACCACAGGTGGCGTCAAGGGCGGGGTCTTTCTGATTTTTCTGCTGCCACTGAGAAGACAGATCATCATCTTTCAGGCAAGTTTGTAATAAACATTTAACAAATGAATGGGTTAGTGATGAACATTTGTTATCTAATTTGAACCCTTTACCAATCCTTTGAGGTAGTCCACACAGTTCCTATTAGTGCTGTCTACAGCTGGGGAAACTGAGACTCAGAGAAATTATGTGTCATCACATAGGTATGCAGTGACCAGCTGGACTCAGAACCCATGACCCTAGTTCCTGCACTAATGTCCACTGCCTGTCTCTTTCACCCACCTGCACCCTCACAGCTACTCCTCGGGGTTCAGAGGGGGGATAACTGGGGCGGGAATAGCAAGGACACAGGCATCATGGGGGCAGATTTGACCACACTGGCTCTGGGCTGTCGAGACAGCCAATCTGGGCTGCTGTCTCTGGCTGCTGTTATGGCTTCATTCCCGGGGCCACTCCACTTAATACAGGGACAGTACTTCAGGTCCGCCTGCCCAGTGCAGTCACATCAGGAGCACCATGGCAGCCAAAGTGAAACTTGGCCAGTCATGGGCAATAACTTTGACCTGCTGGCAGGTGGGTGTTAGGTTAAATGTTAAGTGACCGGCCAGGCACGGTGGCTCATGCCTGTAATCCCAGCACTTTGGGAGGCCGAGGCGGGCGGATCACCTGAGATCGGGAGTTCAAGACCAGCCTGACCAACATGGAGAAACCCCGTCTATACAAAAAATACGAAATTAGCCAGGCGTGGTGGTGCATGCCTGTAATCCCAGCTACTTGGGAGGCTGAGGCAGGAGAATCACTGGAACCCGGGAGTCCGAGGCTGCGGTGAGCCGAGATAGCACCATTGCAGTCCAGCCTGGGCAACAAGAGCGAAACTCCGTCTTTAAAAAAAATTGTTAAGTGACCTCAACTATGTGGCCATGGGGAATTAGAGAAAGTAGAATAGAATCCCCTGGGGGTTGCAAGTGGGAGATCCTGGGATTTTTGAGCATCTTTACTGGTGATCCCTACAGTTGAATTAGGAGAGCTCTCCTGGCACCCGGGAAAGCTTTAACCTCTGGAGTGGCCTTCACAGGAGACAGCCTCAGGATGCTGGGAGAGCCCCTGACCCTCCAAAACCTAACACCAATTCCTGCGCGCCGTTCCTTGGGCATGAGGTCCTGAACCTGGTGGAGGAAGGGTAGCAATGCCCTCCATTGTATTGGTTACATGCTTCTTACAGTCAATTAATTGGTTTGATCTTTTTCAGACAGTGCCGGGCTAGAGGCTGACCTTCCCCACTCCCGACCTTGGCTTCTTAAATAACCTCACAGGCCACGGGGCATGCGGGGTGCGCGTGCGTGGCTGCGCCGGCCTAGTCAGCCCGGCGGGAAGGTTTACGGCTTTGGGGAGGCGCCACCTCGCCCCCCTGACACCGCCCCGCCAGGCCAGCCCGCCGCTCGGTGGCCCCGCCGGCTTCCCGCGGTCGGGACGGGCGCCCCCTGCTGACTGTGGGCGGCGGCGCACCGAGGAGCGGCCCCTGGGAAGCCCAAGACCTCGCCGGCCGCGGCTCGAACCCGCGACCCTCGGCCCGGAGGGAGGTCCTGGCTGCGGGGAGCTGCCCAGGCCGCGGTGACTCAGCGCGGTGGCACCGGGAGAGCTGGAGCGGGCGCCCCGCTGGGCCTGGCCACAGGACGGTTAATGATTAATGTTCCATCTCGGGTGGAGACGTCGAAGCGGAGGGAGGCTCAGGGGCGCGTCTTGGCCCTGGCTGTGCCTGCAGGAAGCAGAGGCCCGGACGGGGACAGACTCAGGCCTGGGCCGAGGCGGTTGGGGGCAGGGGAAGGAGCAAGGCTTGAATTCTCTCCTCTTCCCGCCCCGCACGCCGCCCCCGTTCTCGATGCCCTTCTCCCCTCCCCCGGGGGCCTCCAGGCGCCGCGCTCCTCCTCCCTGCCTTACCAAATGCCCATCCGTGCCAGCCTCGGGGCCAGGCACTGCAGGCCGCTTTCACATAAATGACTGATTGCCTCTTGCCCATTTTACAGATAAACTCGGAAAGCTCAGGTGAGGTGCCCATGGGCTCCCAGCTCACAGGCAGAGTGGGGATTCGAACCCAGGCCCCGGACACAGACCAGGTGTCCTTCTACTACCCCACCCATTGCTGTCCAACTCCGGAGACGCCTACACCCCAATCTACCAACTTAACCACCTGGGCAGAGGAAATAAGAGGCAGTACTGCCCCCGCCTACAGGGATCGCGGCTCCATTCTCTACCCTCATAAATCATTACCCTAATTTTAGTCAATCAGAAAATCGTGTCAGGGCTGGATGTCAAGCTACCAAGGATAATGGTTCCTGTTGTAAAATGCTCCTTTGGGCTGAAAGCAATCGTGAAGTGAGGCGCCCAGTTCAAGGAGTCAGCCTCCCCACTTGAGAAGCCAACTGTGGCGGTGCCACGAGCCTGCGATTCACAGGCTCCAGTGGAAAGACCAGGGAAGAAACTTATTTACAAAAATGAGAATAAAAAATATTCTGGGCCAGGTGCGATGAGCCATGCTTATAATTCCAGCGCTCTGGGAGGCCAAGGCGAGAGGATCACTTGAGCCCAGGAGTTGGAGGTTGCAGTGAGCTATGAGAGCACCACTGTACTCCAGCCTGGACAACAGAGATATTGCTTCTAACAAAAAGGCGGGGGCGGGGAATAGCTTTCTAAAAGGAAGCTGGAGGTTCTGCACAACAAGATTAGGTTTTCCTGTCCTCTCTAGGGTAAATGAGGCATGCAGGCGCCTGCACCCTCCGGGCAAGGACAAGGCGTGTGAGAGTCTCTGGATCTGCCCCAGCGACGCCGTCGGGCCTCTGGGCGGTGCAGCCTGGTCCGGCATCATCCTGGACGCGCGGGTAATCAGGGCTGAGGCAGCCCAAGGTACATTCTGTCCCTCACCACAAGATGTCGCCGCTGCTAATGGTTAGAGGGCTCTCGGCAAGACCAACTCCCAACCCCAGACTCTGAGTCAGAAACTCTGGGGTTGGGGTCCAGCAATTCGTGTTTTTCACAAGCCATCCAGGGGATTCTGAAACATGCTCAAATTTGAGAACCACTGGTAAAAGTCATCCTGCAGGTCTCACTGCCTCTGACGTCTACCCCTTCTGCTAGGTGGTCAGTGCAACTCAATCTGTTACCCACCTGGAGTCCCACCCCAGTGCCCAACTGGGGCAGGACCTAGGATCTCAGAGCTTCAGTTTTTTCAACTGCAAAATGGGGATAGTCGTACCCACCAGACAGGGCTGTCACGAGGCTAAAATGAGTGTCTGAGAATGCATTTGCGAAGGGTAAAACCCTACATAGTAAGGATATGTTGTGACTGTTGCTTTTATTTGGAGTGACAAGCTCCAAAGCGAGTTGAAGGCAGCTGGTTCTGAAGGTTCCATCCTCTCTCATCTTCTCTCCAATGCTCCTATTTCTCTCCCCACCTAGAATCACCTTTCAGCCACCCAGGGAGAGGTATGTTCAATGCACCAGCTTGCAGCACAGAAACAGCTTAACTTTCATCTAGTACTTGTCATGTTCTAGACCTTGAGTGGAATGCTTTAAGTGTGTTATTTTATTTAATCCTTACACAGCCCTATGAGGTTGACACTACAAAGGATGCTGATAAGGCAACTGATAAAACACAAAGAGATTAGATAATTTGCCTAAAGTCATGTGGCCAGCAAGCAATAGGGCTGGATTTGAACTTGGGCAGCCCAGCATACATTCATGCTCTCAATGGCTCCACAGTGCTGCCTCCCCTAAAGCTTGTTTCCCAAACCCTGCATGGTGAGAAGCAGCACGGAACTGCAGAAAGAGCACTAGGTTGGGATTCAAGGTCCTGGTTTTGCCATTTTCTAGCTCTGTGATCATGAGCGAATCACTTAACCTTTCTGAAGTAGAGTCTTGGGAGGGTTACATTATGTATCACACAACAGAGTGTCTGGTATAAAGTAGGTGCTTCACATATTTACTGAGTCCAACAGCCTCCTCTTTCCTCAGTGTCCCCTCCCTCAATCAGGCAAAGATGATTCTGGGATCCAGAGGGACAAAATGTATGCCCTCTTTCCCCATCATGTCCCTGAAAGGCACGTGATGAGGCTGGAGTCAGGGCCAGGAGACAGGCTCCAATCCTGGCCCTTGCTCACAGCAGTCTCCCCAGGTGCTCTGCCTGCCAACATGGGGTCACTGGTATTCGGCTGCTCTCCCGTTTCCCCCTTCGATGGCCGTGAACCTACAGCTGTCCAGGGAATGCATGGAGTTGGTCAGGGAGGCTCTGCCATGCCTAGTAGCTGGCTGGCTTTCTCCAGCTCTCCTTCTGAAACTTGGCCAAGCCCCCTACCCCTTACTCAGCCCATTGACTCTTAAGCTCTTGCTGGAGTGAGGTGGGATAGCCAGGTGAGTGTGCAATGTGGAGACACTGCAGATCTAAATTTGAATCCTAGTTCTGTTTCTTACTAGATATTTAACTCGAATAAGTCCCTTTGACATGCCTCCTTTTTCTCATCTATTCTTTGGAAAGCTTTTTTTCTTTTTTCTTTTTTTTACAGAAATGGGAGTCTCGCCATGCTGCCCAGGTTGGTCTTGAACTCCTGAGCTCAAGCAATCCACCTGCCTTGGCCTCCCAAGGTGCTGGGATTATAGGCATGAGCCACTGTGCCCAGCCCTTTTTTTCTTTTTTAAACATTTTTCTACCCTGCTAAATGCAGAAAAATCATTTGTATTCCTACCCACCCCCTTCACAATTGGGCTCTTTTTAAAATTCTATTTCAACTCTGTCCTGGAGCCTGTTTACCTAGAGGAAGCCCCTACACCTTTCCTTCCAAACCCCCTTGTAGAAGTGTGTAAGTGACTTATGTGTTCCAACTTCCCAGGAAGGGGCAGAGTCATCATGCTCACCCTTGTACCAACAATGTGGTTTTCTGTGTCACTCTGTCCAAGATCCACAAACTCTGGGAGAGTGTGTTCACTTGCCCAGGCTTGGCTTCACACCCACCCTTGGCTAGTAAGGAACAGGACACCTCATTGACTAGAGTATCAAGACTGTATACACAGGGGAAAGAAGTAATTCTCCAAGAGAAAATAAACTCGGAATAATAATAATTTTAGAAAAGTACACCTGGGCCAGGGGTGGTGATGGCTCACGCTTGTAATCCCAGCATTTTGGGAGTCCGAGGTGGGATCACTTGAGTCCAGGAGTTCAAGACCAGCCTGGACAAGAGACTGAGAACTTGTCTCTACAAAAAAAAAAAAAAAAATTAGCTGGGTGTGGTGGTGCATGTCCGTAGGACCAGCAACTCAGAAGTCTGAGGTGAGAGGATCGTTTGAGCCTGGGACGTGCAGACTCCAGTGAGCTGCGATCGTGCCACTGTACTCAGCATGGGCAACAGAGTGAGACCCTGTCTCGAAAAGAAAAGAGAAGAGAAGAGAAAAGAAAAGACCAGACCAGACCTGAGGGCAGAGGGGCAATGACACTTGCAAGGGTGGAACCCGTTATCCCCCAGCTGGTCGTCACATCTGGACTCTGTAGGCGAGTGCCCTTGTTCTGGGGGAAGTGCACGGTGGAACATTTAGGGGCAATAGAACATTTTGTCTACAGCTTGCTCGCAAATCATTCAGAGTAAAGACCTACGATAACAGAATATATGTAAAACTAGAATGAAAGAGGGAGTGTGCAAATGAAATGTAGCAGCTGGGGAATCTGAATGAAAAAGATATGGGAGTTCTTTTACTACTTTTGCCACTTTAAATTTGAAATTATTTAAAACAAATATTTGAAATTAAAAAAAAAAACAAAAAAACAGTGTATTGAGGCCTGGCATAGTGACTCATGCCTGTGATTCCAGCACTTTGGCAGGCTGAGGCGGGTGGGTCCCCTGAGGTCAAGAGTTCGAGACCAGCCTGGCCAACATGGTGAAACCCCGTCTCCACTAAAAATACAAAAATGTTGGTTATACAGTGTATATAATTATTATAACTGAGAGAACTGTACACTTAAAAATCTGTGCATTTTATTATGTGTAAATTATGCTTTGATTAAAAAGGACCTGTGGGAAATATAAGAGAGGCTAAACAAAGCTAGAAATTAGTCCTTGAAGAGACCAGGAAAAATGTCAAACCTCTGTTGATATTGATCAAGAAAAAACTGTCTAATATCTAACAGCCAATATCAGAAATGAAAAAGGGCATCCCTGTGGATAAAGTTGAATGTAAAAAGATAATAAGAGAGGCCAGGCACGGTGGCTCACACCTGTAATCCCAGCACTTTGGGAGGCTGAGGTGGGTGCATCACTTGAAGACAGGAATTCGAGATCAGCCTGGCCAACATGGTGAAATCCCATCTCTACCAAAAATACAAAAATTAGCCAGGCATGGTGGTGGGCACATGTTATCCCAGCTACTCGGGAGGCTGATGCAGGAGAATCACTTGAACCCCGGGGACAGAGGTTGCAGTGAGCTGGGATCATGCCACTATACTCCAGCCTGGGCAACAGAGCAAAACTCCATCTTAAAAAAAAAAATTTCATATATATTGAATTTCTTGAATGTTGGGTACTAAGCATGTTGTGCAAATCTCCTTTAATTCTCATAGTAGCCTACAAGGTAGGTATTTTTATTATTGTTGTGGTTTACAGATGAGAAAACCAAGACGTAGAAAGGTTAAAGGACTTGTGCAAGGTCTCACAGCTAGGAAGGAGAACTGGCTTTTGAAGCACAGCAGTTGGGTTCTGAGCCTATAATATTATCCTTGAGCTGATGGGTGGGGCTGATAGGTGACCCTATGCGTCATTGTTGTGCTTCTGGTGAGATGCCGTGACACAGGAGAAGCACCTAGAAGCAGGATGGCACCAACTGAGAACTCATTAATTCAACAAACAGTTACTGGGGGCTTCCTGAGGGCCAGGCACTGCGAAGGTGCTCAGAAAACAACTGTAAGACAGATACTGCTCAAGTTTGCATTCTAGTGCAAATAGAGACAAATATAATAAGTAGAGATAATAAAGACAAGAATAAATAGCAAATTCAGGCCGGGCGTGGTGGCTCACACTGTGATCCCAGCACTTTGGGAGGCCGAGGTGGGTGGATCACTTGAGGTCAGGAGTTTGAGACCAGCCTGGCCAACATGGTAAAACCCCACCTCTATTAAAAATACAAAAATTAGCCAGGCAAGGTAGTATGAACCTGTAGTCCCAGCTACTCAGGAGATTTAGGCAGGAGAATCACTTGCACCCTGGAGGTGGAAGTTGCAGTGAGCTGAGATCAAGCCACTGCACTCCAGCCTGGGCGACAGAGCAAGACTCTGTCTCGAAAAAATAAATAAAAACAAATAAATAAATAGCAACTTCAGATGGTGGAGTTATGAAGAAAATAAAACATCATAGGGATATGGGGGCAGCAGATGGATACCTGAGTTGGGGGAGTCAGAGGATGCCTCTCTGAGGAAGTGGCTTTTTCTCTCTTTTTTGAGCAGAGAGACTGAGGCCGCATCGTGCAGGTCTGGAGGAAGAGTGCCCAGGCTACAGGCACAACAAGAGAGGAAGCCCACAGGCAAGAATAGACAATACTTTTTTTTTTTTTTGAGACAGAGTCTCACTCTGTCGCTCAGGCTGGAGTGCAGTGGCACAATCTCGGCTCACTGTAACCTCCGCCTCCCGGCTTCAAGTGATTCTCCTGCCTCAGCCTGCCAAGTAGCTGGGACTACAGACATGCACCACCACACCCAGCTAATTTTTGTATTTTTAGTAGAGATGGGATTTCACCATGTTGGCCAGGATGGTCTCGATCTTTTGACCTTGTGATCTGCCCCCTCGGCCTCCCAAAGTGTTGGGATTACAGGTGTGAGCCACCGCACCCGTTTGAGAATAGATGATACTTTCATTAATTTCAATACTTTCCACCAGCCCCAAGGTGGAACTGGTGTTGGCACATCCCAGGGACAAGAAGAGACCAGTGAGGCTGGGCGGAGCCAACAGGAGAGCCAGCAGCCAGGGGGCCTCCGAGGGGTCTCCTCTCCCTGCCTGCCAAAAATAAAGCAAACTCCTCCCTCATCCTCCTTGCCCTTCACCTCCTCCTGCTTTGGGGATGATTCTGTACATTTCCTGGCTCCAACCCTATAACCCCTCCTCTTGGAACTAGGCCCCAATTTGCCCAGGAATGTTATGAGTGGGTGGCCCAGTCAGGAGGAGGGGAGTGAGTTGACCTATGTCACAGACCTACTGTCAGCTCTGGCCTGGCTCGTCTCCAGGCAGCCCCCAGCATCTTCCTGCCCAACAAGGAACAATTGTACTTTCTTTTTCTAGAAAGACTGTGGCAGATGGGGCGGGCTCCTGGGGAAAGGGGGGCTTGAAGAGACAAAGAGTGTCTTCTCTTCTCCCACAGCCCCTGGGTCCAAGCCATGCCCTCAGCATCTGCTCAGCTGGGAGTACGTGTGTTGGGGTGAGGATGGAGTAGAGGGGTGTGCTGCTTTCCCTGCCCTGTAGCCTGTGACTAAATAATGAATGTCCCCAACTGTGTTAGTACTCTGTTGTTGCCTAACAAGAGTATCACAAACTTAGCAGCTTAAAACTACACATGTGGCCAGGTGCAGTGGCTCATGTCTGCAATCCCAGCACTTTGGGAGGCTAAGGCAAGCATATCACCTGAGATCAGGAGTTTGAGATCAGCCTTGTTCAACATGGTGAAACCCTGTCTCTACTAAAAATATAAAATTAGCCAGGTGTGGTGTTGGGCACCTGTAATCCCAGCAACTCAGGAGGCTGAGGCAGGAGAATCACTTGAACCCAGGAGGCGAAGGTTGCAGTGAGCTGAGACTGCACCATTACACTCCAGCCTGGGCAAAAAGAGCAAAACTCCGTCTCAAAAACAAACAAACAAACAAACAAAACTGCACATATCATTATCTCATGGTTTCTGTGGTCAACAATCTAGACACAGCTTAACTGGGTCCTCTCCTTTGAATCTCACAAAGCTAACATCAAGGTGTCGGCTGGGAGGTGCTCTCATCTGGAAGCTAGACTGGGGAAGCATCTGCTTTAAAGATCACTTGGGTTGTTAGCAGAATTCATTTCTTTGAGGTTATAGACTGAGGGTCCTGGTTCTTGCTAGCTGGAGGCTGAAGGCCACCATCAGCTCCTAGAGGCTGTTTACATTTTTGGGAGGCTATCCACAGATCCTTGCTATGTATGTCTCCCCAACATGACTGGCTACTTCATCAAACCAGCAAGGAGAGTCTCTAGAGCAAGCTGGCTAGCAAGATGGAATCTTATATAACAATGTAATTAAAGGAGTGACAATCTATCACCTTTGCCATGTTCTGTTGGTTAGAAGCAAGTCACAGTTCCCACCCACACTCTATTTCTATATATATCCCATTGTCATTAGTCTTTTTCTGAATGATTTGAGAGCAAGCTGAAGACAAAATACCTCACAGCCCTTAAATACTCAAGTGTGTACTTCTCCCCAAAAGAAGGGCACTCTCTTGCAAGACCATACAGAACGCAATCTTCCAAGTTAAAAAGTCAAGAGTGATTCAGCATTATCATCTGATCTGTAGACCCTAGAAGTCTTTGATGGTTTCCTTGCTATGTAATAGATGATGTTCCAGGTTTGCCTTGTACATTTCTGCCCATACCTGAAGTCAGTCTCTTCCTCAAAAAACTGTCATGACTCTTAGGAATAAATGGCATTTCTTTTTTTTTTTTTTTTTTTTTTTTTTTGAGACGGAGTCTCGCTCTGTTGCCCAGGCTGGAGTGCAGTGGCGCGATCTCGGCTCACTGCAAGCTCCGGCTCCCGGGTTCACGCCATTCTCCTGCCTCAGCCTCCCGAGTAGCTGGGACTACAGGCGCCCGCCAACACACCCGGCTAATTTTTTGTATTTTTAGTAGAGACGGGGTTTCACCGTGTTAGCCAGGATGGTCTCGATCTCCTGACCTCGTGATCCGCCCGCCTCGGCCTCCCAAAGTGCTGGGATTACAGGCTTGAGCCACCGCGCCCGGCCATAAATGGCATTTCAAGACCTCAGTCTGGGCCCTTAACATCCTTTTATTTTATTTTATTTTATTTTGTTTTTTTTGAGATGGAGTCTTGCTCTGTCACCTAGGTTGGAGTGCAGTGGCGCTATCTCAGCTCACTGCAATCTCGCCTCCCAGGTTCAAGTGTTTCTCTTGCCTCAACCTTCCAAGTAGCTGGGATTACAGGCATTCACCACCACACCCAGCTAATTTTGTGGGTTTTTTTTTTTTTTTTTTTTGAGACGGAGTCTCGCTCTGTCACCCAGTCTGGAGTGCAGTGGCGCTATCTCAGCTCACTGCAAGCTCTGACTCCCGGGTTCATGCCATTCTCCTGCCTCAGCCTCCCGAGTAGCTGGGACTATAGGTGCCTGCCACCACGCCCGGCTAATTTTTTTGCATTTTCAGTAGAGATGGGGTTTCACCGTGTTAGCCAAGATGGTGTCGATCTCATGACCTCGTGATGTGCCCACCTCAGCCTCCCAAAGTGCTGGGATTACAGGTATGAGCCATCGTGCCCAGCCTAATTTTTGTATTTTTAGTAGAGATGGGGTTTCACCATGTTGGCCAGGCTGGTCTCAAACTCCTGACCTCAAGTGGTCTGCCTACCTCAGCCTCCCAAAGTGCTGACATTACAGGTGTAAGCCACCGCACCTGGCCACATCCATTTAAAAAAATTTTAATTTGATCTTGTATTACACATATTTTTAAATGTAAGTAAATACTTTTAAAAACATTTTTTATTTGATTGTTCCTTGGAGAGCAGAACTAGCCCATAGGCAGTGCGTTCAGAGTAGCCAGTACTTTCAATGCCTATTAGGCATCAGGGAGTTTTTTGGAAGAAGGTGGATTATAAACTAGAATAATTTAATGCCACCAATTTCAGGACCCTAAAGAAGTGAGAGAGGGCTTGTGGGTCCATGCCAGGCCCTTGTGCAGTGCGGCCTCAGTGGATCCTGAGGGTCAGAGGGGCTGCTGCACGTGATCTGTGGAATAACCTGGTCTCCCAGCTGGAGCCTAAAGCTTGGGCATCTTTGTATCTGTTCGGCTGGCGAGGAAGAGATGTTTGAGTGGAAAATGGGGCCAGGTAATGAGGGCAGGTGACTTCTGTTGCCATGTTTACCAGCTCAGGTGCCTTTGGGGACTGAGGGCCAGGCAAGAGACGCACAGCTGAGCCTTCTGAACAGCAGCAATAGGCTCTCCCTCAGGTGTGCTCCGTGACACCTGACTTCCACATAAACAGGTAAGAGTCTCAGGGGTCAACAGATCAATCTGAGCACTGCAATTGACCCTGCCCTGCCCCCAGGCCCTCAAACACAGGAGCTGGAGGTGGTTGAGTTTGCTCCAGTGAGCTATGCCAAGGAAGAGCTATGGATGTAGGAGGTGAAGCACCAATAGGATACTGATGTGAGGGGGGTGCTGTCCCCCAGAGTCCATTCTTGGTTGACTCAGGTGCCCACTGGGCAGTTCTGTGGACAACAGGGCTCCACGTCAGGGTGCATGGGGGTGGGTGTGTGCCAAAGGATGGCTCCATTTCTCAAAAGGAATGCAAATGGAGCCCTGGCCACAGGTCCAGGCTCCATAAGAACAAGCCTTTCTCCTCTGTTCCATCAGCCCGTGGCGATGTCTGTCTACCTGTACCAGATTCACAGGTGATGGCTCCAGGTTCCTGGTGTTACACCAAGGACCTGGCCTTTAGGATCTGCCAGTTTTAGCTCCAATATATCCAACAATGACTCCCTGAACTTCAGTTTCCTCCTTGACAAAATGAAGACAGTAAGAACATCAGCATGGGGTTACTGTGAGAGCTAAATGGGTTGGTGTGTGCCAGTGGCCTTGCAGAGGGTCTCAGAAAGAATTTGGCCCTTTTTTCTCTCATCCCATTAGAGAAACCGAGCACCTATGTAAATGACATGAGTGTCTGTGGAGAGGTTGTAGACTCACCTTCAGGAGCCACAGGGCTCCTAGATGTGTGAAATAGTAGGTATGAGAAGATAAGGAGGGGACAAAGCAGAGACAGCATTCCAAGGGCATCCAAAATAGAAACCTTCAAAGCTGTGCTGGCCAAACAGCCCAGGAAGTGTCTGCCAGCTTTACTCTCTGTCCCCACATTTATGTCCCCACATTGCTGGGCTTGCACAAGCAAATAACAGCCAGGGTGAATAGCTCCCCAATATTCAGGAGGATACTGGGGATATGTCCAAGCCTCTCCTGCCCCATTTCTCACAGTGCACCCAGCTTGGACCCTTAAAATAGCACTTCAGGTCAGGTGTGGTGGCTCAGGTTTGTAATCCCAGCACTTTGGGAGGTCGAGGTGGGTGGATCACTTGGGACCAGGAGTTCGAGACCAGACTGGCCAACATGGCGAAACCCCGTCTCTACTAAAAATACAAAAATTAGCCGTGTGTGGTAGTGCATGCCTGCAATCCCAGCTACTCAGGAGGCTGAGACATGACAGTCACTTGAGCCCGGTAGGTGGAGGTTGCAGTGAGCTGAGATCGCACCACTGCACTCCAGCCTGGATGATAGAGCAAGACTCTGTCTCAAGCAAACAAACAACAACAACAACAAAAACACATTTCTCCAGCCAGAGAGCAAAGCCTCTTTCTGGATAAACTCTGTCCAAGGCCTCAGAGCTTGGTCTGGGGGTTTGGTGGGTGGTGGGGACCTTGACTCAGCCCCTCTGCACAGCCAGAAGCCTGCCTGGGGGACAGGTCTGGCTCTACTCTAGGGGGACGTTTTTCCAAGACCCAATGCAGATCCTGGGGAAAGGGATAGAGAGGGACTGAGGGAGCTGTTCTTCCTGCTGCCTCCCCTAGAGGTAAGGTCTGAACTGTTGGGGTGGCTTTTGTTAGAACTAAGAAGACAGAGGCTGTGGGTTCTGTCCCTGAGCATCCCAATGCAGCCACACGAAGAACTAATTCTGGGGTACCCAAATCTGCACCTAGCTGCTGCTTATTTGGGGGATATTCTGAGCAGGGCACTGGACAAGATGCTTCCCAGACCTATCTCCTTTAATGCTCCCAACAACCCTACAAAGGAAGGTATTATTACCTCCAAATTATAGCTGAGGTTCAGAGAAGTTGTGACACAAACCTAGGATCACACAGCAAACATGTGCTAAGTCTAGATTTGAACTCAAAGAGATGGGTCTTCGAAGAGCCCCACTCTGTATCTGTGAGGCCCTCTGCCTCTACACCAGGCTCCCACAAGGATGAGAACGGCTCTGTGCAACACTTCCCAGATATCATGGAGCAAACAGTTCCTGAGGCTTCCTGAACTCAGAGGGTAAGCCAGGAGAGGGCAGGAGCTGTGTTCCACAGATTAGATTAGTTATTCACAGCTCCAGCACCACAGGAGTTTACCCTGCCTTCCTCACTGGGCTCGGGGGCGGGAAGATGAGTGTTTGTCAATGAAATGGACCAGAAGATGTGAAAGTGCTCTGTAAGTTGGTGGCTGCTGTGCAAATGCAAGATGATTGCAATTTATGTTTCCTCACAGGCACAGTGACTGGACTGATAAATTATGAAGGTGGATTTGCAGAGGGTTAAATACTTCTTTGGTGAAGTAATTAAACAGATTGGTCAGGTTCCAGAAGTATGGTTGTGTAGAACTTTTTCTCCTCCAGTACAGTGTGTACCAAATACTTTGTATTAATAGTTAAACACTTTCCCCAAGAGATGTTTCCCAACTTTAAATCCAAGAAGAGGCTTTTGTATTTGCAGATTTAAGCATTATGTCCTTTTGGCTTGTTAAGAAAACCACAATAGGCAGGGAGTTCAAATTGCTCTACTCTTTGAAGAAACGTACAAGTGCAAAAGAAACTGATTTTCTCTGAGCTTAATATATGTCAAGAAAATAGGCGAACTCTGGAAGTGGGGAAGCTGCCAGCTAGAAGATAAATGAATAAACTCCTCTATTCCTTGCAGAATCCTTTTTATATTATACTCTGGATTTAAAAAAAATAATTTGAACATTTGAAAAGAATCCCAGCACACATGCAGTCATTTTCTCCACCTGGGATAATAAGTTAATTCCACCATGACACCAATGCTTTCTTCTGTGCCCCTTTCCTCCCTGGCTCTGTCCACCTGCATATAGTGGGTGCACCATGGGAGTTCTGCTGTTTTTCACAGGATGGGAAGCTAGAAGCCAGTTTTGTCACAAGTATTGTCTCGTGGCTGCATAGTCTGGGATATTGATGCACTGTACTTTCTACGTGGTTCCTCCATTGTTGGACAAAATCTAGTTTTTTCCATTTCTGTTTCTGGTTTCCTCCCCATGAGGTTTCCAGTGACTCCATGTGGAGCCTAAAGCAGCTCCATCTTGGAAGCTGACATGCTATCTTGACTTCTGATTAACCCCTGTTCCAGGAATGACTCTAAGATTTCTATTTTATCTGCTGTTACCTTAAATCCTGCCCTTAGGTCAAAGCAACCTTGACCGTGAATCCTGCCCTTAGGCGGACTCACATAGCATTCTCGCCTTTCCCTGAGGGGTCAACTTCAATTGTCCTACACATTCCTTCCCTACAGTAGATAAGTCCCGGCTTTGGAGGATAATGGTGCAGGGATCCACTGTTCCTCTCAACGCTGCCTGCGACGTGGCTTCTGTTTGTAAGTCCCTAATAAAATAAACGTTTCTTCCTAAGAAACTGGATTTGTTGGCCTCTTTCCTGGGTCTTTGGGGGTGGGTTTGCACAGACCTGCCCACTGCAGAACAACAAGCATCTGGCAGCTTTCACAAGCACTTAGCTTTGGCCGAAGAAGCCTCTTGCCCCAGAGAGAAGCATGGGTCACCACTGGTTAAGCAGATGGTTCTGTTCTTTCTTCCTCCTTGACAGGTTGTTTGGCAAGAAGAAGGAAGTTAAGATGCCTTCAGTTTATCTTCCAGGAAAAGAGCTAAGGACACTGGTGAAAGGAACCCTGGAGAACCTGCCGCTGCCTTCTGGCAATTTCCAGCAGCCAGCATGGGGTCTTACACAGGGAAGTGCCCAGCCTCAGGGACATGCAGTGACATCCCACCCACATCCCCTGAGGTCCCTCCTTGCTCGGCCCCCCAAGAACAAGCTATCATTTGGAAGACTGCCAAAATTCTTCCTCTTTTAAGCAGCCTTCCAGGACTATGAGAAGAGAAATAACATGGAATTCCACCCAAAATGCACACGCAGATGAACACACACACACACACACTCACACACACACACTCACACACTCACACACACACACACTCACACACACACTCACACACACACTCACACACACACTCACACACACTCACACACTCACACACACACACAGAGTCTACCTCATCATCTCCTCCAGATAAAAGCACTTACCCTTGTCGAGCACAGAAAATGAGGTGTGTTTGGTGTTCATGAGTGAGGCTTAGACTGTATGGGCCCAGAGGCTTCTATCTGATTTGCTGATGCCACAAGGTCAGCAGTGGGCAGGGCAATGGTTTGGAACAAAAAGAACATAGGCTATTGTCCTGACTTTGTTACTCGCTTGCTGCGCTAAATGAGCAAGTTGCTAGCCTCTTCTGAGTCCGTGATCTCAGCGGGTGTGGGAGTAAAGGCTATTGAAGCTCCCCGTTGCTCTACTGCTTCAGGATTCTCAGTAGAGCACCCAGGGATGAAAGAACGGGGTGTATGGTGAGGGAGTGGGAGCCAGGAGGCAGGGGCCACCTTCCAGGGGCATCTCTGGGTTTCAGCACAGCTCCCAGCCCTGCTGCACACAGCCTGTCCTCCTCTGGCTTGGAGCCCCATGCAGTCACAGGTGGGCCTGCCCTCTCCAGCTCCACCCTTGGCGCCAGGCCCTGGGGCTGGCACTAAGTACATGCCTAGTAAACCTTTGTTGAGGAAATGAATATGGGGCTAGTGTGCAGGGAGGGTGGATGTGGTGAATGAAAAACAGAGCACTCAGAGTGACTAGGGGGTAGGATTCCAGCTGCTTATGGGTCTATCAGAGAACACGCTGGGGAAAAAGCTTCCAGAAAGAATTGTTCAGTCCTTCTCGTGCCAGCAGCAAGGTCTCCCCTCTGACTTCTGGGGAAGGATTACGTTAGAGCAGCCAGACTCTTGTCCCTGGCCTGTCTTCTCTATAGAAAGGCGCTGTGGGAGGAGGCAGGTTACTGAAGTGGGAACCCCATAGAGGACAGGAGAACTGAGGGCCTTGGGCCTCACCGCTGTGGCTCACGTCTCAGCATCATTCACGTCCGAGCCCAGCCCTCAGAGAGGTGGCTGCTGAGAGAGGTCTCTGGCTGTGTGGAGAAGGGAGATCCAGGAGCCACAGGGAAGTGATGTCAGTAAAGGGGGAACCTGGTGGCGGCTGGAGGGAGAGACTGCAGAGAGAGTCAACGTCCAAGGGTAATTGGTGGAGTTTACCGTCCATGCAGGTGCAGTGAACACCTCCCTGTTCAGCTCTTCTCTAAAGCTTTCAGCATCTTCTGGTTTAGGAATAGTTCCTGGAGAATGATGGAGGTGCTGCACTGTGTGAAGAGTCACACGAGCAAGAGCAGACTCCATGTCCTCCGTAGGGCAGCCCTGGGAGTACTGGTCCCACTCCCGAGTTCCAGTGGCAGTGTCTCCACTAACCTGCACCCCCTTCCCTGTTGCAAATGCCCCTTCCTGGGCCATAATTCTACTGGACCTCTTGTTGGCATTTAACATCACAGATCACCCTATATTCTTTTTTTTTTTTTTAGACAGTCTTGCTCTCTCGCCCAAGCTAGATTGCAGTGAGCAGTGACGCGATCTCGGCTCACTGCAACTTCCTCCACTTCCTGGGTTCAAGTGATTCTCCTGCCTCAGCCTCCTGAAGTAGCTGGGATTACAGGCGTGCACTGCAACACCCAGCTGATATTTGTATTTTTTGTAGGGATGGGGTTTCACCATGTTTGCCAGGCCGGTCTCAAACTCCTGACCTTAGGTGATCTGCCCACCTTGGCCTCTCAAAGTGCCAGGATTAGAGGCATGAGCCACGGTGCTTGGCTCCCTATATTCTTCATCTTTCCTCTCTGCTTTTCCCAGAAGCAGACGCTGGAACAAGGACTTGGATATAGCTTCCAGGACTTGGGAGGCGATCCAGGAAGCAGAAACGAGAGTGCAAGGAGAGTGAGACAGGAAGGAGGAAAGTCAGCATAGGGTGTGTTATCAAGGTCACTGATGGGGGCAACACAGCTGCAGGGTCCGATTGCGTAACAGCATGCCTTCCAGAACTGCCCATGTGATGGACAGGAGTGTGGAGTATGTATCTTCTGGTTCCTGTCTCCCGACTGAAGATTGTCCCGGTGATATGAACCACTCTACGCTTCAGGACCACATTTGCACACGGGCCCATGGGCTTCCCTGGCCTCAGAGGGCAGAGAGTGAAACGGTGGCTGTGAGCTTGAGCTGGGATGCTATCAATTACAGGAACCCCTGATTTCAAACAGAACAGCCCGCCAGAGCTGCCCTGTAGGCAGAGGAGGGATGAGGGGATGTGATGAGGGCACAGAGGTATTGTGACTGTCCCTGGCCATCCTTCCTCATGGCGTCTTTGGGGGTGGCTTCCCCTGACCTGTTGACAGTGAACATCTGCTAATGCCACGTGATCTCCACATCCTTTCTTAAATGCTCACACGCTCCTTGTTTAACAGAGTCTGGAATTTGGCCAGGGCCCGGGGATCAGAACACCACCTCGATGGCCTCCAGGTCTGTGCTTTAGCCAAACCCTTTCTTCTGCATATGGAGCTGGTCCAGGAGCCTCTCCTCCCCGGAGCCATGAAGTCTCCTCCTCCACCTCCACCAAGCCAAAGCCACACTCTGCTTCCCCTCCAATCTACTTCTCCTCCTGGACGCAGTATCTCACTGCCATGGGCTTAGTCCTCCTCCTAGATGCCGTGTCTCACTGCCGTCAACTCAGCTGCCAGAGTCAGGATTTCCTGACAATTCCCTCTCTCCTTCATTCTCCACACCAAGTCCAGGTGGCCTCTGGGAGCCAGGCGATGGACTCTGCCAGGCTGCTTCATTGCTCTGGACTCACCAGCCTTCTTCTTTGGGAACTGATGTGAGAATCTGTTAAGATCCACATGCGACATCCAGGTTCACCTGAGCCATGTGTGTTTAGTCCCACAGAGTCGCTCCTTCTACCACATTATCCACCAATAGTGTCTCTTTCCTTCCCAGGCCCCAGCACGTCCCCTCTACAGCCTCATCAGCCCTCCCAAAAGGGCCCAGTGCAGCTCGTGCCACTTCGGGTTTTCTTGGCTCTAATGCAACACCGCATGGCTGACTCCCTTTTCCCATTGATTTCCCATTATTCTACCTTGTTCCAGAAGCACTTCCAGGTTGAGCAGAAGGGAGATTCTGACTGTCTTAAGCTTCCACTGCTTGGACCTGGATGGAGAATACCCAGGCTCTCCACCGCCCTCTCATATTCCCATGTCCTCCTCACCTCCCCTGGAATGTGCATCCTTGGACTTCTAGGTGACCTCGGCACCCCGCAGTCCATTCCTGCCTCCCTTACATCTGTTGTCTGTGGTCCTTGAACCTGTGACATTACGTCTCTTGGGGCTCTTTCAGGTTCAGGAGAGTGGGGAGCAAGTCTACGGCATTTGTTTAACACAGAGACCAAGCCCAGTCACTCTGGCTAATGCGTTCTCTGTGGGTAGAGCAAACACGAACTTAGCTTTTACCGTGTGCTGGGGCTTGATCTCCTTGCCCTTGGGGAGCTCTTCTTCTGCAGGGATGCTGATTAAATGCTCAGGAAATGGTGTGAAGCACAGCCAGTTCTTGTTATTCACAGTAGTTATTATCTATAAAGTTGTGAATTAGCAAACACTGAACCATTGCTCCCAGGGGAAATACAGGGTGAGGTTCAGTCCTCGTCCTGGATAAGGTTCCTGAAACCTCTGGTCATGACATTTTTGTCAGCTGACCAATACATAACCTTGTTTTATGTGCATTTCTATTGAAAGACACCTTATTTACTCTATATTGTCGATTCATTAGCACTGAATTCACCGCCAGCAGCGAGCGCTAAGTCAGGCCTGAAGAAAGCCGATCTAACTCATGTAGTAAAGCGCGTCACTACCTCCTGGCACTTAGGCACACTAGACTGCCCTTCAGCACTATGCTTGGGGCCATTTTCAATATCAAAATCACCAATAAAAAGCACAAAGTATGAAAAGTGGGGCACTAAATAGACTGTGAAAAGGACACTTAAGATCATGAGAGCTGGAACAAGAAGGCAGAGCATGCCTTGTTCAAGCTCAGCAGGGAACAGGCCCATCAGGTCACTAACATTTTTCTACATGTCTAGAATGACCACAAAAGTATTAGGTTGGCGCAAAAGTAATTACTTAGTGGGAAAAACCGCAATTACTCTTACAGCAACCTAATACTATGAGTAGGCCAGGTGCAGTGGCTCACGCCTGTAATCCCAGCACTTTGGAAGGCTGAGGCGGGCGGATCACAAGGTCAGGAGATCGATACCATCCTGGCTAACATGGTGAAACTCCGTCTCTACTAAAAAAATACAAAAAAATTAGCCTGGTGTGGTGGTGGGCGCCTAAAGTCCGAGCTACTTGGGAGGCTGAGGAAGGAGAGTGGCGTGAACCCGGGAGGCGGAGCTTGCAGTGAGCCGAGATCTTGCCACTGCACTCCAGCCTGGGTGACAGAGTGAGACTCTGTCTCAAAAAAAAAAAAAAATTAGCTGGGTGTGGTGGCACACACCTGTAATTCCAGCTACTTGGGAGGCTGAGGTGGGACAATCGCTTGAACCTGGGAGGCAGAGGTTGCAGTGAGCTGAGAGCACAGCACTGCACTTCATCCAGACTGGGCAACAGAACAAGACTCTGCATCAAAAAAAAAAAAAAAAAGTACTATGAGTATTGGTTTTTGGATTACAAATAAATTTTAGTGAGTAGGCAAATTTGCCAGTACTTTGGTAGGTAATGAGGATCAACTGTGTGTACGGAAGGAAGAATGAGGCTTCAGGCCGAGCACAGTGGCTGACGCTTGTAATCCCAGCACTTTGGGAGGCCAAGGTGGGTGGATCACCTGAGGTCAGGAGTTCGAGACCAGCTTGGCCAACATGGTGAAACCTTGGCTCTACTAAAAATACAAAAATTAGCTGGGTGCGGTGGCACATGCCTGTAATCTCAGCTACTTGGGAGGCTGAGGCAGGAGAATTGCTTGAACCCAGGAGGCAGAGGTTGCAGTGAGCCGAGATCATGTCATTGCACTCCAGCCCGGGCAACAAGAGCAGAACTCCATCTCAAAAAAAAAAAAAAAAAAAAAAGAATGAGGCTTCAGAGTGGAGAGGAGGGAGCAGCAGAGAGAGGATAATTCACAAAGGGGTTACCATGAAGCTAAACTTTGAGGAATAAGTTAACTTCCCCAGGTAGGAGGGGACTCCAAGTAGAGTGGGCACCATGCACAGAGGCATGAGACAACAGGGGATGAAGTAATGTCTTTAAGGTGATGATGAAAAAGCCAGCGGTGAACATGTCAGGAAGAGCCCTGATGTTCAGGAACCTAGGAAAGGGCAGCGCTTCCACACCCACCCCTTCTCACAGGGTTTTGTGTGAGCTGGGTGGTGCCAACTGCTATTACGGAGAAACCCCAACTCAGTGCTTTGACCCAATAAGCATATGATTTTTTGCACACATTAGAGTTCAACATGAATGATGGGTGAGCAGCTTTTCATGAAGTGATTTAGGGACCTAAACTCCTTCAAAACTGTGTCTGCCCCACTCCCGAGGGCCTCAGAGTCCTGGCTGACGATCAGCAAAGGGGAAAGGTGGAAGGTGGACAGTTGCACAGGGGTGTCTACCTGCCGCACCTTGAAGTGACTCACGTCCCTTCCATCTACACCCTATCATCACACGGCCCACCTAGATGGGAGGAGGGATGGGGAATGAAGTCCCCTGCTGGACAGCTGCTTCCTAGGAACATGTCTACTACATGTTCATATACTCTGGAGGAGAAATGTGACTCTTGGTGGACAGCTAGCTGTTTCTGCCACAGGCCCTCACATTAGTCCATCAGACCACAGGGCAGAACTGAAAAGAAGCTGTAGCTGGGTGCGGTGGCTCACGCCTGTAATCCCAGCACTTTGGGAAGCTGAGGCGGGTGGATCACCTGAGGTCAATGAGTTCGAGACCAGCCTCAACATGGAGAAACCCCATCTCTACTAAAAATACAAAATTAGCCAGGCGTGGTGGTGCATGCCTGTAATCCCAGCTACTCAGGAGGCTGAGGCAGGAGAACTGCTTGAACCTGGGAGGCGGAGGTTGCAGTGAGCCAAGATCGTGCCATTGCACTCCAGCCTGGGCAACAAGAGCAAAACTCCGTCTCAAAAAAAAAAAAAAAAAACCAGGGTCGGTGGTCAGTGAAGTCTATGGAAATGGAGTGTCAAGGTGCTGTCTAGACAGAGTAGACAGCCAATAAATGCTTGGTGAATGAACGAATGAATGAATGAGAAATGCTTTATGCCTCATTCCCAGCCAGCTGGCAGGGAAGGGAGCATTCTCGTTTTTCCTGCCGTCAGACACATTGCTTCCTGTACCTGATGTCTGAGTCCATTCAGGCTTCTATTACAGAATACCACAAACTGGTGGCTTATAGATGACAGAAATTTAATTCTCACAGCTCTGGAGGCTGGGAAGTTCAAGATCAAGGCGCCAGTAGATTCAGTGCCTGCTGAAAGCCCACTTCCTAGTTCATGGAGGCATCTTCTCACAGTGTCCTCACACGGTAGGAGGGCCAAAAAGCTCTCTGAGACCATTTCATAAGGGCAGTAATCTCATTCCTGAGGGCTCCCCTCTTACGACCTAATCACATCCGAAAGGTCCCACCTCCTAACCATCACCTTGGGAGATTCAAGATTGAATTTTGGGGAGGACACAACATTCAGTCCATAGCACCTGGAGAGGAAATGTGACCACAGGAATAGAAAGAGGGATGCCCAGGGAGAAGAGGTCTAAGTAACTGCAAGTCTGGTCTGTACCTATGAATATTCTGTCCATTTAATTCAACTTCATTTGGGATTTGGGCTACACAGACCTTCTGCAGGACTTGGAAAACCCAATGCATGACTGAGTGGTTAGAAATGGTTTGAAATAGCCTGGAAAGACTCCAGGGAGGAGAGAACGGGAGGAGCGCGCACACACGCGCACACACACGCACACACACACACACACACACACCCAGAGACAGGGCTTATCTCTAATCTCCATGCGGATTTTAATCGAGGCTTGCATGCAATTGCCTCATAACTCCACATTTCCAATTTATTAATCAAATGCCATCTATGAGGCAATGTTGTGGTCCCCACTGGTGTTTCTGCATTTGGTGGTTGCTGAATATCTACGCTTCAGCAACTTCCATCCATGCCAAACAAGAGAAAAACAACTGCCAACTTTTCTTCCTAGAGCAAATTCACACTCAGCAAGGATAATCACAAATCCTCCACAGGTGAACAAATCAGAATAAATGAGGAGTCAACACACCCACCAAGGCCTGTGAGTTATGGTATCAAGGCAGCCGTCAGGGAGGGTCGTGGGTTAGGGAGTGCCTCCCTCTTCTAATCACAGGCACCATTTGAAAAATGCTGGAGAGGGGCCGGCTGCGTCTGCCAGGGAGACTGCTATAAGTCGTCTGTGTGCTTGTTCCCTGGCATCCCAGGGTCAGGAGTCCTGAAGCTCATCTGGCAGCTGCTGCGACAAAATCTTTCTGATGGCTCAAGACATTGGCCTCTATGATCTTATTTACATTAATTGTGTGTGCATTAGAAGGGGAGATATTAATACAAAAGCATGGCTATAGAAAAGGGCAGAATTGTTTTTATTCAAACACAGAATGGTCAGTAGCAGACCCAAGGTTGTACTACTTGGAGATAAAAGCCTTTAACTCTGGGCCCTAATGCTGTCCCTGCTCCCCACCTGCCTGCCAGACTTCCACCTCCTCCTCATCTGATCCAGCACACACAGGCTTGGCTGGGATGTGTACAGAGGGAAGAGCCAGGCTCAGCCAACTCCTAGCTTCGTGCCCCTGTAGAATGGTGCTTTAGAAATACGTGCTGCACAGATGAGCATGTGACTTAGTCCCTGCCCCCTTCTCCTCATTGCCTCCAGCAACTTTCCTAAAGGGGAGGTAAAGTCTTGTCATCCCGCTGCTCCCTTCCCTACAGTGTGGAAATGCCCAGGAATTTCTGCCCTTGGACCTCCAAGCCACGCCCCTTGGGAAAGTGCTAGGATAGTGGTGGGGTGCTCAGAGGTGAGGACTCCCAGTTACCTGCTTTGGGTGACTCTGGCCTTAGCTGGCCCTGAGGTGGAGGCCGCCTGGGAACTGTGGGTCAGAGGAAGTCAGCTTCAGCTCCCTCAAATGTGGGGATCTTCCATCCCCAAGTGACCCACTCAATCTTTGGGACTGTCGTGCTGTGAACTGGTCAAGAGAAGTATATGATCCAACTCCTGACTCAAGACGCTTGCCTGCTTGATGGATGAAGAGGGAAGGTGGATAGAACCAGCTGAGTGGAACCAGCCACAGAGCAACCACAGAGTGACAAATCACTCAGAGACAAAATCATGCAGGCAGGCAGGTGGGCAACCTGAGTCCATTTCATCAGCCATTGTTTAATGTCTTCTTGGCTGTACTTTCTGCTTTATTTCCAACCCAGTCAAAACCAGATGCGTGCAAAAGTCATGCTATCACCCAGCACAGGATTACCTAAGATCTATTATAATGCAGCTTCATGCCATTACAGTATTCCCATGCCCCTCACGGGGCAGCGTGCATCTGTTTTAGTGCTACCTAACGTCTGTTAGGTGCAAGCTGGCCCACACGTGGCTCCTAACCAGAACAGTCTACAAGTGACAGCGTGACCAGAGAGCAGAGACAGGAAGGAGGCCCAGACATGAGTGTGGGATGCTGCAGAACAGCAACAGGATGCTTCTGCTATCCCCAAATGTTATCTCAAATACCTCAACATCAATGCTTTGTGTTCCATGTTCCTCTTCTCCTTGGATAGCCCCTCCTTCTGAAAGTCAGAACTGTCTGCTCTTGAGCTTGCCTTGAGGGAAGGAAATAATTTAGATAAGCAGAGAGGAAGACAGGCAAGGGATGTGGTGGGGCAAAGGCAGAGATGTATCTTCACAGGTCCCTGTCCTCAGCACCCAGAATCACCCCTTCCCTGTGGGAGGGAGCTGATAGAAAGAGGGGATCTCCATCCAGGCACCACCCACCAGGCAGCTGGAAACATTTGCCAACAGCAGGTACACCTAGGGCTCAGCAGAGGGTTCGGTGAGCATGGTCTTGCCCAGTTTGTGCCACACTGAGCACCGGCTGGAGGAGGAAGGGGCCAGAATGCCATCTGGACACAAGTGCTCCCTCACCGCCTGGGCCTGTGTCGCCTCAGGCTTTTGTGTCAGATCAGCCACTCCCTCTACAGATAATGCTGCTCCAGGCAAAGAGGCTTAGGTGGGTCTCCAGGGCAACCGCAGCTCAGGAGCTGGCCCACCTCCATGGTTCATCAGGGAAGCTGTGGCTCCAGCCTCGTGGGACACACACACACACACACACACACACACACACACTCACCCCACAAACAATAGCCCAGGCTGGATCTCTCCTCCTGTCTCTTCTCTTGGTAAAACTTCTCAGAGAACCAAAGAGAGGCAAAAGCCTGAGGCCAGCCGGCAGCAGCAGAGAAGCTGAGGGAGACTTGAGGATGTAGACTGCCCTGCCCTGCTGTGGCTGCTCAACTTTCTTTTTTTTCCTGAAAATATCCAGACACTCTCTTCTCCCAGACTGGGAAGCAGAACGCAGGCCCCCTGCTGCGACGCTGCACCTGAGCAGAGGCTGACCTCAGAGGTAAGATGGAGGTCTCCCCAGGAGACAGTGTCTTCCCCACCCGCACCCTGGCACAGCTGCACCTTTGGAAGTTAGGGCTGAGGCCTGGAGCTGGGTGGGGCGGCCTCAGGGGGTGTGGCAGGCTGGGGAGCCTAGAAAGCCACCCACCTCCAGGACCCAGATGGCCACAGGAAGGCCCCTTTAGGCCTCATCAGTTCCACAGGAGTTGGAACCAATGAGGGTCCTGCAGCATCCTTGGGGCTATAGCCTGCTCCTTGTTTTGTAAACCTGTGGGAAGCCATCGTTTTTGCCTGTTCTGGAACTGTAAGCCTCTTGGGGAGGACCCAGCTTCAGCAGGTTCCCTTTTGCCTTTATAGAGTGGACACAGGCAGGGGGAAGGAAAGTGAAACCCAAATCAGAGACTCTTGCATGGGTTTGCGAACTGTGATTCAAACACCTACTAAGTCCAAGGCACAGAGTCAGGCTCTGGGGATGCAGCAGCACCTAGGGCACGAGGGTGATGGATGTGCCTCAGTCCCCTCGACCATGGAACAGTCTGTGCATCCCCGATAACACGCCCAGGACAGCGGGCCCAGGCAGATTGGTGCAGGGTGGGGCGCCACGGAGATCGGGCCTAGAAGGAAAGTCCAGCTGCAACCAAGGGATGAGGATCAGTCCCCTCCCCCTGTGGTCAGTCAGACCTGTGTACCGCCCTCTCCTGGCTGCACCTCTGCCTCAGAATGGGAAGGACTGGCTGACATCCATTCATCCATTCAGGAACCGCTTATCAAGTGCTACCGTGTGCAGCAGATTCAACCCACATTCCTCTCGCCCTTGCAGAATTCATAGCTACGTGGGGGAGAGATAAATACAACCCAAAATGTGAGAAACATGTTTGCTAGATGCCATGGTGATGGGCCGTTGTGTCAGGCCCTGGTGGCTGGGATCAGTGCTCCATGCTTGGGGGGCAGTGAGGGGCCGGCTGCAGGGAGGAGTTGTCTCTTGAGGGGTTCCTGACAAATGAGCAGATGTCTGTCAGGTGGGCAGAGGATCCACAGGATCCTGCTCATACCTGGCTTGGTGGATTACAGGTTATTTTTCTATGATGCCGAAGAGAAATGAGGTCAATTTGCAATCTGTAAAGTTGGACTTGGGCCTTACCAAACACAGGGCTGGGAGGAAGATTAGCCGGAGAAGCACCTGCTCTTTGCCCCCACTGAGAAGTCTCTGCCCAGACTGAGGGTCTGGCGTCAGCAGAGCCAGCCTGCCCGTGCAGTGAAGCTGCTGGCGCTCTGGGACAGCCTGACTCAGGTGCTGCTCCATGCCCGGGCCCGGCGAGTCACACAGAGCAGCCCCCCACCCTGGCCTCCAGATGCCTAGCTCAGCTTCAGAGATGGAGGACCCAGGCCGGGTCCCCTGGCCGTGGCTCCCTTTGCACTGAGAAATTAGCCTTTCTGGGCAAGGTCTGCACACCCTCACTGTTTGGCTGGGGCCAGTGAAGGGCCTCAGTTCTCACTAGAGGTGAGGGCACTCTCATCCCCCCTGCAGGGGGTCAGAGCCCTATTTCTAGCTCCAAGGTCACACTCCCCATTGTTCCCACCATTGAGACATCCCTGGTCCCCCTCTGAGTGCCAGCTGGAACCAGAGACTCCTCTTGCCCTTGAGGCACAACGGGAGAGTTCTTCCAGCACAGCTAACGAGCCACAGCTGGTAGTGGCGCCTCCCAGGGAGCCACAGAAAAGACATTATCCTCAGGGATGTTCAAAAATAGGCTGAAAGGAAGGCTCTGAGAGTGTGGGGGTGGAAGGGGTAATGAGGGGGAAAGGAAAGAGGAAAGAGAAGATCAGAGAAGGGAAGATAACGGGCGTGGGTGAGTGACGCCAAAAGGCAGAAACAGAACATGCGAGGGCTTCCCTATCATCTGCTCTGCTGTGTAAACCCGAGGCCGCACCACCTGGGCCCTCTCTAGAAACAAGGAGGCTCAGCTCTCCCAACACGGTGACCAGAAGCCAGGGCTGGGGAAGGCCAGAAACAAAGCTGGGGTCAAGCTTGCACCAAGCCAGGGGATTCTTTACTTTTTGTGCCCCCTTTGGGAGTCTGTGAAGCCTGTGGACACATTCTTAGAAAAATTCTTCTAAATGCATAAAAGTAAATTCATTGGGTTACAAAGGAAACAAGCTCTATTGAAATGCAGCTATCAAAAAAAAAAGGAAAAACGATTTATGATACAGTAATATGTATGCTTCCCTATCAACATGTGAAATAATAAAACCTAGTAGCAAGTCTAATAAATGCCACAATTTCATAGTAGTGATGAGCACACCTGATAATTCAAGAATAACAACTTTAAAGCGTTTTGTGAAAAATCTGTGATTTCTGCTGGAGATAAAGCCACGGGGCTACTGATACTACTGTCTATGGTCTATGGCCCTCATTCATAACTAAAGGAAATACCACATTTCAGTTAAAGGTTAGTGGAAATAAAGATGACTTTTTTCCCCACCCAAGTTCATAAATCCCTGAATTTTCCCTAGGACCCCAGGGTAAGAATCTGTACTAAGCGACAATAGTAGCCACTGATCTAGGTGAACCAGCTTATTGTTAGTTTATAAAAATAAAACATTTACACAGACATGACCTCATTTGATTTTCACAGTAACTTGAAGTAGGTACCTTTATCATTCCCTTATAGATTGGGGAAACTGAGGCTTGGGGCCATGAAGGTGACTTGGACACAGGCAGCATACGCAGGAGGGGAAGGGCATAGGAACTGAATTCAGGTTTTCTCTGCTGAAGGCTGCACTGTCTCCCCAAGCCCAGCCTGCTCCACCTGAGCTGGTGATCAAACAGAGGCGGAGTGGGGGCGCAGCCAGGCCGCCCAGCATGCATCTGAGGTCAAAAGCAGTGGAGGTGGTGAGTGGGGGTGAGAGTGGGGAGGGTACTGGACCCCAGGCCCCAGACTCCGCAGAGGGAATATGGGGAGAGGGAACGGCAGGCATGTATGTGTCAATGGACGGCAGCAACTCTGTCCCCACCCCGGCTCCCAGACAAAAGAGGGAAATGCAGCCCAAAGATTCTTACCGATGACCCCAAGGTGGATAGGGGTCTTAACAAGCAGGGCCCAGCCCACGTTCTTAGCTGGCTTTCATTTCTTTTCTTCTCGTTTTGTGTCGTCGTTGGATTTGTGGTCATCTGTCTCCTCTCTACAGAGCCTTCAAGATCTCTTTCCAGGTGGGTTTTTGTTTTTGTTTTTATTTTTGTTTTTGTTTGACAGAGTCTTGTTCTGTCGCCTAGGATGGAGTGCAGTGGCGCCATCTTGGCTCACTGCAGCCTCCACCTCCCAGGTTCAAGCAATTCTCATGCCTCAGCCTCCTGAGTAGCTGGGATTACACGCACCCACCACCACACCTGGCTAATTTTTGTATTTTTAGTAGAGATGCGGTTTCACCATATTGGCCAGGCTGGTCTCAAATTCCTGGCCTCAAGTGATCTGCCTGCCTCGGCCTCCCAAAGTGCTGGGCTTACAGTCATGAGCCACCGCTCCCGGCCTCCAGGTGAACTTTTTAGCCACCTGATTGTGTCTCATAAGAATTACAAACCCCTGATCACTGCACAGGATTTTTATAGTTTACCAAATGTTTTCACATATTGTCTCCTACCCGAGTCTCAGGGGAGCCCTGTGGAGTGGGCTGAGCTGGCGTCTGAACACCATTTTATAAATGCAGAAACCAAGGCCTCGCTGGTTAATGAGCTGTGGCGGTTATGCAGAGAATAGGGGGCAGGCACTTCCTGGGCACACCCTGCGCTGATTACACAGCCGAGGCCCAGGAGTCTCCTTCCACTCAGGAGAGTTGTGCCTTTGGTGGCATCGCAATTGCTTGTCTGCTTGTTTTCCCCCCTCTTTTGAGTGTACACTCCTTGAGGGAGTCCCAGCACCTAGCACAGCAACAGGCAGGTCACACACTCCCCCTGTGTTTGCTGAGTGAGTGAGTGGATGAGAACTCAGACTTGCGCTTCAGTCTGCAGGCCCTAGGCCCTCCCCGCACATGCCACTGTGCAAGGCCTCGATGCCCAGGCTCGTGGGTGGAGAAAGGCACAGCAGCAGAAATGAGCAGAATACGAACTGCAGGCAGGGGTCCTGAGGAATAATGCAGGCCATGAGGTAGAGGGAATCAGGAAGGCTTCCTGCACAGGTGAGTTTTGAGGTAGAGTTTTCCCAACTTCTAAACTTGGATATGCATAAACATGCAGAAAAGTGCAATAAATATCCATCAATATCCCCCAGATACAACAATTGCTAATATTTTGCCGTATTTGCTCTTGTAGGGGCCAAGGGTTTAGCCCTATGAAGGTTCACTTAAAAATCAACTCAAGAAAGGCTAATTGGAGAAAAGGCGTACACATTTATCACAAATGCGTACATGGGGAGAATCACAGAGGAACTGCTCACCCACACTGGGTTTCGGAAGCTTATATACCATCCTGGCAAAGCAGGTTATGGGAGGGGAGAACAGCAGTTCTGGTGAGAGGATTACTAGGGAGAATGAACAGGGCAGGGATCAGAAATTAACTTGTACATTATCCTGTGAGAGGGTCTGTTTAGGTGGGGGCTCATTCTCGGTCTTAAGAAAGGGGAAGAAAAAAACTATTGTTCCCTTTGGTGGATCTGAATCTTAGGCAGACAAAGGCTTTGGAAGGGAAGGTGGCCGTGGGGAGGGCCAGAGAGACCACGAGGCTTCTTCAGCTCAGTATGTCCAAATGCCATATCTTAGGATATTGGTTTCTGAGCCCCAACACCCTGTTTATGGGGTGTGTGTATACATATTTATGTAATGTTTTCTGAACTATTTGAATCTAAGATATTGTAGTCACCCGTAAACACTTCAGCCCCTCCTAAGATTGAGCTATTGGCCAATATTCCACAGATCGTTTTCTTTTTTTCTTTTCTTTTTTTGGAGACAGAGTTTCACTCTTGTCACCCAGGCTGGAGTGCAATGGTGCAATCTTGGCTCAGTGCAACCTCTGCCTCCTGGGTTCAAGCCATTCTCCTGCCTCAGCCTCCCAAGTAGCCGGGATTACAGGCACACACCATCATGCCTGGCTAATTTTTGTATTATTAGTAGAGACGGGGTTTCACCATGTTGTCCAGGCTGGTCTCGAACTCCTGACCTCGGGTGATCCACTTGTGCCGGCCTCCCAAAGTGTTGGGATTACAGGTGTGAGCCACTGCGCCCGGCCCCATGGATTATTTTCTAATATCCAGCTCATATTCAAATTTCCTCAGTTATCCTAATTTTTTTTTTGTTTGAGTCAGAGTCTCTCTCTGTCACCCAGACTGGAGTGCAATGGCATGGCCGCTCACTGCAACCTCTGCCTCCCAGTTTCAAGTGATTCTTCCGCCTCCCAAGTAGCTGGAATTACAGGTGCCTGCCACTATGCCCAGCTAATTTTTGTATTTTTAGTAGAGACGGGGTTTCACTGTGTTGCCCAGGCTGGTCTCGAACTCGTGACCTCAGGTGATCCACCCACGTTGGCCTCCCAAAGTACTGGGATTATAGGTGTGAGCCACCACACCCAGGCTTTTTTTCTTTTAAATATAAAGAAGGAGATCTTTCCTAACTTGATAAAGGGTATCTCCTTTTTTTTTTTTTTTTTTTTTTGAGATGGGGATCTCACTCTGTCACCCAGGCTGGAGTGCAGTGGCACGATCTCAACTCACTGCAACCCCTACCTCCCAGGCTCAAGTTAGCTCAAGTTATCCTCCCACCTCAGCCTCCCGAGTAGTTGGGACTACAGGCGCGCACCAAGACGCCCAGCTAATTTTTTTTTTTTTTTTTTTTTTTTTTTTTTTGAGACGGAGTCTCTCTCTGTCCCCCAGGCTGGAGTGCAGTGGCGCGATCTCCGCTCACCGCAACCTCCACCTCCTGGGTTCACACCATTCTCCTGCCTCAGCCTCCCGAGTAGCTGGGAATACAGGCGCCCGCCACCTCGCCCGGCTAATTTTTTGTGTTTTTAGTAGAGACGGGGTTTCACCGTGTTAGCCAGGATGGTCTCAATCTCCTGACCTCGTGATCCGCCCGCCTCAGCCTCCCAAAGTGCTGGGATTACAGGCTTGAGCCACCGCGCCCGGCTCAGCTAATTTTTTATATTTTTGGTAGAGATGGAGTTTCACCATGTTGCCCAGGCTGGTCTCGAACTCCTGAAGTCAAGCCTCCCAAAGTGCTGGGATTACAGGCATAAGCCATCGTGCCTGGCCTATCCTAATTTTTTAAAACGAGGATTCAATCAGCGTTCATGTGTTTGAGGCAGGTTGTAAGTGCTGCTGACTGAGTAGGAACCGTTCATCATGGGAAGATTCTGAGGTCACCATGGCACTGCCACTCGCCAGGTCGTGAGCCAAGTGCGGGGGCCTTGGGGCTTACACTGAGGAGTTGGCTCTGCCACGGTGGTGAATCTGGAGCCAGGCGGTGTAGAAAATTGTGCCAGACCCTCAGCAAAGGTCACTCTTGCTGTTGTTTCACAGACCTCCCCCAGGTACCACACCCTTCCCAGTCTCAGCCGAGGTTCAGGTTCTGGGGATACCCTGGGATAAGGTGGCCCCCTCTGGATTCTGTCTAGCCTGCCCTCCTGCCTCTCTGTCTCTGTTCTTCCTCCCTCTGTCTCTCCCTCCCTCCTTTGCCCTTAAGAACTTAATCGGACCCACTGAAGAGCCTTCTGGGGGAGCAGCTGGCACCGGGGACAGAAATAGCACCAGCAGAAATCTTGTCTCTGTCAAAGCCTCCAGTCCTGGCCAGAGTTGTGGGGAGTGAGGGGATGGGCAGGAGATGACTCAGAACACCCTCCTCCCCTGTGAGACCCTACAGCTGGGCCAAAGAGGCTCAGAGCCCACAAAATTCAGGACTCAGGTGGGATCGCCCCACTCAGCCCCTGCCATCTGGAGTTGGGGGAGGCGGGTCACAAAGCACTTTCTCTAGTGGCCAGCTCAGGTCGGGAGCCTTAAGCCCAGGGAAGCGGGACCCCATACAGGCTGCACCCCAGGCTGTACTCGGACTTGCTTCTGGCCTTACTCTGCCTTGAGGTGAAGTGTCTGGGGGCCCAGGAGACATGCCAACCTGTGGGCACTTCCCTTTGAGATCAGGCTTAGGGACTGAAATCAGAATTCCCTGCCAGACAGTCGCCCGCCCACTTCCCCACAGAAGGGGCCACTGAGCAGGGCAGACGGCACTGCCAGCGAGCAACCCTAGGTCAGAGGGTGGCAAAGAGGTGGCTGGTTGCAGGGGTGTGGCTGGGCCTTGGAGGTGAAAGCTGGGGTGTCCCCACATGTGTTTGCAAGGCCCCTTACCATGTGGCATGAAGCGGAGGTGGGAAGAGAGGGAGGCAGGCTGAGGGCCGGGAGCTGTCCCAACCCACTTCCATGTGCCAGAGAAGAACTCTGAGGAGTCCAAGAATGCTGTGTGAATCTCACCCTCCACGTGGTTAGGAAGGTATAGTTGACAAGGGAGGAAACAGAACATGCTTTATTTAATAGTTTGTTAGCTTATGTGGCCGTGGCATGGATATTCTGAAGTCAATTTGCCCTGGAGGCAAAAGTTTTCTTCAGTGTCTCCCATTTATTCTGCCACATTTCTCCCGGCCACAGGAGAACCCTCTACTGCCAAGCCACTCTCTTGCTCTCTTCTTTCAGCTCAAATTCAAACCCAGATTAAGAAGAAAAAAAATCTCCCTAAGGAGCTTTGGAAAATGCCTTCTTGTTCAGGGTCAGGTCAGGTCAGGTCAGGTCTGTGGGGCTTGTTCCTTGATCCAGCTGTTATAGCTTCTCCATCATTTATTCGTTCCTTTGTTCGGGCACTCATTCATTCATTCGTTTGCTATTTATTAAGTGCCTACTGACTACCTGTCCAGCACCAGGGATGGAAAGGTGAATAAGGCACAGGCCCTGCCCACATACCACACTCGGGGTCAGGGGAGGTAGGCAGTCACGTTCCGTAAAGTGCTCCTGAGCTCTGAAAAACACCTGTGCAGAGTGCAGTCAGGGGACAAGGTAGATTGTGGCCACATCTACCTCGGAGGTGGGAAGATCAAGAAAAGCTTCCTAGGGTGCTGACCCGGGACCTGGTCTCCATGCAGAATGGGCAGGCATTTCAGGCAGAGGGAGAAACATGACAAAGGCATGGAGCTGTGCAACAGCCTAGCACATTCAGTAGCCCCTGCAGGAACAGTGACTCCGCATGCTTGTAGTGCTCTTCAGTGGCTACACCATTCACTCTTTTGGT
Source organism: Symphalangus syndactylus (assembly GCF_028878055.3). Taxonomy (NCBI): domain Eukaryota; kingdom Metazoa; phylum Chordata; class Mammalia; order Primates; family Hylobatidae; genus Symphalangus; species Symphalangus syndactylus. Next base: position 11,763,631 of record NC_072434.2, read on the forward strand.
GCTAAGCATCGACCTAACCCATAGACTTTTAAAAATACAAACACTCCAGGGAAAGTGACACATTCAGTTACAGTTACAGTCCTTGTGCCTGAACTGATGGAATCCTTTAGCCTTAGGCGAGGCTCCTGATGCTAATGGCTCTCTGGCCATGACACCCCCACCCCTGCACTCCCACCCCCCAGTACACACAGTACTACCCAACCTCTTTATTCTGGGCACATAAAGCAGGTGAGGGCTAAGACGTAAACGTCCTAGCTGCTACTGACCCCAGGAGTAAGCTAATGGTTCGTCCTTTCGTCCCACCCTCCCAGGAAGCGATCAGCTGTGTAATCTGAAGCCTCCATTGGTGATAGGCTTAGGTTGAGTGGAGAATGAAAGTTCTCAGATTTTTTTTTTGATTTGGAGTCTCGCTCTGTTACCCAGGCTGGAATGCAGTGGCGCCATCTCGGCTCACTCCGCCTCCCCAGTTCAAGCGATTCTCCTGCCTCAGCCTCCTGAGTAGCTGGGACCACAGGCATGTGCCACCATGCCCAGCTAATTTTTGTATTTTTAGTAGAGATGGGGTTTCACCGTGTTGGCCAGGATGGTCTCAAACTCCTGGCTTCAAGTGAGCCACCCTCCTCGGCCTCCCAAAGTGCTGGAATTACAGGCATGAGCCATCATGTCTGGCCCGTTTTCAGATTTCTTAATTCTGTTGGTTGCTAAAGGAGTTGGTCATTCAAGTCTCCATCGGTAAGTAGAGATTTAGCTGTGGCCTTCCAGAAGGCTGCTGCTACCCCATCATAATATTCTCCTTTGTGTCTGATTATCTACCTTAACAATTCATTTCTCTGGGTTAAGCACTGGGGTGCAGGGTGGTGGGAGGGTGGCCTAAAAATGCATGTGTCCTCTGGAGGTGACACCTCCCTCATCACCATGCTGTTGAGACTGAGTTCATTTGACCTCTTTTTTCTGCATATGGAGGGTCTAAGCAGAAATGGGATCATTGGTGCATGGAAGGTGGAACTGCTTGGAGGGAGAAAGGTGCAGAAAGGAGAAGTGAGACCCCTCGAAGACCCACTTCAGGCTTTAGCTTGGGAATGTCATTTCCCTTCACTGTTGTCAGAAGCACAGACCACATCTGACAGGTCATGGAGTAGCTCATTCACCCATTCATTCACCCGTTCATTCATCTACTTGGTCCATCCTTCACCAAATTTGTATTGAGCAGGCCTGTGTGGGGGCTCCATGATGAGTTAGGCTTGCTGCTGTCAGACCTCCAGCTGTCTCACCTTGTTCTATGGCCAGATCCTCCCTCCACCTGGGACCCCTTCTCCATCAGCCCACGTGTCTGAAGCCCACACTCACCTCTCAGCCCACTCTGGCCGCTTTCACCATCTAGGGTCACTCCTTCCCCTCCCACATCAGTGCTGACTCTATGCTTCACCAGCAGAGTTCCCTCTCTCCATTGATGTTGCAGTGTTTACTCAACCAATCTTGCCTGTCCTGGAGAGCAGGATCCTGGCATCATCCTTTCATGTTTATGTCCCTCCACAGAGGTGTACACAGTGCTTGATTAATGCTGAATGAATGAATGGTGGGTAAGTTGGTTTTTTTCAGGTTAATGTTAATCCATATAGTTTTTTTTTTTTTTAGACGGAGTTTTGCTCTTTTTGCCCAGGCTGGAATGCAATGGTGTGATCTTGGCTCACTGCAACCTCCACCTCCCGGGTTCAGGCAATTCTCCTGCCTCAGCCTCCCGAGTAGCTGGGATTATTACAGGCATGCACCACCATGCCGGGCTAATTTTGTATTTTTAGTAGAGACAGGGTTTCTCCGTGTTGGTCAGGCTTGTCTTGAACTCCCGACCTCAGGTGATCTGCCCGCCTTGGCCTCCCAAAGTGTTGGGATTACAGGCGTGAGCCACCATGGCTGGCCAACTCCATAGAGTTCTAAGTGTCTTTCGTCAATAGGCTGGAGGCATTTAGAAACTGAGGGTGTTTTCCTGGTAGACTGACATAGGATGTATCTGTTCTGAGTGTGTGTGTGTGTGCGTGTATTGTGAGTGTGTGTGAGTGTTTGAGTGTGTATGTGTTCCCCTTAAATCATAGGGAAAGTTTGTGCTCAGCCATAATCCATGTGTTTCCAGCTTTGTTGGGAGTTAGTGGGGATTCAGGAGGCCCTTTCTCTGGGCACAATCCTGGGGATGCTTTAAGGATCATAATCACAAGAGTCTCTTACTTTTATGTGATGTTTACAGTGTACAAAGTTTATTCACAACTGCTTCTCACAACAGCCCTATCTTGTCTTACAGAATTAGAGATGATTGCTCAGGGAAATTAAGCCACCTACTTGAGGCCACTCAGCTGTTAGGGTGGAGCAGCTCTTCTCCCCTGGGTCCCAGCTCTCCTCTCTCCCCCCTGGGTTCCCAGGTTCTCCACCCTGACTAACAGAGGGGCCCAGGAAAGATGCACACCTGTCCTGTCTCAGCAGGGCCAGGGGCTATGTCTCTCATCTCATGGCTTCGGTGGAACGAGGCCCCGTCCCGGCTGTCCTCCAGGAGCCCTGCTGAGATGGTGCTGGAGACACTTATGATGGAGCTGACAGGGCAGATGCGAGAGGCTGAGAGGCAGCAGCGGGAGCGCAGCAATGCGGTCAGAAAGGTCTGCACCGGTGTGGACTACAGCTGGCTGGCCAGCACACCCCGGCCCACCTATGACCTCAGCCCCAGTGAGCGGCTGCAGCTGGAGGATGTCTGCGTTAAGATCCACCCATCCTATTGTGGGCCTGCTATCCTCAGGTGAGCACTGGGATGGGGACCCTTGCCGGGCTGCAGGCTCCAGGAAAGGTGGCTGCAGTGGCAGGGGGCTGAGGCCACCAGGACTAGAGCCAGGGAGCCTGGATGATCTAGTTATCTGTTAGAAGGAGCAAGAGGGGAAAAGGAGTCTGAAAGAGATCGTGAAACGCTAGGCTAGGGTTAGGGGTCCAGCGGGAGGCAGGAGGCAGCTCTTGGAGGCGTGTGAGTTTTGATTCAAGAGAACGCAATACCTTTGAGTTTTCTCTTCTCCCTGCCCAGATTGTTACTGTCCTGGATTTTAACTTACCTGGCTTCTTTTCTTTTGTCAGTTTATCTTCAATATTACCTTCTTGGAGAAGTTTTCCCAGACATTTCTCCAAAATCAGATTCTTAATTATCCTAGCTTATGTTAGCTTTCACGCTAGTCTGCCCACAGGTGAGTGTGTGTGTGTGTGTGTGTGTGTGTGTAGGAAGGGTTCAGACAAAATCCTGGGGCACTGCACATTTAGATCTTGGGTGCAACAATGTTCCTTGAATATAAATATAACCTTACTGAAGCTGTGACCACATGGTCCTGTCTCAGAAGGATCGGTGCTGATGTCAAAGAAGCATCGAGTAATTTCAAAATAACTCAAGTTCTTTGTCTACATTTCTCTTTGTAAAGGAATATAAATCCACAATAAAAATCTTAAAATTCTTGTTAGTCTCCCAAAATCTTCCCTCACCCATGCCTTTAACCAACATATGCATTTATTGTACACCTTTTTCTTTGAAATTCCCTTTAAAAGCTCCTCTCCTTCAGCGCCATTCACCTTCTTCAGCCCCGTCCACACTCCTTGGTTTTTGTAGAGCTTTTACCACCCCTCCCCTTTCTTCCTCCAGGCGGAGAAACTTACCCTCCCCCAGCTTTCTGATTCTGGACTGTGGAAGCCTCCCAAAGTGTATCTATTCCAGAAGCACCTGGGGACAGGGGTGGGTCATGGGGTGGAGCTGCTGAAAAGGGAATCTGGTCTGGCAAATCAAACCTCAAAAGTGAGGGGGAAGGCTGGGTACACACAGGTCATGATAGTCCTGTCTCATTTCTGGTCTCATGTCACTGCTGAGAAGTCCTGACTCTCAATCTGGTGGAGGAAACCTGGTATTAATAGACTTGCTAACATTAACTTGTGAGTTCTAAGCAAAGATAGCCTAGGCAGAGTAAACAGCTTGGGAAAACACACAGGGCCTTGGGAGAACCTGGGACATGTGGGGCCACAAGTGATTCTTCCCAGCTGATGTGCAGGGTCTTCCTGGGGAGTATCAGGGGACTCCTGTGCATGGCAAACAGCTCACCTGGAAGGAATATCACAGGGGCAGTGACATAATCAGATAGAGGTTTCAGAAAGATCACGCTGGCCAGTGGGTGGAGAAGAGATAGGAGAGGCTTAGCCAGAAGGCCTCCCATCAGTAAGGCTGCCACTGCAAAGGGCTCCCCTTAATGCTCTGTCATCAACAACCCTAGGTAAGTGTCAGGATCTTTACATACCTTAGTTCATTATAGCTCACACAAAGGCAGCTGTCATCTCAGATTACAGACGAGGAGGCTGAGGCCAATGGAGGCCAGAAGTGGCGGAGCTGGGATTTGAACGCAGGATTGGTTGAAGCAGTAGCAGCGTGGGGTGGTTCCTGATTCGCTTCAGGAGCAGGGTAGAGTGGGCTAACTGGCCACGACGATGCACGGGCAGCCCCTCGGGGTTAGACGCCCCGGGGTGCCAGGCCTGCTGTTGTGGGTGAATGGCCCCAGCGCCCTCCCCTCCCGCCCAGGTTCCGGCAGCTGCTGGCGGAGCAGGAGCCCGAGGTGCAGGAGGTGTCCCAGCTCTTCCGCTCCGTGCTGCAGGAGGTCCTGGAGCGGATGAAGCAGGAAGAGGAGGCCCACAAGCTGACGCGCCAGTGGAGCCTGCGGCCCCGCGGCAGCCTGGCCACCTTCAAGACCCGCGCGCGCATCTCTCCCTTCGCCAGCGACATCAGGACCATCTCTGAGGACGTGGAGCGGGACACGCCGCCGCCACTGCGGTCCTGGAGCATGCCCGATTTCCGGGCGCCCAAAGCCGACTGACCCCGGCCGCTTCCCTGCCCAGAAGCGGAGCCGTCTGCAGGGGGAATGATAGGCCGGTGACCGGAATGCCAGGCCCTGGAACATCCCCACCTAGGCCTGAAGAGGAGACCCAAGAGGCGGCCCCATCCCAAGACGCTGCTATAAAATGAAGCAACTCCCTGCCCCATCCTCTCCTCTGGCCACAAAGCCGAGTTAGGTCGTAGAGCGGCACCGCCCTCTCCTTCTCCTGCGCTAGTCTGCAGGAGCAGCCCCTTCCCTAACGGGCAGATTCAAGGTTTTGGAAGACAGACCATTGCCCCATCCTCATCTCCTGCTTCTGTCTAAAAGGGGACAGTTGCCCTGCCTTTTCGCAAGACCTAGGTTCTCACCCCAATTTCAGGGATGTCCCATTCACTCCCCTACCCCCATCCCTGATGAGAAGGGACCTGTAGGTTGGTATCCACTCTTGCTGGTACTGGCTGAGCTCACCACTGCAGGTAGGTCACACACAGCCTCATAGGCAGGCACAGCTGGAAGGTCCAGAGAGACAATTAGATCCACTCTCTTCAGCTAGTAAATGTGGAACTTGAGGCTCAGAGAGGGACACTTCTTCTGCCTTTAACTGCAGCCAGCTCCTCATGGACAGTGAGATTGTTCCTGCATGAATAGTGTCTGTTCCTGAGTTTGGAATCCCGGGCTATGAAGGGACAGGTCCAAAGGCTACATCTCTACCTACCTGTGGCCTGATCCATCTCTTACCTTGGCAGTGGGATGAGAATCTAAGCTGCTCTCCAAGAAGTGTAGCTAGGGGTGGAGGTAGGTTACTCATTACCCCATGCCACAATGTCATCACAGGGGCTGTGGCCAGTCCCTAACAGCTTCTTCCAGAGGCTCAGCTCCAAGGCCTTCAGATGCTGCTCTAAAGAGCCCAGGTTTCTCAATTCCAGGGTTCCCCTTTCTGCAGCTGGTCACACCTGCTCTCTGGCTTTCTCCAGAAAGTGATGCCCAAACCCCTAACTGACCTTGAGGCAGCTGAGTGAAATGTTCTAGAAGAGCTTCCTGCAGCTTCATTGTCCTTCCTTTTTCTAACATGGTTAGGCATGTGGATTACCCAATGTGTGGATCATCCATGGAAAATCTGGAAGGCCTGGAGGCCTTCCCACACACTCTGGGGTTGAAGTGGGGTGTAAGGGGGATGGGTGGGGAAAGTGTCTACCCTCAACTACCAGCACACGTGAAGAAAATGCAAGTGGACCTTAATAGTAGCCTAAATAAAATGCCCGGAGGAGATATAATCAACAGGGAGGAAAAATCTGTGTATTCCCTCAGTGGAAAAAATGTTTTTTTGAATGATTTGGTTTTGAACTTCTCTTTTGAAGTTTTTTTGGATTTTCACTTGAATCTGGACAGAGAATCATAGGATGGTAGAAAACCTCTGATCCAACACTATCAAGATGAAAGTGTTGATTGGCTTATTAATATAATTGGTAGAAGTTGAGAATCACTTAAAATATACATCTTAAACATCTTACATATTTTATTTGAAGACATAAAAAGTTCACTTCGTTGCCAAACTTTTTTTTTTTTTTTTTTTTTGAGACTGAGTCTCACTCTGTTACCCAGGCTGCAGTGCAGTGGCGTGATCTCGGCTCATCACAACCTCTGCCTCCCGGGTTCAAGCAATTCTCCTGCCTCAGCCTCCTAAGTAGCTGGGACTAGAGGCACGTGCCACCACCCCGGCTAATTTTTGCATTTTTATTAGAGATGGGGTTTCACTATGTTCCCAGACTGGTCTTGAACTCCTGACCTCGTGATCCACTCGCCTTGGCCTCCCAAAGTGCTGGGATGACAGGCATGAGCCACTGTGCCTGGCTGCCAAACTTTTGATGAGGGTCCAAGCTGTGCTTTTTTGTGACCTATATGTTTTGTCTGGTGGGAGTTCTACACTTAAGTTTTCTCGGTTTGCACTTTAATCATAACAATAAGAACAAATGGCATAAAAGAGTTTTGGAACAAGCAGAAGTGACCCTTGGTAAGCAGACTGCTCAGCTGGTAGGGGCAAAAGTGTTGGGGGAGAATTAGAAAAAGGCCTCCACATTGTGGGCTTTCCGGGTGCCCTGGATGTGGGTCAGCAAATGTTTTAGAGGAAGTAGTTAACCTGGAGGGAGATTCAAAGGAGGCTGGATAAGAGAATGTCTATTTTTCTCCTTCGCTATCACCTTACATGTACCTATTCTCCCCAAAGAGAAGGAAGACCTTAGCTTTCAATGTGGTGTTCTTTTTTAAGTTTAAGTAACTGGCTGCCAATGAAAACCTTCCCTTCCAGCCGCAGACATGTGGACAGAATCCACCAGCCTCCTCAGACACTCCTCAGACTACTACAGGCAATCCCAGCTGGTGGCTCTCAAATTCATGACGGTCTGGAAGTTGTTCCTCTGGATCCAGGTTGTTAAAGGGACTAATGAGGTCTGCTTCCATTTCTATGTTTAAAACCTCAATAACCACAAATAAAAGAACAAAAAGTTTGAGAGTGTCCTTGTAAGTATCTGATGAGTGGCTGGTGGTATTTTGGAGGGGACAGGTTGAGCGTGTTCAAGACTACTACAGCCAGCCTGTTTGCACCCAGCTCAATACCACTAGCCACTAGAGGGCGTGGGTGGGAAGCTTGTACTACTTGGTGACTACATTTTTTTTTTTTAACTTATGAAAATCTTCAAACACACAAAAATGTACAGGGAAAAGTTTAAGAAGCCCCATATACCTACCATGAAAGTTTAATAGTTACTAACATTTGGCCATATTGTCTTTATTTTTGTGTGTGGAGTATTTTAAGATAAATCCCAAGATGTTGTGACAATTCACCCCTGAATACTTCAGTATGCACTACGTAGGAATAAGAACTTCTTCCTATGTAACTATACTTCCATTATCACTCCTAACAAAATTAACAGTAATTCTTTAATATTACCTAATGCCCTGTCCATATTCACATTTCTCTGTTCCCAAGAAATAATTCTTGCCATTTATTCCTTTGAACAAGGATCTAATCAAGTCCCACAAATTGACAAGAAAGTTGCAGTTTATTTTTGTTGTTGTTATTTTATTACATTTTATTTGCAGTTTGTTTTCCAGTGGTCATATAGTATTATGTAATTCCATAATGAAGCATTGCTTAAAGATAGAGTGCTTATGAAACACTCATGTTAATATGCAATAAGTTAGTGACTGAATACAAATGATAAAAATTCTGCAAATTAGCCTAATGATACTCTTTACTCAGATCCTTGTTATGTTATTTGATTAAAATTCTTCCACAGTTGCAACCAAGATTCCTTCATACTTTGAAAATTAATGTTAAAAATTGATAGTGGCCTGGGCATGGTGGTTCACACCTGTAATCCCAGGACTTTGGGAAGCCATGGGGGGGCAGATCACATGAAGTCAGGAGTTTGAGACCAGCCTGGCCAATATGGTGAAACCCCATCTCTACTAAAAATACAAAAATTATCCAGGCATGGAGACACATGCTTGTAATCCCAACTACTCAGGAGGCTGAGGCAGGAGAATCGCTTGAACCTGGGAGGTGGAGGTTGCAGTGAGCTGAGATGGTACCACTGCACTTCAGCTGGGTGACAGAGCCAGACACTGTCTCAAAAAAAAAAAAAATTGATAGTGACAATATATCTAATCTGACTTTTCATTTGATGAAAATACTTGTCACGTCCTATGTTTTATTTACCAAGATATGCTTGCAAATAGCAACCTAAAACCTTCTCTCTTTTTCTTGCCATTTAGAAACAAAACACTAACACTTATCAAAATAACTCAGGGGAAATCTTAAGAATTCCAATGGCAGATAATGAAAAAAGTTTGTCTATTTTTGATGCCATTGTTCATCACGTAGTTAAATTTCAGTCTATGTCTTAATATTCATATGGTCTCCCAACAAAACACAATGTTACTTCAAAATTTATTCATAGACAAATTATTTTTAGAAAATTATTTTGATTTATTACCTTGACTCATTTATTAAAAGGGGAAATTGACATCTATTTCCCTTTACAAATATTATTACATATTGCATCAAATTAGTATTATAATATTAAGGTGCTAAAGACAAAAACAAAAATTATTTAACATATTCAAGGCAAAAATAATAATTTAAGTTTCTAAAAATGTGCAAGTTTTTATATAACTGTAAAAGGTGTTCACAAGCCAATAGAGGTTGGGAAGTGTTTTCTAGAACATTTTATTGTATTGCATTCCAGTTACAATTCCCTTGTTGAAACAAACACAATATTCTTAAAGCTCTGCAGCAAAACTTGGAAGTTTTCCAGCTCAGTCTCCCAACTCAGCTAGGATTTGATTCAGGGAAAATTACATTCCAGGAACAAGCTGTTCCTCTCTGTGTGAACTGAGCACTGCAGCTAACTGCTTCGAAGCCACTTCTGGCACCTGCCCAGGGCCATAGGCCTCTCTAGAATCCAAGGCAAAGGGGGATACAGTTGAAGTTAGCCTCTCCTTAGCAGAAAAGAAATCAAGCCACTAGGGGGAAAAAAAAAGGCTCCAAACTGCAAAAGGAACAGGGGAAATGTGTACTTTCTCCAAATAAGCCAGCCCAATAATGTTGCTGCAGACAGAAAAGGCTTTGTCATCAAGAAACTCTTTTATTAACATTTTAATGACCCTTTACAGTTTACAAAGTGCTTTCACTCATATTATCTCACTTGATCTTGACCAGGGATTGAGGTGCATTATGTTTTGTTTCAGATTGGGCATTATCTGGCTGCCTAGAACTGGAAGCCAGAGTTCCTTCCACATGCTGTCAGCATTATAGATCCTTCTGTGTTCTTGGAACAGCCCCCAACTACTCTATCACTGTACTTATCACAAAGTGATGTCAATGCACATGCTTTTGCTGTCGCTTCTTCCTCCCACTTTGCTGTTTCTCCGCCTCCAGTAGTTTGTGAAATCCTTAAGTGCAGGAAGCAGGTGTTGTACTTCTGTGTCCCCATTTTCTGGGCACACAGTAGGTACTTTACAAATGCGCTTAACAGATAGGTGCGTAGGGACACCAACATAGAGAGCTTACCTAGGACACAGGCAGAGTGAAGAGACGAGTGAACACTGAGGCAATTATGATACATCTGTGTCATTCATTAGATGATACATTCTTTGAGGCACTACGGTGCTCATGTCTCATTTCAGTTTGTGTAACTCAAGATATGTCATTCAGACAGTAGTCAAAAACCTAAGAATGCATTCCTTTACTCATCAAATATTTACTGAACAACACCATGGGTAATAATTATAAAGGAAATGGGGCAGGGGTGTCGTGTGGTTACCCATAAACCTTCCAGCCAGATAAGACTCTTGCTGTCTTGAAATTATTAATGATTTTTTTTTTTTTGAGATGGAGTCTCGCTATGTCCACCAGGTTGGAGTGCAGTGGCGCGATCTCAGCTCACTGCAAGCTCTGCCTCCTGGGTTCACGCCATTCTCCTGCCTCAGCCTCCCCAGTAGCTGGGACTACAGGCGCCCGCCAACACGCCCGGCTAATTTTTTTGTATTTTTAGCAGAAACGGGGTTCCACCGTGTTAGCCAAGATGGTCTCGATCTCCTGACCTCGTGATCCGCCCGTCTCGGCCTCCCAAAGTGCTGGGACTACAGGCGTGAGCCACCGCGCCCGGCCTATTAATGATTTTTTAACAAACGTCTCCAAACTTAATTTTGCCCTTACGTAGCTGGTCCTGATGGCACCCATAATTGGGAAGTTCGGGGTTGTTACTGACCAAACCTGAGCGCAATGGAATGTGCTCTCTCTCCTCCTCCTCCTCCTTTCCTCCTTCTCTCAGTCTCTTTTCTCTTCCTCCCCTTCTCCCTCTCTTTTTTTCCATCTCTTAGCTCTGTCTTCTTCTGTGTGGTGGTTGACTCTTAATCACCTCGTTAGTGTGATCATATCCCTCCCTGCAACTAGAAAAGATGGCTGCTGGTAGTTCAGGCTGATGTGTCCCCAGTTTAGCACTCCCAACACCCATATACTAATCCCAGAGGAAGACCTTGTGGCAGAGCCTGGCGAGTTAGTCACCAAACCTGCTTTTCATTCTGCTGAACTCACAACTACATGGCATTTCCAGCCTCCCTTTCCTTGGCAGTAGCCATGTGACCAAGTTTGGCCAATAGAATGTGAGCAGATATGAAAGCCTCCATTCCAGTTTGGCCCATTAAAAACCTTCCAAAAGTGATTCTCTGTCCTCTTTCCCCATTTGCTGGCTGAATGGAGAGGATTCTGAGACCTAAGAAGAGAGGGTAGTCACAAGATGAAAGGGGCCTGGGTCCCTGAATGACCACATGGAAGGCCATGTTGGACTTATGTGAATTACAAATATACTTCAATTTGTTAAACCACTGGGTCCCTGAATGACCTCATGGAAGGCCATATTGGACTTATGTGAATTACAAATATACTTCTATTTGTTAAACCACTTCTATTTGTTAAACTTCAGATTTGAAGTTTATCTTTGCAGATGTTGGAGTAACTGATCTGTAACCAACATACACCTTGATTGCCCCTACTTGGGATGTCTACCACCCTTGGACCAGTTACTATTGCTGGGGAATGAGATGCTAAGAGTAACGTAGCCTGGATCATCTGCCCTTCTGGGAACGTGGGGCACCAGATCACAGCCCCACTAGGACCACATGAAGTGAAAGGGGGGTGTTGTTGCTACAAGAAAGTGGATGGGAAAATACATGAGATGCCCCTGCTGACCCCCAAAATCAGCTCCCAAAGCTCAGCCTAAGAGAGCAACCTAAAATCTCAAAGGGTCAAAAGATGTACTCTTTGAAAATCTGAATAGCTTAATCTTAAAATGACTGTTGCAATATCATCTCAGTTCTTCCAAAGACCTTAAAATTACCTTTAATCTCATATCAGGGTAATTCGCAGAAGCTTCCATCCTACTTTTATTCTTGCTTCAAAGACGACAAATAAGGTTCCAACTGAAGGTCTCACGGGTGGGAAAATGAGAAAGTTTCTTTGTCTAACTGTCCGTTGCCTTATCAACCTTCTGCCTAGGTATAGATACATACAGGAAGAAATGACAGCCACTCATTGTCCCTACTATGAAGTCAGCTCACTATTATTGCTTTCTGAAAAACTTTTCATTTTGTTTTGTTTTGTTTTTTCTCTGCCACTCCATCTTGTCTTAAAAGGTTTCCTGTTTTTGTTGTTGCTTGGTTGGTTTGGTTTTTTTACCCATGAGCATATTTTGCTCTTACTCAGGGGAACAAAAGGAATTTAAAAGTCTAGATAAAATTGTTTGAATTTTGAGGCTATTGAACATTCTGGATTATAGTTCTGATGAAATTATTCTGCCACTTACATCTTTGCAAATCATTCACTCTCTTGAGGCTCCTGTTCCTTATCTATTAGAAAAGCATAGATACCTTTCTACTGCCCAGGCTTGTGGTGAGGTTTAAATAAGATCAAATGCTTTCCCAACTATAAAAGAACTTTCAAGTTTAAGATCTTACAGTTGTCTGTGACAGTCTTCTCTTCAATTAGTATGGGTAACTGAAAGTCGATTGAACACACTGAAGAGCACTTTTCACCTTCCTTCCTCTGGAGTGTCCAGACCTGGCTCTTTAATCATTGCCCTTGAGCCCAATTTCCCTCATCTTTTAGATCTGTGGTTCTCAAGCTTGGCTGCACATTAGATTATCTGGCGCCCAGACACATCTCAGGCCAGTTAAATCAGAAACTTGGGATGGGACCCAGGCATCAGTTTTTCTGAAGTTTTCTAGGTGATTCCATTGTGCAGCCAAGGTTGAAAACTATGGTTTTAGATGATTCTTTCTGGAGAAATCAGGAAATTCTCTGTTGGCGCAACTGAATCTATTTAACTCTAACACATGCACGAATGATTTCATTTCAATAGATTAATGCACTTTGGACCATTACAATGGCCTTATGTGATCTTATGTTAGAGATAGATGGTTGCAAAGTTGTTTATCACACAGATGTTTATCAGCTATTTATCATCTCCTTAGCAGCATTCAGGAAATGCTTGAAGATGAGATGTATCTTTTTTTTTTTTTAGACACAGTCTCCCTCTGTTGCCCAGCCTGGAGTGGAGTGCAGTGGCACAATCTTGGCTCACTGCAACCTCTGCCTTCTGGTTTAAGCGATTCTCCTGCCTCAGCCTCCCAAATAGCTGGGGTTGCAGGCACACACCACCATGCCTGGCTAATTTTTGTATTTTTAGTGGAAACAGGATTTCACCATATTGGCCAGGCTGGTCTCGAACTCCTGACCTCAGGTGATCTACCCGCCTCAGTCCCCCAAAATGCTGGGATTACAGGCATCAGCCACCGCACCTGGCCAAAACGTATCTTGTCAAGAGCGCTGCAAATACCATTTTATAGCAACTAGAAGATGGAGAGGGTGATAAGATCTGAGCTTTTTCTTATAAACCTGCAAGAATACAATTACACAGGATGAAAATTATCTGGTGTCTGTTATGGACACTATTCATAAGGGGTGAGAGAGAGAAGGAGAGAGAGAGAGAGAAGGAGACAGAGAGAGAGAGAGAGACACAGAGAGAGAGAGAATGAGAAAGTTGTAATCCAGCAGGTAGAAATAGCTGTCTGGGAATGGGTTGTAGAGAACTCTCTTTCCTTCTTCTTGTGCCAAGTGGTAGAACTGGGAGGGAGGCAGCTGGAGCTAGTAAAGGTGAGTGGGAGGGTGCAGGTGCTGCCCTTGTCCTCAGAACAGGTAAAAATGACATGTTTGACCGCTGGGCTTAAAGCCATCTTCAGATGCTAGCCAGTCGTGGGAATCAAGTTTGTTTTTATTTGCAGAGGTCCCGTGAAGGCCCCCTGGTGGTCATGGGCGGCTCAGCCAGAGAGTCCACTGTGCTGCCTGTGGGATCCCCATGGATCAGCTCCTGCACCAGAGCAGTGCACCATTCTTCTCCAGCCAGAAGCAGCCTCCCTTTGCAGGTTGCCCAGGATAGCCTTTGGCAGGATAAGAGACCTGCAGCATCACATCCTCTCTCAGCTGCAGACATGGAGCACCTGCTGTGACATCTACAAACAGTGTGACCTTGGCACAGCTATTTAACTTTGCTGATTCTCAGTTTTCTCATTTGAGTAACAATATTTGCACGACACTGTGGTTGTGGAAATTAACTGATATCAAGGCATCTAAAGCTCCTGGAACCAGAAGGGTGTTCAAAGGCTCCTTGCTGTGTTGTGTGTGTGCTCTTATTTTCCACTTGCTCACTTGCCTCTGAGTCCTCAGTGACCTGTCCCCATGGTGTAGCCTCTGTTTCCTGAGGCTCAGCTTGGATGCCTCCCACCTAACACCACATCACATTGCTTTCCTTCAGTTCATTTTCTCATTTGACCTCCACACTAACTCTGGGAGGTAGATGAGGAAGCAACATCCTTTCCAGTGTAGCCAGGAGCTAAGCAATTTGCCCACCATCAAACAGCAAATCACTGGCAAGAGTAGCAAGAAAATGACCCACCATTTTGGGACACTTACTATGTGAGTAAGGCACATGCTGAGCATGGTGCATGCATTATCTCACTTTATCCTCACAAACAACATGGTGAGGCAGGTATTTTTCTCTCCATTTCATAGGTACGGAAGCGGAGGTTTAGATGGCTGACTTTTCATTGTAAGGAGAGTAGCAGGCATAGCCAGAACTTGAACCCATTTCTCATCAGCTGTAGAGGCCTCTCTGCCTCTCTGGCGGTAACTTGAACCTAGTTCTCTTGATTCCTGGAAAACTGCTTCTTTTGCAACGTGATGCTGCTCTAGGAACAACTTAGCAAATCCACAGCTACCAAAAGCACAGTGCTTGATTTCTCTTCTCTTTTCCTGGAGACGTTTTTACTTAGGATAACTTACTGTCTAATGCTGAATAGCCAAAAATGTGTGCCTCTCATGACTCAGAATTTTGATGGCCACAATCAGTTGGTCCCCAGAAAAATATCAATCCCCGCTTTGTTCTCACAGGAGAGCTCCAAAAGAGAAGTATAGTTCATTTTTTCTTCCTCTTTTCTATTTTCTTAGGTGTCATTCTCTGTTATTCTGTTGGCTGTCATTTTTGTTTTTTATGGACCAGTTGATATAGACAAACCACCACTAACAACCCAGACAGGCTGAGAATGGATAATACATGTGGCTTGACTGCCTCCTGAGATATTTCAGGTCCATTTACCCTAAATGGCTAACACATCTAAGAAAGAACACACACTTCTTTAGCTGAAGATGCTACCCTAACTTGACCCACATCGGAAGCAGATGTTTCCTCCTGGCCATTTGCCTTGGGCTTTTCCATGTGACTTGGGCTTTTCACACATGGTGGCTGGGTTCTGAAGGACAGAGTGTTCCAAGAGCAAACAGTCCAGGCAGAAACTACAGGCTTGTTAAAAGCTGGCTATGGACATTTTAAGATATCATTTTTGCTTTGTCCTACTGATCAAGCAAGTCACTATAGTCAGCCTACTTTTTTGGGAGGGGAATCAGACTCCAGCAGGGAATTGGGGTAGCTGAACCCTCAGCAATATTGGTTTTTTTCTCTGTTTCCTAGTTTGGTAGGATAAAAATGTTATTTTAATTACACTTATTTCATTACAAGAAAGATTGAACATGAAAAGGGACACATATTGGCAATTTGCATTATCATGTGAATTACCTAAATATTTTGGCTATCTCTTTCTCTAATTAATCTGTTAGGGTTTTGTCTTAGGACCTTTTGTGTTTCTATGTAGGAGCACCAGATGCTGGGTAATTTCTAAAGATAAAAGGTTTATTTGGCTCATGATTCTGATGACTAGAAAGTTCAACACCTGGCATCTGCATCTATGAGGGGCTCAGGTTGTTTCCTCTCATGATGGAAGGCAAAGGGGAGTCTGTGTGTGCAGAAATCACAAGGCAAGACAGAAAGCAAGAGCAGGGAGGACAGAGGCCAGGCTCTTTTTAACAACTAGCTTTCTCAGACACTCAAAGAGTGAGAATTGACTCACTCCCAAGGGAGGACATTAATCTATTCATGAGGGGCCACCTGCATGACCCAAACATCTCCCACCGGGCCCCACCTTTAGCTTTAGAGATCAAATTTCAACATGAGGGTTGGAGTAAACAAACATCCAAACTATCGCAGACTGCAAATATTAAAAACATTAAATTTTGGTCTATTATATATATTGTGACTTTTTTTTCCAGTTTCAATTTACCTTTTAATTTTTAAAGTTTTTTTCTTTCTTAATCAAGATAGGATCTTGCTCTGTTACGCAGGCTGGAGAACAGTGGTGTAATCCTACCTCACTGCAGCCTCAAACTCCTGGGTTCAAGTGACCATGCTGCCTCAGCCTCCTAAGTAGCTGGGACTACAGGCATGCACCACCACACCCAGTTAATTTTTTTTAAATTTTAAACTTTTGGTAGAGACAGAGTCTTGCTATGTTGTCCTGCCTTGGCCTCCCAAAGCACTCGGTCCTTTTAATATTTTACAGTGCTTTTTAAAAATTATCAATTATAAGCTGGGTGTGGTGGGTCACACCCGTAATCCCAGAACTTTGGGAGGCTGAGGTAGGCGGGTCACTTGAGGTCAGGAGTTTGAGACCAGCCTGGCCAACATGGTGAAACCCCATCTCTACTAAAAAAAAAAAAAATTAAAAAGCTAGCCAGGCGTGGTGGCGGACGCCTGTAATCCTAGCTACTTGGGAGGCTGAGGCAGGAGAATCACTTGAACCCCAGAGGCAGAGGTTGCAGTGAGCCAAGATTGGGCCACTGAACTCCAACCTGGGTGACAGAAGGAGACTCTGTCTCAAAAAAAAAAAAAAAAATTCAATTATTCCATTAGATTCCAGTTTCAAATTTTTTTTTCAGCTTCAATAACGTGTAGTTAACAAAAATTGTATATATTTATAGTACATGATGCGATGTTTTAATATATGTTTAATTGTGAAATGATTAAATTAAGCCAATTAACATATTCATCACCTGACATACTTATTTTTTGTGTGTCGTGAGAACATTTAAGATCTACTCTCTTAGCAGTTTTCAAGTATACCATGCATTATTAATTACAGTCACCATGCTGTATAGTAGATCTCCAGAACTTATTCATTCAGTCCAACTGAAACTTTATATCCTATTAGTCTGTTTTCATGCTGCTGATAAAGACATACCTGAGACTGGGAATAAAAAGAGGTTTAATTGGACTTACAGTTCCACATGGCTGGGGAGGCCTCAGAATCATGGCAGGAGTTGAAAGGCACTTCTTACATGGCAGCAGCAAGAGAAAATGAGGAAGAAGCAAAAGCGGAAACCCCTGATAAAACCATCAGATCTTGTGAGACTTATTTACTATCATAAAAATAGCATGGGAAAGATCGGCCCCCATGATTCAATTACCTCCCCTTGAGTCCCTCCCACAACACATGGGAATTCTGGAAGATACAATTCAAGTTGAGATTTGGGTGGGGACACAGCCAAACCATATCATCCTCTGATCAACATTTCCCCATCTCCTCTTCCCCTCCCTTCCAATCCCTGGCAACCATTCTCTCCCTCTCTCTCTCAGTTCTTTTTAAGATTCTGTATATGAGTGAGATCATGCAGAATTTGTTTTTTTGGGCCTGGTCTATTTCATTTGGTATAATGTCCTCCAGGTTCTGGTTTATCCATGTCCAAATTTATCCAAATGACAGGATTTCCTTCTTTATAAGGCTGAATAGTATTCCATTGTATACGTATGTATGTGTGTGTCTGTATAATGTGATATGTATTTTTTTCTTTATTCATTCATCTGTTGGTGGACACTTAGGTTGATTTTACATCTTGGCTGATGCAATGAACATGGTAGTACAAACATACTGATTTCATTTTTTTAAAGATGTATATCCAGAAGTGGGATTGCTGGATCACATGGTAGTTCTATTTTAAATTTTTTGAGGAACCTTCCGACTGTTTGCCGTAATGGCTTACCAATTTATATTCCCACCAAGAGTGTACGTAGGTTCTCCTTTCTTCACATTCTTACCAAAACTTGTTATCTTTGATCTTTTTTATAGTAGTCATTCTAACAGGTGTTAGGTGATGTCTCAGTGTGGTTTTAATTTGCATTCTCCTGATGATTAAAGATACTGAGCATTTTTTCATATCTCTGTTGGCCATATCGGTTGGTATGTCTTCTTTTGAGAAGTGTCTATTCAGGTCTTTGGTACATTTTTTATTTTTAATTTTTTTGAGATAGGATCTCACTCTGTTGCCCAGGCTGGAGTGCAGTGGCACGATCATGGCTCACGGCAGCCTTGACCTCCTGGGCTCAAATGATCCTTCCACCTCAACCTCCCAAGTAGCTGAAACTAGAGGCGTATACCACCACACTCAGCTAATTTTTCTTTCCATTTGTTAATTGGGTTGTTTTCTTTCTACTAAGTTGAGTTCCTTATATATTTTGGATATTAACCCCTTATTGGATGTATCGTTTGCAAATATTGAGGTCTTTAATCCATTTTTAGTTTATTTTTGTATATGCTATGAGATAAAGGCCTAATTTCATTCTTCTGCATGTGGACATCCAGTGTTCCCATCATTTATTGAAGAAATTATTCTTTCTCCATTGTGTATCCCTGGCACCTTTGTCAAATATCAACTGACCAGAAATGCATGGATTTATGTGTTTAAGTAGACTTCCCATCCTGTACTCAGATACATATTATCTTTATTCCCAACTTATCTATGGTTTAATTTTTAGTAATTAAATCAATAATCATTTAGACTTATTTTGATATATACTGGAAGGTAATACAATTTTTCCCAATGTTTACCCAATTGTCCTCACACTATTTATTTAATAATCTATGCTTTCCCTATTGATTTAAAATGCAATCTTCATCTTCTACTAAATTGTTATATATACTTGGACCTGTTTGGAGATTTTGAAGCAAAGGGAAGAGAGATCTATGCTTTAGAAAAACGACCGATTTACAGGAGGTAGAAGCAGAATATTTGCTGCTAGTACCATGTTAGATGTTAATCTGAGGAACACAATACGTTGGTTGGTTTGGAAAGTTTTTTAGGGACGTAGGCAGTAGTTCTGGGGTAGAGGAGCAATGGAGGTTCATGTAGAGCAGCCATGTTCAAAAGTGTGGCCTGTGGACTTCTAGGGTCCTAAAACGCTTTCAAGGGGTCTGAGAGAGAAAAACTATTTTCATAGTAATATGTCATTTTGCTTTCTCATTGTATTGACAATGGCACTGATAATGCACAAGCAATGTCGTTTTTACTGACCAGCAATTTTCTGCTGACACCTTAGCATGAATCAAGGCAGTGATGCCAAACTGTACTAATAGTCATTGTGCTCTTCAGTGCCAAACACTTGCAGCAAAAACAACAACAAGCAAAAAAAGAAAAGCAGTTTCAAGAAAATACTCTTTTTAAAAAAATTATTTTTAATTTTTGTGGGTATGTAATAGGTATATATATTTATGGGGTACATGATATGTTTTGATACAAGCATGTAACGTGAAATAAGCATATCACGGAGAATAGGGTGTTTATCCCCTCAAGCATTTATCCTCTGAGTTACAAATAATCCTCCAATTACACCCTTTAAATTATTTTAAAATGTACAATTAAGTTATTATTGACTATAGTCACCCTGTTGTGCTATCAAACAGTAGGTCTTATTCATTCTATGTTTTTGTACCCGTTAACCATCCCCACTTCCCCCCACCACTACCCTTCCCAGCCTCTTGTAACCATCCTTTTACTCTATGTCCATGAGTTCAATTGTTTTTATTTTTAGATCCCACAAATCAGTGAGAACATGCAATGTTGTCTTCCTGTGCCTGGCTTATTTTGCTTAGCATAATGATTTCCAGTTCCATCAATATGGTTGCAAATGACTGCATCTCATTCTTTTTTATGGCTGAATAGTACTCCATTGTGAATATGTACCACATTTTTTTAATCCAGTCATCTGCTGATGTACATTTAGGTTGCTTCCAAATCTTAGGTATTGTAAACAGTGCTGCAACAAACATAGGAGTGCAGATATCTCTTCTATATACTGATTTCCTTTCTTTTGGATATATACCTAGCATTAAGATTGCTGAGATCATATGATAGTTCAATTTTTAGCTTTTTGAGGAATCTTCAAACTGTTCCCCATAGTGGTTATACTAATTTACATTCCCACCAACAGTGTACAAGTGTTCCCTTTTCTCCACATCCTCACTAGCATTTGTTAATCCCTGTCTTTTGGATATAAGCCATTTTAACTGAGATGAGATAACATCTCATTGTAGTTATTTTTTTCTTTTCTTTTTTTTTTTTGAAAAAGGGTCTGGTTCTGTTGCCCAGGCGGGAGTGCAGTGGCATGATCATGGCTCATTGTAGCCTCTGCCTCCTGGGCTCAAGTCATCCTTCCACCAAGTAACTGAGATTACAGGTGCATGCCGCCACACCCAGCTGATTTTTGTATTTTTAGTAGAGATGGGAAGATGGTGGGGTTCGCCATGTTGCCCAGACTGCTCTCAAACTCCTGAGCTCAAGCAAGCTGCCTGTCTTGGCCTCCCAAAGTTCTGGGATTATAGGCATGAGCCACCATGCCCCGCCTCATTGTGGTTTGATTTGCATTTCTCCGATGATCAATGATGTTGAGCACACTTTCAAACGCCTCTTTGTCATTTGTATGTACTTTTTTTTTGACAGTCAATCTGTCACCCAGGATGGAGTGCAGTGGCATGTTCTCAGCTCGTTGCAACTTCCGCCTCCCAGGTTCAAGTGATTCTCCTGCCTCAGCTTCCCGAGTAGCTGGGACTAGAGGCATGTGCCACCACAGCCGGCTAATTTTTATATTTTTAGTAGAGATGGGGTTTCGCCATGTTGGCCAGGCTAGTCTTGAACTCCTGGCCTCAAATGATCTGCCTGCCTTGGCCTTCCTAAGTGCTGGGATTGCAGGCATGAGCCACCACGCTTGGCCTGTATGTCTTCTTTTGAGAAACGTCTATTCAGACCTTTCAGACCTTTTGTCCATTTTTTGGTTGGGTTGTTATGATTTTTTCCTATATAGTTGTTGAGCTCCTTATATATTTTAGTTACTAATCCCTTGTCAGATGGATAGTTTGCAAATATTTTCTCCCATGCTGTGAGTTTTCACTTTGTTGATTGTATCCTTTGCTGTGCAGAGGCTTTTTAACTTGATGTGATCCCATTTATTCATTTTTGCTTTTGTTGACTATGCTTATGGAGTATTGCTCAAGAAAATTTTGCCCAGACCAATGTCCTAGAGATTTTCCCCAATGTTGTCTTGTAGTAGTTTCATAGTTTGAGGTCTTAAATTTAAGTGTTTAATCCATTTTGATTTGATATTTATATATGGTGAGAGATAGGGGTCTAGTTTCATTCTTCTGCATATGGATATCCAATTTTCCCAGCACCATTTATTGAAAAGATTGTCTTTTCCCCAGTGTATGTTCCTGATACCTTTGTCAAAAATGAGTAGGTGTGTACATTTGTTTCTGGGTTCTCTATTCTGTTCCATTGGTCTAGGTGTCTCTTTTTATGCCGGCACCATGCTGTTTTGTTTTCTATAGCTCTGTAGTATAATTTGAAGTCAGGTAATATGATTCCTCTAGTTTTGTTCTTTTTGCTCAGGATAGTTTTGTCTATTCTGGGTCTTTCGTGGTTCCATATGAATTTTAGGATTTTTGTTTTCTATTTCTGTGAAGAATGTCATTGGTATTTTAATAGGGATTGCATTGCATCTGTAGATTGCTTTGGGTAGTATAAACATTTTAACAATATTGATTCTTCCAATCTAAGAACACGGAATATTTTTCCAATTTTTTGGTGTTCTCTTCAATTTCTTTCATCAGTGTTTTATAGTTTTAATTACAGAGATCTTTCAGTTCTTCGGGTAAGTTAATTGCTAGGTATTTAATTTTATGTGTGGCTATTGTAAATGGGATTACTTTTTAATTTCTTTTTCACATTGTTCACTGTTGGCATATAGAAATGCTACTGATTTTTGTATGTTGATTTTGTATCCTGCAGCTTTATTGAATTTATTTAACAGTTCCAATAGTTTATTGGTGGAGTCTAGGTTTTTCCACATGTAAGAGATACCATCTGCAAACAAGGATAATTTGACTTCTTTTTTTCCAATTTGTATGCCCTTTATTTTTTTTCTCTTGTCTGATTGCTCCAGCTAGGACTTCCAGTACAATGTTGAATAACAGTGGTGACAGCGAACATCCTTGTCATGTTCTAGGTCTTAAAGGAAAGGCTTTCAGTGTTTCCCTGTTCAGTATGATACTAGCTGTGAGTCTGTAGTATATGGCTTTTGTTGTGTTATGTTCCTTGTATCCCCAGTTTTTTGTGGGTTTTTATCATTAAGGATGTTAAATTTTATCAAAAGCTTTTTCAGCATCAATTGAAATGATCATATGGTTTGTATCCTTCATTCTGCTGATATGATGTATCACACTGATTGATTTGCATATGTTGAACCATCCTTGCATCCCTGGGATAAATCCCACTTGGTCATGATGAATGATCTTTCTAATGTATTGTTGAATTCAGTCTGCTATTATTTTGTTGAGGAATTTTGCATCAATATTCTTCAGAGATATTGATCTGCAGTTTTCTTTTTCTGATGTGTCTTTATCTGGTGTTGGTATCAGGGTAATACTGGCCTTATAGAATATGTTGAGAAGTATTACTTCATCCTCTATTTTTCAGAATAGTTTGAGTAGGATTAGTATTAGTTCTTTAAATGTTTGGTAAAATTCAGCAGTGAACCATCAAGTCCTGGGCATTTCTTTATTGACATACTTTTAATTACAGCTTTGATTTTCTTTTTTTTATTATTATTATACTTTAAGTTCTAGGGTACATGTGCACAACGTGCAAGTTTGTTACATATGTATACATGTGCCATGTTGGTATGCTGCACCCATTAACTCATCATTTATATTAGGTATATCTCCTAATGCTATCCCTCCCCACTCCCCCAACCCCATGACAGGCCCTGGTGTGTGATGTTCCCCTTCCTGTGTCCAAGTGTTCTCATTGTTCAATTCCCACTTATGAGTGAGAACATGCAGTGTTTGTTTTTTTGTCCTTGTGATAATTTGCTGAGAATGATGGTTTCCAGATTCATCCATGTCCCTACAAAGGACATGAACTCATCCTTTTTTATGGCTGCATAGTATTCCATGGTGTATATGTGCCACATTTTCTTAATCCAGTCTATCATTGTTGGACATTTGAGTTGGTTCCAAGTCTTTGCTATTGTGAATAGTGCTGCAATAAACATACATGTGCATGTGTCTTTATAGCAGCATGATTTATAATCCTTTGGGTATATACCCAGTAATGGGATGGCTGGGTCAAATGGTACTTCTAGGTCTAGATACTTAAGGAATCGCCACACTATCTTCCACAATGGTCGAACGAGTTTACAGTCCCACCAACAGTGTGAAAGTGTTCCTATTTCTCCACATCCTCGCAAGCACTTGTTGTTTCCTGACTTTTTAATGATCGCCATTCTAACTGGTGTGAGATGGTATCTCACTGTGGTTTTGATTTGCATTTCTCTGATGGCCAGTGATGATGAGCATTTTTTCATGTGTTTTTTGGCTGCATAAATGTCTTCTTTTGAGAAGTGTCTGTTCATGTCCTTTGCCCACTTTTTGATGGGATTGTTTGTTTTTTTCTTGTAAATTTGTTTGAGTTCTTTGTAGATTCTGGATATTAGCCCTTTGTCAGATGAGTAGGTTGCAAAAATTTTCCCCCATTTTGTAGGTTGCCTCTTCACTCTGATGGTAGTTTCTTTTGCTGTGCAGAAGCTCTTTAGTTTAATTAGATCCCATTTGTCAATTTTGGCTTTTGTTGCTATTGCTTTTGGTGTTTTAGTCATGAAGTCCTTGCCCATGCCTATGTCCTGAATGGTATTGCCTAGGTTTTCTTCTAGGGTTTTTATGGTTTTAGGTCTAATGTTTAAGTCTTTAATCCATCTTGAATTAATGTTTGTATAAGGTGTAAGGAAGGGATCCAGTTTCAGCTTTCTACATATGGCTAGCCAGTTTTCCCAGCACCATTTATTAAATAGGGAATCGTTTCCCCATTTCTTGTTTTTGTCAGGTTTGTCAAAGATCAGATAGTTGTAGATGTGTAGTATTATTTCTGAGGGCTCTGTTCTGTTCCATTGGTCTATATCTCTGTTTTGGTACCAGTACCATGCTGTTTTGGTTACTATACCTTGTAGTATAGTGTGAAGTCAGGTAGTGTGGTGCCTCCAGCTTTGTTCTTTTGGCTTAGGATTGTCTTGGCAATGCGGGCCCTTTTTTGGTTCCATATGAACTTTAAAGTAGTTTTTTCCAATTCTGTGAAGAAAGTCATTGGTAGCTTGATAGGGATGGCATTGAATCTATAAATTACCTTGGGCAGTATGGCCATTTTCATGATATTGATTCTTCCTATCCATGAGCGCGGAATATTCTTCCATTTGTTTGTGTCCTGTTTTATTTCGTTGAGCAGTGGTTTGTAGTTCTCCTTGAAGAGGTCCTTCATATCCCTTGTAAGTTGGATTCCTAGGTATTTTATTCTCTTTGAAGCAATTGTGAATGGGAGTTCACGCATGATTTTGTTCTCTGTTTGTCTACTGTTGGTGTATAAGAATACTTGTGATTTTTGCACATTGATTTTGTATCCTGAGACTTTGCTGAAGTTGCTTATCAGCTTAAGGAGATTTGGGGCTGAGACATTGGGGTTTTCTAAATATACAATCATGTCATCTGCAAACAGGGACAATTTGACTTCCTCTTTTCCTAATTGAATACCCTTATTTCTTTATCCTGGCTGATTGCCCCGGCCAGAACTTCCAACACTATGTTGAATAGGAGTGGTGAGAGAGGGCACCCCTGTCTTGTGCCAGTTTTCAAAGGGAATGCTTCCAGTTTTTGCCCATTCAGTATGATATTGGCTGTGGGTTTGTCATAAATAGCTCTTATTATTTTGAGGTACGTCCCATCAATACCTAATTTATTGAGAGTTTTTAGCATGAAGCGTTGTTGAATTTTGTCAAAGGCCTTTCCTGCATCTATTGAGATAATCATGTGGTTTTTGTCTTTGGTTCTGTTTATATGCTGGATTACGTTTATTGATTTGTGTATGTTGAACCAGCCTTGCATCCCGTGGATGAGGCCCACTTGATCATGGTGAATAAACTTTTTGATGTGCTGCTGGATTCGGTTTGCCAGTATTTTATTGAGGATTTTTGCATCAATGTTCATCAGGGATGTTGGTCCAAAATTCTCTTTTTTTGTTGTGTCTCTGTCAGGCTTTAGTATCAGGATGATGCTGGCCTCATAAAATGAGTTCGGGAGGATTCCCTCTTTTTCTATTGATTGGAAAAGTTTCAGAAGGAATGGTACCAGCTCCTCCTTGTACCTCTGGTAGAATTCAGCTGTGAATCCATCTTGATTGGTAGGCTATTAATTATTGCCTCAATTTCAGAGCCTGTTATTGGTGTATTCAGGGATTCAACTTCTTCCTGGTTTAGTCTTGGGAGGGTGTATGTGTCCAGGAATTTATCCATTTCTTCTAGATTTTCTAGTTTATTTGCATAGAGGTCTTTATATTATTCTCTGATGGTAGTTTGTATTTCTGTGGGGTCGGTGGTGATATCCCCTTTATCATTTTTTATTGCATCTATTTGATGCTTCTCTCTTTTCTTCTTTATTAGTCTTCCTAGCAGTCTATCAATTTTGTGGATCTTTTAAAAAAACCAGCTCCTGGATTCATTGATTTTTTGAAGGGTTCTTTGTGTCTCTATCTCCTTCTGCTCTGATCTTAGTTATTTCTTGCCTTCTGCTAGCTTTTGAACGTGTTCGCTCTTGCTTCTTTAGTTCTTTTAATTGTGATGTTAGGGTGTCAATTTTAGATCTTTCCTGCTTTCTCTTGTGGGCATTTAGTGCTATAAATTTCCCTCTACACACTGCTATAAATGTGTCCCAGAGATTCTGGTATGTTGTGTCTTTGTTCTCATTGGTTTTAAAGAACATCTTTATTTCTGCCTTCATTTCGTTATGTACCCAGTAGCCATTCAGGAGCAGGTTGTTCAGCTTCCATGTAGTTGAGCGGTTTGGAGTGAGTTTCTTAATCCTGAGTTCTAATTTGATTGGACTGTGGTCTGAGAGACAGTTTGTTATAATTTCTGTTCTTTTACATTTGGTGAGGAGTGCTTTACTTCCAACTATGTGGTCAGTTTTGGAATAAGTGTGATGTGGTGCTGAGAAGAATGTATATTCTGTTGATTTGGGGTGGAGAGTTCTGTAGATGTCTATTAGGTCCACTTGGTGGAGAGCTGAGTTCAATTCCTGGATATCCTTGTTAACTTTCTGTCTTGTTGATCTGTCTAATGTTGACAGTGGGGTGTTAAAGTCTCCCACTATTATTGTGTTGGAGTCTAAGTCTCTTTGTAGGTCTCTAAGGACTTGCTTTATGAATCTGGGTGCTCCTGTATTCGGTGCATATATATTTAGGAGAGTTAGCTCTTCTTGTTGAATTGATCCCTTTACCATTATGTAATGGCCTTGTCTCTTTTCATCTTTGTTGGTTTAAAGTCTGTTTTATCAGAGACTAGGATTGCAACCCCCGCCTTTTTTAGTTTTCCATTTGCTTGGTAGATCTTCCTCCATCCCTTTATTTTGAGCCTATGTGTGTCTCTGCATGTGAGATGGGTCTCCTGAATACAGCACACTGATGGGTCTTGACTCTATCCAATTTGCCAGTCTGTGTCTTTTAATTGGAGCATTTAGCCCATTTACATTTAAGGTTAATATTATTATGTGTGGATTTGATCCTATGATTATGATGTTAGCTGGTTATTTTGCTCGTTAGTTGATGCAGTTTCTTCCTAGCATCAATGGTCTTTACAATTTGGCATGTTTTTGCAGTGGCTGGTACTGATTGTTCCTTTCCATGTTTAGTGCTTCCTTCAGGAGCTCTTGTAGGGCAGGCCTGGTGGTAACAAAATCTCTCGGCATTTGTTTGTCTGTAAAGGATTTTATTTCTCCTTCACTTATGAAGCTTAGTTTGGCTGGATATGAAATTCTGGGTTGAAAATTCTTTCCTTTAAGAATGTTGAATATTGGCCCCCACTCTCTTCTGGCTTGTAGAGTTTTTGCCGAGAGATCCGCTATTAGTCTGATGGGCTTCCCTTTGTGGGTAACCCAACCTTTCTCTCTGGCTGCCCTTAACATTTTTTCCTTCATTTCAACGTTGGTGAATCGGACAATTATGTGTCTTGGAGTTGCTCTTCTCAAGGAGTATCTTTGTGGTGTTCTCTGTATTTCCTGAATTTGAATGTTGGCCTGCTTTGCTAGGTTGGGGAAGTTCTCCTGGATAATATCCTGCACAGTGTTTTCCAACTTGGTTCCATGCTCCCCGTCACTTTCAGGTACACCAATCAGATGTAGGTTTGGTCTTTTCACATAGTCCCAAGTTTCTTGGAGGCTTTGTTCGTTTCTTTCTTTTTTCTCTAAACTTCCCTTCTCGCTTCATTTCATTCATTTCGTCTTCTATCACTGATACCCTTTCTTCCAGTTGATCTCATCGGCTACTGAGGCTTCTGTATTCTTCACGTAGTTCTTGAAACTTGGCTTTCAGCTCAATCATCTCCTTTAAGCACTTCTCTGCATTGGTCATTTTAGTTATACATCCGTCTAATTTTTTTTCAAAGTTTTTAACTTCTTTGCCATTGGTTTGAATTTCCTCCTGTAGCTCAGAGTAGTTTGATCATCTGAAGCCTTCTTCTCTCAACTCGTCAAAGTCAATCTCTGTCCAGCTTTGTTCTGTTGCTGGTGAGGAACTGCGTTCCTTTGGAGGAGGAGAGGCGCTCTGCTTTTTAGAGTTTCCAGTTTTTCTGCTCTGTTTTCTCCCCTTCTTTGTAGTTTTTTCTACTTTTGGTCTTTGATGATGGTGATGTACAGATGGCGTTTTTGTGTGGGTGTCCTTTCTGTTTGTTAGTTTTCCTTCTAACAGTCAGGACCCTCAGCTGCAGGTCTGTTGGAGTTTGCTAGAGGTCCACTCCAGACCCTGTTTGCCTGGGTGTCAAGCAGCGGTGGCTGCAGAACAGCGGATTTTCGTGAACCGCAAATTCAGCTGTCTGATCATTCCTCTGGAAGTTTTGTCTCAGAGGAGTACCCAGCTGAGTGAGGTGTCAGCCTGTCCCTACTGGGGGTGCCTCCCAGTTAGGCTGCTTGGGGGTCAGGGACCCACTTTAGGAGGCAGTCTGCCTGTTCTCAGATCTCCAGCTGTGTGCTGGGAGAACCACTACTCTCTTCAGAGCTGTCAGACAGGGACGGACATTTAAGTCTGCAGAGGTTACTGCTGACTTTTTGTTTGTCTGTGCCCTGCCCCCAGAGGTGGAGCCTACAGAGGCAGGCAGGCCTCCTTGAGCTGTGGTGGGCTCCACCCAGTTCGAGCTTCCTGGCTGCTTTGTTTACCTAAGCAAGCCTGGGCAATGGCAGGCGCCCCTCCCCCAGCCTCGCTGCCACCTTGCAGTTTGATCTCAGACTGCCGTGCTAGCAATCAGCGAGACTCCGTGGGCATAGGACCCCCCAAGCCAGGTGTGGGACACAATCTCCTGGTGTGCCGTTTCCCAAGCCCGTTGGAAAAGCGCAGTATTAGGGTGGGAGTGACCCGATTTTCCAGGTACTGTCTGTCACCCCTTTCTTTGACTAGGAAAGGGAACTCCCTGACTCCTTGCACTTCCCGAGTGAGACAGTGCCTCGCCCTGCTTCGACTTGGCTTGCACAGGGTGTGCTAAACCGACTGTCCTGCACCCACTGTTTGACACTCCCTAGTGAGATGAATCCGGTACCTCAGATGGAAATGCAGAAATCGCTCGTCTTCTGCGTCGCTGACACTGGGAGCTGTAGACAGGAGCTGTTCCTATTCGGCTATGTTGGCTCCACCCCAGTATTAAGAGTTTTAACACATGCATAGATACTTGTAACCACCATTAACAGGATACAGAACAATTCCAATATCCAAAGAATTTCCTCATGCTACTCCCTGGTAGTCAGACCCTCTCCCCACCTTTAACCCTGGGCAACCACTCATCTATCTGTTCACTGTCCACTTAGTCTTACCATTTCCAGAATGTCATATAAATGAAATCATAAGTATTTAACCATTTGATATTGGTTTCCTTCGCTTAATATAACACACCTGAGATTCATCGAAGCTACTGCATATATCAATGTTTGTTCCTGTATACTCAGTCCCATTCCACTGTGAAGATGTACCACACTGTGTTTATCCACATTCACTCACTTAGGGACATTTAGTTCATGTAGTTCTTCTTGTTTAGTCTGCTAATACAGTAGATTACACTGATTAATTTTCCAATGTCGAACCAACCTTTTAGGTCATTTTGGGCAATTATAAATAATGCTGCTATAAACATTCATTTACAGATTTTTGTGTTAACGTAAATTTTTATTTCCCTAGGATAAACACACAAAAGTGGAATGGCGGGTTACATAGTAAGTGTATGCTTAACTTCCTAAGAAACTGCACAACTGTTCACCAAAGTGGCTGTAGTAATGTATGAATGTTCTAGTTGCTCCACATCCTTGTCAGGACTTGGTATTATTTTTAAATTCTATCCATTCTGATAACTGTTTAATATTACCTCCTGGCTTTAATTTGCATTTCCCTAATGATTAATGATATTGAACGTATTTTCATGTGCTTATTTGCTAGCTGTATTTCATCTTTGGCGAAGTGTCCAACTTTTTGCCTATTTTTTTAATTGGGTTATTTGGGTTCTTGTTAGGTTTTGCAAATTCTTTATATATTCTGGATATAAAAGCCTTTGGTCAAGTATGTGATTTGCAAATATTTTCTCCTAACATGGTTTGTCTTTCATTCTCTTTATAGTACCCTTATATAGCAAAAAATTTTTTGATGAAATTCAACTGATCTTTTTCTTTATGGATAGTGCTTCTGTTGTTACCTAATAATTCTTTGCTTAACCCAGTGTCACAAACATTTTCTCCTATGTTTTCCTAAAGAATTTTAGGTTTCAGGCTGGGCGCCGTGGCTCACGCCTGTAATCCCAGCACTTTGGGAGGCCGAGGCGGGCGGATCACGAAGTCAGGAGATGGAGACCATCCTGGCTAACACGGTGAAACTCCGTCTCTACTAAAAATACAAAAAATTAGCCAGGCGTGGTGGCAGGTGCCTGTAGTCCCAGCTACTGAGGAGGCTGAGGCAGGGGAATGGCGTGAACCCGGAAGGCGGAGCTTGCAGTCAGCCAAGATCCCGCCACTGCACTCCAGCCTGGGGGACAGAGCGAGACTTCATCTCAAAAAAAAAAAAAAAAAAAAAAAAAGAATTTTAGGTTTTAAAATCAGGTCATGTGAATCCTTCAGCTCTGCTCTTCATTCTAAAAACTCTTTTGCTAATTTAGTTCCTTTACCTTTCCTTATCAACTTTATAATCAAGTAATCTATGCCCACAAAAATCTTGCTTGGACTTTGACTGTAATCAAATTCATGGATCTATTTAGGGAGAACCGACATTTTAACTATACTGAATTTTCCAATCCATGAACACTATGGGTCTTCTTTCATCAGCATTTTGTAGTTTTTAGCACACAAATCCCACATATACTTTTGTTAGATTTATACCAGAGTATTTCATTTGTGAGGGAGGAGAGTGGGTCAGTTTCCAAATCCCACACATACTTTGTTAGATTTCTACCTAAGTATTTCATTTGTGAGGGAGGAGAGTGGGTCAGTTTCCAACGGTTCATTGTTAGTGTAGAAATAGGATTGTGTATGTTAAGCTTGTATCCTGCAACCTGCTAAATTTACTTGTTAGCTCTAACAGCTTTTTAAATAGACTTCTTGAGATTTACTATATAATTGTCATCTGCAAATATAATTTTATTTCTTCTTTTCCAATCAGAATGCTTTTTCTCCCATTTTCTTGACTTACTATAATCACTAGGATTTCCAGTAAAATATTAAATAGTAGTGGAAGAGACATCCTTGCCTAGTTCCCAATCTTGGACGGTAGAGAGCATTCAGTCTTTCACCATTAAGTATAACAATAGCTATGGGTTTTGTCAATGCCTTTTCTTAGGTTCTCTTCTATTACTTGTTTGCTGAGTTTTAAGAAACATGAATGAATGCTGAATCTTCTTAAGTGTTTTTCTGCATCTATTAATAGGATCATGTAGTTTATTTAGTCTGTTAATATGGAGGATTATATGATGTTCAAATATTGAATTCCTGGGATGAGACTTGGTCACAACATATTATTTTTCTAATACACTGCTGAATTCAATTTGAAATTATTTTTTGAGGAAGTTGTATCTTTGTTCATGAGGGATTTTAACTTTTAGATTTGTTTTTTGTATTGTCTTTATCTGGTTTTGGTATCCAGAAAATGCTGCCTTCATAAAATGAGTTAAGTGTTTCTTCCTTTTCTACGATCCAAAGAGCTTGTAAGAGAACTGGTATTTTTTCGTCCTTGAGTGTTTGGTGAAATTATCTGGGCCTGGAGCTTTCTTTTTTTTTTTTAAGTTATTATTCTTTTTTTCTTTTTTTTTCTTCTTGGCAAGAAGACTCTTGCCAGGGTTTGTTTTTTGTTGTTGTTTTGTTTGTTTGTTTCACAAATTCTATTTCTTTAATAGTTATAGGATTATTTCATTTACCTATTTTGTCCTGGGTGAGTTTTGGTAATTTTGATAGTGGCCCATTTCTCTCACATTATCAAATTCATAAGTACAGAGGTGTTTGTGTATTGCCTCATCCTTTTTAATGTCTGTTGGGTTGGGAGTGTGCTTAGAGCACATATGTTTTTTGTTTCTTTTTTAAATTTGTACTTAAATTTTTATTTGCTGATCTTCTCTGTATCATTCCAATTTTAGTATATGTGCTACCGAAGCAAGCACTAGCACAGATGTTATAGGAATGACTTCAATAAAATACTGAAGACAAGGTAGACCTGCAGCATAACTGATCCTCAAACATTGTTGTCACTGATTTCTTCTTTCAATTTCGTATCCAGTCAGATATTTGATTTGTCCTTGTCAATATTTCTTCTGATTTCTCTTCATTCCCAATACTGCTTGGCAGGGTCTCCTACCTAAATGATTCCCCTGCCACTTAACTAGTCTCATTGCTTTTTCCCACTGTCATGCATTTTTCGTACTGCTACCAGATTTATCTTTTTAGACCTCAAATGGTTCAACACTGCCCACAAGATAAAGGCCTTCCACATCTGGCTTAGTTCTGGTATTTTGAATAATACTTTTTCCCTAAATCAAGGGTTTTTAACATTTAAATTTGAGAAGGAAGAGTCAACGAATCTCCTAAAATTAAGATAAAATGTTGTATGGATGTGAATTTTATTTCTAGAGCAAGATCTACAGCTTTTTAAAAAAATTTATTTTTAGGCTGGGTCTCATGGCTCACACCTGTAATCCCAGCACTTAGGAAGGCCGGGGCGGGTTGATTGCTTAGACCAGGAGTTTGAGACCACCCAGGCCAACATAGCAAAACCCATCTCTATTAAAGATACAAAAATTAGTTGGGTGTGATGGTGCGCACCTATAGTCCCATCTACTCGGGAGGCTGAAGCATGAGAATCACTTGAACCCAGGAGGCAGATGCTGCAGTGAGCCAAGACTGCAACAGCCTGGGTGACAAAGCAAGACTGTCTCAGAAAAACTAATTTTTATATATTTAGAGGGTATGAGTGCAGAATTCTTAGATGTACATATTGCACAGCGGTGAAGCCTGGGCTTTTAGTGCACCCATTACCCAAATTGTGAGCATTGCTCCCAGTATGTAACTTTTCAACCCTCACCCCCCTCCCATCCTCCCACCTTTTGTAGTCTCCAGTGTCTATATGTACGTGTGCCCATTGCTTCTCAGCTCCTACTTTAAGTGTGAACATGTGATATTTGGCTTTATGAGTTATTTCGGTTAGGATAATGGCTTCCAGTTCTATCCATGTTGCTGAAAAAACATGACTTTTTTAATGGCTAAATAGTATTCCATGGCATTACACACACACACACACACACACACACACACACACACACACACACTTTGGGAAGCCAAGGTGGGAGGACTGCTTGAAGCCAGGAGTTCAAGACCAGCCTGGGCAACACAGTGAGACCCTGTCTCTACAAAAAATACAAAAATTAGCCGGGCATGGTGGTGCACACCTGTAGTCCCAGCTACCCAGGAGGCTGAGGTGGAGCCTGCAGTGAGCTCTGATCACGCCACTGCACTCCAGCCTGGGCGAGTGAGACCCTGTCTCAAAAAAAGAAAGAAAAAAAA
Source organism: Symphalangus syndactylus (assembly GCF_028878055.3). NCBI lineage: Eukaryota > Metazoa > Chordata > Mammalia > Primates > Hylobatidae > Symphalangus > Symphalangus syndactylus. The sequence goes on from NC_072434.2 coordinate 11,796,882, forward strand.
ACTAACAACAAACTACAGCCTCCACCTCCCTCAATAGTGAGTACAGAGTTATCACTCCTCTCTCTGAACTTAGATTTATATTTTAGTGACCTAGCCTAACCTTAACATTTTACAGATGAGTAAACAAATCTAGCACTTTTACCTGATTTGTCCAAAGTTGCTCTTACACAATTTGTATTCTGTGCAACTGAGATGGGATTTATCTGCTATTTTATATGGCCTTTTAAGAGGGCCTTTTCATGTTTCTCCTTCAGGTCGGAACTAAACCTCAGAGTTCTTCAAAACCCCAATTATCTTTATTGTCTTACATAAGCTAGCTGCCCAAATATTTGCTGAGAAGAGTGATAACCATTGTCATACTGAGTTAGAGGAAGGGGGCTGGTTAGTGGGTACTGGTTTTGGGGTACTTTTTAAAGGAAGCATGAGCACAATTTGGATATGCAAAATATTATTAAGTTTAGAGCTTAGATTTGGTAAAACAACACTTAAGGGTCTGTGTAAGGAGAGCTCTGAGAAAAGGGTTCTCAGACAGAACCCAAATTTCTCAAGAAGAACCCTCTAAACAGCATTAAAGAAAAAAATTCCTCTGTAGAAGCAACTAAAAAAAAGGAATACTCTGTATTTGGGAAAGAGAAAGGAATGAATGATAATAACGCCAGACTGAGTAAGCTACACAATAAATTCAAATTTCAACCCTATCACATCCAACCTATGTTGCCTCTGGCAAATTATTTAACTTTTCTGTGCCTCAATTTTCTCATGCCTGCCTACTTAAGGACCGCGTAGGAAGATTAAATAAAATGCATGTAAAGCGCTTAGGTCAGTGCCTTACTCTTAAGGCACTCTTAAGGGTTTGAGAAGGGAGGGAGGGGCGTGAAGTGGAATGGTCCTTGGTACATTTTTGTTACGAGGCAGTAGGATTCTGAAACAGAGGGCATAGTTACAAAGAAAGAAGTGGTGGTGGGGGCATCACATTTTCCTGGTGAGTATCTGAGGGCCCATCACAACTGTAGGAAGCGGAAGGGCTAAGAAGTGTCAGGCCAAGAGCACACCCTCCAGGGTGCATCTGAGAATTCGGCGGCTGTCGAGTATTAGCGCTTAAACGCTACGAGAGCTTTCATGACGAAGGACACATCTTTTGGGGAAACTCAGAGCTTGGGAGCGGCCTCATTAGCGGGGCACTGGGCAGAGGGGGGCTACCAACAGTCCCCTCGGAGTGACCGAGGGGAGGTTGAGGAAAGAGTGAGGTGGGAAGAAAATGGCGGCGCGGCCTCTACCGGTTTGCCTTCACACTCTAGCCACAGCCCCGGCTGCAACGGTCACTTACTGGAAACTGCAGAGAAACAACCTACTTCGTCCGACTTGACAACCTCAACCGGACCGAAGGTGCTGAACAACCAGTGCGGCTAGCGCCGCGAAACCCAACGCCCGACCGCGTAGGGAACGTCACAGCGCGCGCACGCGCAACAGTCGACTAGAAATGTCCAGCCTACGCCACAGAGCGCGGCGGGAGCGGAAGCGACTCTTCCGTGGTCGCGGGAGCCTTAGGCAGGGGCTGCTGGCCCGGAGGGAGGGGAGGGGCGAGGGGACTCAAGCCACGGTTTTTCTGTCCGCGGCTGCACCCCTCTCGAAGCGTTTTCACGCACATGTGAGGAACCTCACACCCTGGTGCCGATTTTTTTAGTAGACTGGCGCCCAAATGGCAAAGATTTCCGGGGATTTGTTTGGGATTCCATATTTTTGTAGATTTGCCAAGATTGGATACTAGTACAATATTGAGAATTCCCAACCAGCAATGTGGCTATTTTTAAAAATTAATTCAGTTCTTCCTTTGTTCTTCAGGTAAAGCGTTGCAGTTCGCTTGGTGGTGTGCGCATTTAACATTTTTTCGTAGCTATTTTTGTTATTATAGTTTGTTTTACTAATAGGCTATTAATCCATTAGTACGCTTGTATAAGAATGGCTTTTGATTGTTGATCTGGACACTTCACTAAACCTTCGTATTCTAAAAATTTGACAGGCAGTCCTCTTTGATTTGTAGGTAAGAATTTATCTGTAAAGAACAATTTTGGCTTTTCCGAAGAATCCAATGCAACACTGAATAGTAGCCGGAGGTACTTATTTCTTACCAGGAGTTATTTTGGATTGCGTCTTAGGTTTCATTCAAGATATCTTCTGCAGGTTTATGGTGTGTGTGTGAGTGGGTGTATAGGCAAATTATGTTCTTTTCATAGTTTACCATATCATTGTTGTTGTTTTTTTTAATCAGCAAATGACTAAGTTTTACCAAGTATTTTCAGTATCAGTCTTTGAGATGATTGTATGGCCTTTTTTCCATTACTCTACAATAAAATAACTACAATAATAGATTTTCTAATGGTGAGCCAAACTTAGAGTCCTGGTATGTTATTTTTTCAGTATATTGCTGGATGCAATTTGCTGTGTAGTTAATTTTGGATTTTCATGCATGCACCTAAGTTAGATTGGCTTATGGTTTTCTTTTGCTGTCCTTGTCTAGTTTTGGTATCAGGTTGTGCTAGGAGTCAGACAGATTAACTTATTTTTATATGACCTGGTATAGACATATCATGTGTGAATGATAACATTCCTTAGGTTTTGAAGAACTAATCTTTAAAGCCTTCTGAGTGTGGTGCCATCTTAATGGATAGTTTTGTTTTTTATATAGCTTCCATCGTTATTGATACCTAGAATTTTTTCTTTTGCTTCTTGAGAAAATTAGTTTTTTCTAGAAAAGTATTGGCCGGGCACGGTGGCTCACGCCTGTGATCCCAGCACTTTGGGAGGCCGAGGCGGGCGGATCACGAGGTCAGGAGATCGAGGCCATCCTGGCTAACACGGTGAAACTCCGTCTCAAAATACGAAAACGAAAAATTAGCCAGGCGTGGTGGCAGGCGCCTATAGTCCCAGCTACTTAGGAGGCTGAGGCAGGAGAATGGCTTGAACCCAGGAGGCGGAGTTTGCAGTGAGCCGAGATTTCGCCACTGCACTCCAGCCTGGGCGACAGAGCGAGACTCCGTCTTAAAGAAAAAAAAAGTATTTCAGCTACATTTTCTAACATTTAAAAAAAATCTCATATTGTTCTCAATCATTCTTATATATTCTTATATATATATTCTTATATATTGTATTGGAGTCTTTTTCTTCATCATATTTATCAAACCAGCTTTTAGTTTTATAGATAAAATCTGTCTTAAAAGTAATTTCTCTTTCATTAATGTATGCCTTCATTAATTTCTTTTTATCTCTTTGGGTTTATTTTGTTCTTTTTATAGAATCTTGAAAGCTTAACTTTCCTTTAAAATGTTCAATATATTACCAGAATGTACAGTTACAGAAAATAATATAATGAACACTTGTATACCGACCATCTAGCTTTATCCCATTTTAACATTTTCTCTTATTTGCTTCAGATTTTAACATTCATTTAGAGCTCCTTGTGAAACTGTCTGCAATCTCATTCTCCCTCTCTTCCTCTCTGAAATTAACTACTTCCTTGAATTTGATATCTATCATTCCCATGAAAGCTTTTATATATGCTCCAAATACATGTAGCGATGTTAAGTAACATAAAGTACTGTTTTATGCTTTTTAAACCTAATATAAATGATACACGTCACTTACTTTTGCCATCTATAATTATGTATGTAAAATTTATCCAGGATGATTCCTGTAGTTCTAGTTTTAACTGCTGAATAGTATTCCATTGTATAATTGTACCACCATTTATCCATTCTCCAATTGCTAGCAATTTAATGATTCCTGATTTCTGTCATTATAACATGAGTTAGTTCTTGCACGCAGCTTCTTAGACATATGGGAAGAATTTCTTTAGGATAATGTCTAGAAATGGAATTGCAAGGTGGAAGGGTTTGCACAGTTCAACTCTGATATTGCCAAATTGTTCTCCAGTGGTTGTAATGTACCAACTTACCCTCCACCAGCAATGCAGGAGAGCTGCTGTTGCTCCATTCCATGCCAACACAGGTTATTTTTTTGCCCCAGTTTTTTTGTTTTGTTTTGTTTTTTGTTTGTTTTGTTTCTTTTTGTTTTTTTGCTGTTACCAACTGCTGACAGTAAATTTTCTTGTACATGTTTTCTGGTACACGTGTGCAAGAGTTTCTCTGACTATAAAGCTAATGCAGTTATTAGCTCTATTTTGTTTTCGGTATGTTTTTTAAAAGCATGTACATGTCCCCCTCATTTGAGATTTCTCCCTGTTAATAGTAACACTTAACTTATTCATAGATATATATCACTCATTTTTTTCTATGTATCATGCTTCCTGTTCTCTTTACTGCCTTTGACTTAACAGTCTCTTTTTCCAGCTTTTTTCCCGCTTTAGTGGTTTGAAAGTTATATTTGATTTTTATTCTATGAATAGTAGTTACTCTTCTAACTCATTTAAAGGTATATCTTTATATATATGTGTGTGTGTGTTTAGAATTCATCGGTATCCATATGAGGCAGTCTGTGTAGTGGTTAAGAGTGCAGCCTGTGAGGCCAGACTGCCTGGATTCAGATCCTGGCACTACCACTTATTAGCTGAGTAACTTAGAGCTTATTACATAAACTCTCTGTGCCTCAGTTGTTTCATCTGTAAAGTGGAGATAATACAGCATATACCTCATGAGGTTGTTGTAAGATTAATATGTTAATATATGTAACATTCTTAGGACAGTGTCTAATGCTTGGATCTCTTTACCAGATTTTTCATCTATGGAATGGGCAGAAGACTTGCCTATCAGAGTTGTTATAAAAATTCAGTGCATTATTGTATTCATTCATTTTAATACATTGAGCACCTGTTATGCATTTTTGAATTAGACATGGTTGTCAGCTTCAGTGATCTCATAAAGGAACAGACATGAAATGCAATTTCAATATGATTTAACCTTAATACTCTTCCCATGTTCTCTTGTGTCCCCCTTCTAATCTGTGCTCCACATTAAGAGACAAAACATTAATCAGATCATGCATCCTCTGCCCATAATATGTTAACTTTCATTATACTTTACATAAACCATAAACTTCTCATCATGGCCTGAGCCCTCAGGTTCTAAACCCTGTGCCTCCCTCTCTAACCTCATCAACTATCATTCTCCTGATTTCTACCAAACTCCCACCACACTATCCTCTTCTCAGTTCCTTCGGCCAACACTCTTCAGTGCCCTCTGCCCAGATTACTGATCCACCCTGACAGCTATTCCCATGACTGACTCATCTTTCAGATCTCAGCTTGATTAGGTCAGGCAGTTACAAGCAACGGAATCCACTCTGGTTGAGAAAGAAAAGGACTTTAAAAAAATCATGTAGCTCACAGAATCTCCAGGAGAGCCAGAGGCCAAATGTGGAAACAACGGTACCCAAACACACTAGAGGATCTAGTGAGAATCCATTGCTGCTGCCACCATTGACACCAAAACTGCAACTTCCACAAACACTGGCGGTCCCCACTGGTAGCCAGAGTTAGGCATGTTTCCTTCTTCATCTTGCTCACTTTTTTTTTTTTTTTTTGGAGACGGAGTCTCGCTCTGTCGCCCAGGCTGGAATGCAGTGGCATGATCTCGGCTCACTGCAACCTCTGTCTCCCAGGTTCAAGCAATTCTCCTGCCTCAGCCTCCCGAGTAGCTGGGACTACAGGTGCCTGCCACCATGCCCGGCTAATTTTTGTATTTTTAGTAGAGATGGGGTTTCACCTGTTGGCCAGGCTGGTCTCGAACTCCTGACCTTGTGATCCGCCCTCCTCGGCCTCCCAAAGTGCTGGGATTACAGGCGCGAGCCACTGTGCCCGGCCTATCTTGCTCACTTTCAAGTTGAAATTTTGCATTGGCTATGCCTGCTTGGTGGGGCCTAGGTCACATTGCTGTGCTAGGAAGGGGGTCAAGGAGGCAAGTTTTCTCATAGTAAATTCCTCAGACTTTATAAGGGTGTTGAAAAGTGCTGGGTATTCAGAAAACATGTCACATGAACATGAGATAATGTGTTACCTCAGCATTAAGGCCTTCTCTGACAACCCCAGTACAGTTTCCCCACAGCAGCCCCATCAGTCTTTTCCTGTACTCTGTCATTTTCTTCAAGGCACTTGTCACAACCTGTATTGTTATGTACTTAATTTGTTCAAATGTCTTATAAATTCTGGGGCCATAGAGTCTATGCGTGGAGTTTCAAATAAGTATATTTCAAACAGCCAAAAATAATTTTAAAACGTATTTTAGTCTTTAGCGTGGGTCTCTTGAAAGAAAAAAGAATAAAAAAGGCTCCAAGTCACAGTTCCCAGCAGTTCCCGTAGTTTCTGTTTTTTTGTTTTGTTTTTTATTTCCATGGCTGCTTTTGCAGTGTTTCCGTAGTTTCAAATTCCCTCCTCTCTCTTCTTTAATTCTCCCCAATCCTTATGTGGATCTGTTTAGCTACTCTCCATAAACCTTTCCCTTAGAGCTCACCTTTCAAATGTTTTTCTGCCTGTTCTCTTATTTTGCATCACAAACATCCAGAACAGGTCTGAGAGGTACACTTTCTTAGGGCACTGGGGAGAGAAGTTGAGAGGCAAAGTCTTTGTCAGCCTGGAGGCTGGGAAGATTTACACACTGATCAGTTTTCTGTACCACTTGTGATTGACCTACAGATTAGAAGTCTGAGGAGGACAGGGACAATATCTGTTCTATTTGTAACTCACACAATCTGACAAGTATGTAGTCAACATTTGTTTTCTGGAAAAAGAGAAGTCAAGCAATTGAGGTATGGGCAAGGGAGTATACAGCACAGAGCAAGGATTCTTGACATAGTGAAGGTGAAACCGCCTTTGCAGAAACTATGACAGCCAATTATGACAGTGAAAGAGATCTGACCTAGCCAACTCCATCTCACTTCTAACCCCCAAGCTGTTCTTGTGCATTCCTGAGTGTAGGCGGAACTAACTTTGAGAGGAACTTATAGTTTTACTTTGAAACAAAGATGACAACAGTCCTATCCCAAAACAAACCCTCTTCCTGCCTGGGGACCAGACTTTGTAGGACTAACAAATTAGCCATAACATTAGAAATTATGGTTTAGGAGTCATGCAGCTAGAGGCCACAAGATTCTAAGCCTCCCCAGTTGCTCCTAGGGATAACATCACTATTATAAAACCTACGATTGGTGCTCAAGGTATTTTCAGACCCCTCCCTGGATGGATCAGCTGCTCCCACCCAAATTGATGGTCTTGTGGCTTCCACTCAGGAACTGACTCAGCACAAGAGGACAGCTTTGACTCCCCATTTCCTGGGGGACCAGTCAGCACTCCCCACTACCTGCCCCCCTACCCATGAGATTATCCTTAAAAACCCAAGTCTCCGAATTTTCAGGGAGACTGATTTGAACAATAATAAAACTGCAGTCTCCTGTACAACCAGCTGTGTGAATTAAACTCTTTCTCTGTTACAATTCCTTTGTCTTGATAAGTCAGCTGTATCTGGGCAGTGGGCAAAATGAACCCGATGGACAGTTACTAAGGGTGAAGTGTGGGAGTAGGGTTACAGATTAAAGGATAGTTCAGGAAGGCATCCCAGAGGTGAGGCCAAAGCAGAATCTTGAAGGGCAAGAATTATCCAGGCAAAGAAGGTAAGGATAGAGAAGAGTATTCAAGCCAGGCGTGGTGGCTCACGCCTGTAATCATAGCTCTTTGGGAGGCTGAGGTGGGCGGGTCACTGGAGCCCAGAAGTTCAAGACCAGCCTGGGAAACATGGTGAAACCCCATCTCTACAGAAAATACAAAAAAAAAAAAAATAGCCGGGCATGGTGTTGCACGCCTGTAGTCCCATCTACTTGGGAGGCAGAGGGAGGTCAAGGCTGCAGTGAGCTGTAATTGCACCACTGGACTGCAGCCTGGGTGACGGAGTAAGACCCTATCTCAAAAAAAAGAGTATTCCAGATAGACATATAGCACAAGCTCAAACAAATATCAGATAGCTTGGGGTGGTGTTGCTAAATGCAAAGTAGAAATGTCAGGAGGTGAGGCTGGAAGGGTACAAGTGGCATGGAGGGCCTTGTATGGCACTCCATGAGGCTGGGCTTTTTCCTATGGGCTATGAAGCCACAGTGTGGGTGGGGTGGGAGTCATACTCAGATTTTCATTTGAGACGGATCATCAGGTGACACTGTAGACTGGATTTCAAAGAGGCACAACTAAAAATAGGAAGAATAGTTCTGAGTTAAAAAATAATGTAGGCCTGAAACAGGACAGTAGTACTGAGGAGGGGTAAGTAGTAGGAATACTTATAAAGAAATTATTTGGAGGTCAAATTGGCAGTGCAGGGTAGGTTACTGGATAGGGAAGATGAGGGAGGAATCTAGAATAGTGTCCGAATTTTTGGCTTGGACAATGATGTCATTTAGGTAGAAAAAATTGAGGAGTAATAGGTTGGCAGTAGTGGGGAGGGTTGGAAGATTTCCAGTTCTGTATGGTGAAGTGGTCCTTAAAGTCCCTATGGGATTCCTGAATTACGATGTTCAGCAGGTACTCAGATCAGCTTATGGCAAAGGCCAGGGTCAGAGATACAGACTTGAGGAGACAGCAGCATGGGGGTGACAGTGAGTTCAGAAGGGCTGTGGGAGTGCTCCGGGAGTGGCCGCTGTTCCCAGGCTGGCATTTGGCCCTATTGACATTCTTTTCTCTTCCCACCTTCCTTGGTGTTTCTCTTACCTCTGATCATTCCTTCTCCAAATGCTTTACAGGCTCTTCTTCCTCTTCCCATAGAATGTGTTATTCCTGTGTGATTTCACCACCTGACCCCTACTGTGCCTCCATCAGACCTTTATCTCCAGCTCAGAATTCTTATATAAGATTGAGACGTATGTCTCTAACTGCTTTCTAAGAGAAAAGAGGTAGTTGGTAGTGTGGACTGATTATCCAGGGACCATACAAAGGGTTTGAACCTCACTGCCCTATTGTATTCAGGACTGGCACTGTGAATTGATCCTGGCTGTGACTATCTTTTGTTTTCTCTGAAAATACCAAATGTGGAAATCAGGGGTCAGATTTCAGACTTGTTAATAAGCATTATTAACACACACACCCCCACTGTAATCCTTCTGTAACTTTCTCAAGGATATTAACTTCCCCTTTATGGTTAGTGTATTGTTATCTTTTCGTCAGGAACCAAAATTAACCCAAAATGGAAATAAAAATTTAAATCTTATTGATACAGAAGAAAAATTACTGTCCCGTTCATAAAAAAAGGAAAAATAGTTTACATGGATCCACCTTGTTTAAAACAAAAATCACAACTCTTGTTTTGTGAAAAAGGGGTGGTTTTTACTCTAGAATTCCTTGTTCTGGGATCACTTAATCACTATTTTGATGAGGAAGGAACTCTGAACTCCTAAGCAAACCATGCCATGACATACTTTATATATATGCACAAAAGTTGGATAAAACACAAAACCAGCATTTTGACAAGTTCACTTTAAAATGTTTTCCACATCAACTACTTAAAAGGAGTTACAGCAATATGATCTACCACCACTCAGGAAGACAGAGTGAACTTGGACATGATGAAGAACAGTAAAAAACACACGGAGCACCGGGGTCTGGCCTTGTGGGCTAAAGAAATCCTTCCCGAATTTGTCCGAGGTGATGTGTTGGGCATCAGCTGTGCCACAGTTCACCAGCAGCGATACTCTAGTTCTTCAGTATATTCCTGTTGTGAACCTATTTCTTTGAATTTAATCATCTGGGATGATTGCTGCAGTGTGAGTCTTTAGCATTTTGAAAATCCCACAGAAGAGATTAAGAAGGTTCCTCTTCCCAGAAGACACTCATATAAAGCATGCTTCTATAGGGTTAACTGTTCAGAAATTGTAAGGTGCACGGTCATCACCAGGTAAGCAGTTCTACAGGGGCCTGTGGCCCATACTCATCCTTGCATGCCCAGGGGAGCCAGCGTGCATATGAGCAGTAGGGAAGTGGCATAACAATGCAGAAGGGCTCAGGACAACTTGGCATTTTTGTTGTTAAACTCAGGCTTATCAAGAGTCATAAGGACTCATCTCAATTTGTATATACACCTTCAGACCCATACAGATAGATGCATAAGAACATGATCATTTCTGTTCTTCACAAAGTACTCAGAATTCTGACAAGAAACATTACAAGTTTATATAAATGCCCATTTGCATAGCAGCTTACAAATTCAAAAGTTGTCAGAGGCTTGGCGTGGTGGGTCACGCCTGTAATATCAGCACTTTGGGAGGCCGAGGCGGGCAGATCACTTGAGGTCAGGAGTTTGAGACCAGCTTGGCCAACGTAGCAAAACTCCGTCTCTACTAAAAATACAAAAATTAGCTGGGTGTGGTGACGGGCGCCTGTAATCCCAGCTACTCAGGAGGCTGAGGCAGGAGAATCACTTGAACTCAGGAGGCAGAGGTTGCAGTGAGCTGAGATCACGCCACTGCACTCCAGCCTGGGTGATAACGAAACTCTGTCTCAAAAAATAAAAGTTATCAGAGAGTAGTAGATACTGTTTTAGCCATCAGTTTTCGTTGAGAGTACTTCTGACACCCATAGGAAATTTTCTCTATCATATACTAAATTCTATCCATCCTCACATTATTACTGTTGCCAAAATACATTCAAACTGTTTGTATACACACATATATAGGTGTGTGTGTGTGTGTGTGTATTTATTTGGTTGAATCTTACGAAACTGCTAATTTTTTACCATTTTTGACCTATGAAAATACTTTTTTTCATAGGGTTGGACCTAATGAAATCTGAACTTTAGCTAGCTGGCTATATCTTATATACTATGCAGTACTTTCTGCTTTACTTCAGCAGGAAGAATGAAAATGCTTACCCCATTCACCAGTTCTTATGCAGCCTTGCAAAACTGTGCTTGCAAACTGCTGGTGAATTTTATGAAAATACTTAGAGGTATAGTAATTTTCACATATTTAGCATTTAACTGAAAAAAAGGTCCAAACTGAGCATATTATCTTTGTAACTACATCACCCATTACTTAACTGGCATAGCCTACCTTATAAAGATGGCTTTTGCAGACTTAAGGCCAGGTCTAGAATCAATAGGCCAAACAATAAAATATCAAAACATTTTCAACTGGGAATTCTGCTACCTCTATGTCCTGCATAACATTCAATATTTAGATTGCCCGAGACACTGCGCTAAGAACCAGTAAAAGAGAAATGCCCCGGAAACTTCAAGAAACTTACCATCTTTCAAGAAATATAAAAATATAAATAATAAGAGAATATTCTAAGAGTTTTAAGTTTCAAACTGGGACAGAGTAAAATGTAAAAAGACAGCACTTCAGAAGTTTTAAACTGACTTCAAACATTAAGGAAAAAGGCAAATACAAATGTGCTTTGAGTCTGAATCCAGGTCAATGTGATAATCAAATGTGCTCTCCTCCACAGTTCTGGCCCCAAGAAGTCCTCTTATCACCCCATAACAGTGACTAGAGATCCTCCAGGTCAGTTAAGTCCACGGCCACTTTCAAGAACAGAGTGTCATCTTTAATGTAGGCGTTCTTGGCATTCTCCAAAACAGAATGAGCCACAAAGCGGGGACAGCCAGATGCAATGTTCATCTCCCCATCAGGTCTTTTAAAGCTGCTGCTATTGGGGTCAGGCTTGAAGGTCTCCATAATGTTCTTTTTGCCACTCTGATCCAGAAGCATCAGGGTCACCCTCTGCCTGAATGGCCACTGCAACAGTGAGTCAAACTCTCCTCGCATGACCACAAAGTATAGGGACAGGTGTGTCCCCTTCCCAGACCCATCCCCATTCAGGTATGCTCTAGCACAGAGCCGGTAGCCACAGTGGCTGGTGTAGAAGGACTGGCTGAAGATGGACACCGTGTGCCCATCCACCGCCTCCCTCTTCTTCATCTTATAATCTGTCACCTTCCAAATGAGCTTTCCATTATAGCAAGTACCCTCCAGCAGTTTAAATCGCTCTTCATTTTTACTAAGCTGTGCTTTATGAATATTAATGTGGGTATCATGTTTGTTAGTTTCCTCTTCTAAAACAGCTGCAAATAAGAAAAAAAAAAAAAAAGATTCCATAGGCCTAAAAGTTATCTTTAAAATTTTCCCAAAGCGGAATTTTGTTACCTGAAAGAGACTCAACAAAATTCTGACATCCTAAAGATGAGCCGAATTCATTTGTTGTAATATATTAACTCAGGGAACATCATGTCTTGGCACACTGCCTCCAAGGAAACCTAGATGTGTACTCTTAAACTCACTGAAGTGTAGAGAAGACACTGAGCATTCAACTAGCGTGAATCAGCATGCTGAGCCCCACACTTTTCTAACTAGAATGCTCTTAAATAGCCAAACCCTTTAATATTTTTCCATACCTAAAACAATGATCCCACCACATCTCTCCCTGAGGCTTCTCATTATTTTCCATTCTTCTTTAAAGTCATCAATCCCTGTTCTTGGAATTTGCTGGCCTGTTTCCAGTCTTGGAATTTCCTAGCCCCATCCCCCAACCCCCCTTGTGGCCCTCCCTCATTTTTGCCTGAGTGGCCAGAATCTTACCATTCTCTTTCACAAATAGCAGATTCAGCCATTGTTTATCCTGGATAGATGTGACTCTCTATTTGGCCAGGTGTTTGGTTGTTTCATGAACACATGCAGACAAATGAGTCACCAAAAGAGAAATAAAATATCAGACATACCTAATCTTTGATCATTGTTTTCTAGCAGGGTAATTTTCTGTTTCACTGTATCAACTGCTTCCATCAAAGGCCTCAGGTCAAATTTATTTTGTTGCTGGTTAACCATTTGTAATAATTGATGAACTTGAGCTTCTAGCCAAGCTGACTTGTCAATGTGACTGGCAAAAACCTTTCATTACAAAATGGATAATCATGTTTAAAAATTTAGTTAATATTTTAGCAATTCATTGAGATTAAAATTTTTTTCAATTCAAACATACCACATTTAATCAATTAACAGAATGAATACAAGCCCAGAAAATAAAATTCAATGAGGATCACAGAGAGATGAGCCACCTATCTTCCTCCTCCTCCTCCTCTCCTACCACAGCTCCTGTTCTAAATGTTTGAACTTTTCTTTATCTAATTTTTATCCTCCCTCCGTTTCCCTCTGCTTGGTTCTCCAACCCATCTTTATATATTTATTTTCATGTTGTCTCTCCTCTTGCCCTATCACTTCTTTCTCTTCTTAGAAGCCAATCTCCTGATTCACTCCTGCTCTGCTAGAAGGTGGAGAATGAGATGGAATAGGCCCACCTGTTCTGGCCTAAGCTCTACAGGTGGTACAGAAGGCCCTGAGTACGGCCTAAACGTTTGACTGCTCTCTCAGGTGGAAGAGACTAAATAAAACTACTCCTCCCTTTCCCTATGTGTGTACAATATAAGGTATGGCTACTCAAAGGACCCATTTTGTTTTTCACTTTCAGTATTTGATAAATTACATGAGGAATTCAATACTTTATTATAAAATAGGCTTTGTGTTAGATGACTGCCCAACTGTAGGCTAATGTAAGTGTTCTGGGCATGTTTAAGGTATGCTAGGCTAAGCGATGATGTTTAATAGGTTAGGTGTATCAAACACATTTTTGACTTAGGATATTTTCAACTTAATGGGTTTATCAGGACATAACTCCATTGTAAGTCAAGGAGCATCTGTGCATATTAATGTATATACACATATGCATATATACTTTATATATATTTCACATACATATACATTGTATGTATATGGGGGGGTGTGTGTGTGTTTAATGTATAATGTGCTGGCCAAGTATGGAAATTATAGGGCCTAGATTTTCTGGGATAACTTAAATTTCAAATATATTGCCTATACCACATGTCTTGGCATCTTTTTCACTATAAATTTTATAATCATGATAAAGACATTATTAATCAGAATTCATTTATGGTTATTTAATGTTCATAATTTACAAAGTATTATTTTTGCTATATTTTAGTGATGTTTAAAGCATTTTCTTCCCAAGGAAATTAATAGTTTCACTTGTTGACTACAAAATGCAGAACTGCAGATGCTCTCAATGAATCTGCAATCAAGTGATTAATACTGGCCCAACATTAATTAAAACCCTAATTGCCATAAATTATATAGAAGCATTGTATCAATGTTAAAGTTATTGATATTGCTAAACGTACTGGGGTTGTGTAAAAGAAGATCTTTATTCTTAGGAAATACATACTGAAGTATTAATATGTAGAGGTAAAGGGCCATAATATACGCAGCATACTCGCAAATGGTTTAGAGAGAGCACGTGCACGCACATGCACACACACACACACACACACACACGTCAGGCGAGGAGCAGTGGAGAGGGGAGCATGAATGATGAAGCAAACGGGACAAAATGTTGACCACGAGTGAATCTGGGTGGAGGTTATACAAGTGTTCTTTGCACCATCTTATTCTTATAGCTTTTCTGTATATTTTAAATTATTTCTATTTAAAAAGTTAAAAGAAAAACTCTCACTGCAACTGAAAGCCAAATCTTGGCTTTCAACGGAAAGGCCATTTCTTACCTGGATGTTTGGGAGGAAGCTTCCATTTTTGCCAAACAACTGTGCAAACTGCTTGAACTCCTTTTCGAGTTTCTTTATAGTTTCTGCTAGCTGCTGGATTTTACTTTCTTTCTGTTCTAGGCTGTTGTGTAAGTCAGAAATCTAATAACAGGAATGTGAGGAAAAATAAAGTCACTGAATATAACTGCATGCATATAGTTAAAATCGTACTTGCAGCTAAGAAAGTATTTCTAGGAAAAAATATACATATTTATTTCTAGGAAAATATTTACAGGTAGATTCCTACATAATTATAGGAAGATATTTACAGGTGGTTCCAAAAAGCCACTTCTACAGAATTTCTCATCAGCCTTTTCTATACCTAACCTACTACGATGGTTCATCTAATGACAGGCATCACCTGACTGAATTTACTGAACTGGTTCTCTTCACTTCATTCAACACGGACTTATTAAGCAACCACAGAAGCCAGGCACCTGTAATCCCAGGTACCTGGGAGGCTGATGGGGAGGATCACTTGAGTCCAGGAGATTCAGTCGAGCCTGGGCAACATAGTGACACCTTGTCTCTTAAAACAAAATAAAACTATCACCAAAGAGTACTGATCACCATACCACATTAAATGTTACACGCACAGTATCAATAGTAATAATGACAAAAACTTGCTGACTGTCTATCATACCCTTATATTCATTAGCTCTTGTATGCCTCAAAGAACCCTATGAGTTGCACGAATATTAGACTCATTGTTCACATGAGGAAACAGAGGTAGAGAGTTTAAGTAACCCATCCAGCATACAAGCCAGCAAGTGATAGGCAAAATGCGTGGGTAGCATATTGACAGATTTTATAATCTACTTGAAGGAAACAGTTAGATACCTAAAGCTGCTCCTAGACAGCTCTTCTCTTATTCCCATATCCATTCAATCTGCAACAGTTGCCAATTTTAACTTTTAACATGACAAAAGAAACAAAAAGACTTAAATCCCTTTCTCATTTCAGCACTAGTTTCAGTCTTCATTATTTCTCCCTTGGGCTGCAACAGTAGCTTTCTAACTGGTCCTGCTCTACCCATTCTACCCCCAGCACACACCAGAACATAAGCTCCATGGGAGCTGGAACTGCCATGAACCTCACAGTCCACTATGACCCCAGCAACTGGACTGGTGCCTGGTACCAGTAGGTGCTTAATAAATATTTGTTAAATGAATGAACAGCATGAATGCTCTCCCTGCCTTTAGTCTTGTTCTCCTTCAATTTGTACTCCTTACTGTGACCAGAATAATATTAAGAGAAAAATCTGTCTTGAGCCTTCCCTGCATAAACATCTCTAGTGGCTTGCTTTTACAGGTGACACTGGGCCCTACGTGACCTGTCCCTGGCTACACTTTCAGCCTCAAACCCATTCACATTCCACATGCGTCCTGCCCAGCAAGACCCTATTTCCTGTCAGGCCCTGCTCTCTCAGACACCTCTCTCTTCATCTAAAAACTACCACTTTTTAAGCCTCCACTCATGGGTACATCCTCTTGGAAATATTTCCTTACTTGCACCACCCACCGAGACCACCTCTCAAGTTCCATGATACCCTGTCCATATTCTAGTGTATAAATCATCATTATCATGCTTATAACTTGCTTTTTGTTGTTGTTTTGGTCTTCTCCTCCACTAAATTGTTTCTTGAGACTACATCTCATTTATTTCTTTATCCTTAGAGCCTAGGACAGTGCCTGGCACAGAGAGGGCATTTGATACATATTTTATGAATGAATGCACAAATGGCTGAAACAATCATTTGATCTCTGGCCCTAGAACCCTTTATTTAGACCCCTAGAGCTGACTTCCACCTACCTGCCTGACCAAAAGCAAAGTCCTTGTCTCTCTCTGCACCCTCACCTCTAACCTGCTCCAGTTTTGTAGTGTCCATCTTGGTTAATATCATTACCATGTCCCCTCCCTACTCAGCTTACTGCATGTCATTTACAATCTCAGAAGGTCTCTTGATAGTCTCTCTCTTTTCAGCCCACTGACATGGCCTTGGTTGAGCCTTCACCATCACCACCACCACCTCCAGCATCTTGCTTCCACCTACTACTGAAGTACTTATTATGTGTTAGGCATTGTACTACTAGCTTAACTATATTATCCCTTTTCACCATCACCACAACCCCATTTACAAATGAGGAAACTGGGGATGATAGAAATGAAGTAGTTTGTCCAAACTCATATGGCTAGCATGCAGCCTGGCTGCAAACCTAGGCATTCTGGCTCCAGGGCCTTCACTGTTATCAATTGCCATGCTATTACCAACTGTCTTGCTTTAAAAAAGAAAAACAAACAAACTGCTTTGGGCGGCTGAGGCAGGCAGATGGCTTGAGCTCATGAGACCAGCCTGGGCAACATGGCAAAACCCTGTCTCTACAAAAAAATACAAAAATTAGCCGAGTGTGGTGGTGCACACCTATAGTCCCAGCTACTCAAGAGGCTGAGGTAGGAGGATCTCTTGAGCCTGGGAGGCAGAGATTACAGACAGTCTGGATTGCACCAGTGTACTCCAGCCTTCAATAGGGCCAGACCCTATCTCAACAAACAAACAAACAAACAATTAGCTGACCAAGTGTTTTCCAATTAAGAAACCTCCATTAGCTCCCTATTATTGAAAAAACCATTAGTTCAAACTTCTGGCCCTTAAAACCTTTCTGAAACAAGGCAGAGTATAAATGAATGAAAAAATAATTGAATGCACAGTGTTCAACACTTCTTAGGCTACACAGAAGGCCACTGCAATCTGGATCCAACACACCAGTCTCTGGCCTTTCTCTATCTCATACTCAGAAGTCCATTCATCCTAAAACCCCATTTCCTTGACTCATCAGCATTTCTTATGCCTCCCTGCTTTGGTGCAAGCTCTCCCTTTTGGATGTCCTTCTTCCACAACATTTTAACTAATGAATCTTTCCTCCTTCAAGAGGCAGCTTGGATGTCTTGCCTTGAAAGTCTTCCCCAACTCCCCTAGAATAAACTGCTGCAGTCTCTGTACCCCAGACTGAGTTACAGCATGTCCTACAAGGCATGATAACTTACCTGTTTACATTTATGTTAGTTCTTCAAGGGTAGAGGCTGTATCTTCCTTGGTTCAGTGTCCCTAGCAGCAAACATTGTACCTGACATACAGTAGGTGTTTCTTGAATGAAAAGATGGATGAATGAGGCAACTGATGCAGAAAAAACTTGGGAATGGTTACTAGGCAGCATGCCTTCTACCAAAGTTACTGTTTAATCAGTCTTCCTAATTTTCTCCAGGATCTGACCCTGGAACTCACACACCTACTTTAATAGAAAATCAGACATCAAAAAATCATCTGCAGTAGTAAACATCAGCTCCTTTTCTGAAAATGGATGGTTTTCTTCTCTACCTGGGCTTGAAAAGTCTGATTTTCTGAGATGTTCTAACAAAATAATTAACTTTCCTAAAAATTGCTCAATAGAATCAGCATTTATTGAGGTTAATATGCATGCCACAGGCACTATGGCAGGCATTTGCATATAATTTCACTTGATAATCACAACTCGGTCAAATAAGTGTGTATGTATGCATTTATCAGGTTGCAAAGCTTCTGCAAAGGCAGGAGTTTAGACTTATCACAAAATTTATAAAACCTATCGTGCTTAGGATAGTCAACTGTTGTTTCACAGTGATATTAATTTAACTGAAACGTCAAATTGCTAAGTGTCAGATATTAAACAAAAGGTGTGTAGATAGGCTATTGAGAGGCAGTTATGGTATACCATGGGGAGTACTGGACTTAGAATCAGAGGACATGGGTTTTGAGATTGAATTCTGCTACTTACGATTAAAACACATAAAAATTTCTCAGCGTTCAGTTATTTTATCTGTTGAATGAGGGGGATGGACCCAAGGATCCTAAGGGCACCTTCCAATTCTAATGTTCTATAATCCTATGAGCCTGTTTGGCCATTTAATAGAAAAACATCTACCTCCAATTGACTTATACTGAAACAGAGGAGAATAGAAAAATACCAGCATAGAGCAGGTAAATCCCAGCAATTCTGTTGCCTCACTTTTTATTTGAACCTTTGAAGATTTACCTGTTCTTCTAATTGGACGTTCTTTTCTAAAACCAAACGCATGTGCTCCCGTAAGGCTGAATGCTCATGTTCCTGCAGGTTCCTCCGTTTATCCTTCAATATGAAGAGAAAAATAAGTCAGGTTGCTGAGAGGCTCCAAAAATAAAAGTGGTGGTAGGATATTCTGCTAAAATAGAATCTTAACAACTTTGCTTACTTTAATAGTTTAAACACGCACCAGTCTCTAGGTGGGTTGCAGGAAAAATGACTCCAGCGGGTCCCTTTTCCAGCTTTAGGATTCGTGTTTTTTGTTTTGTTTTGTTTTTTTGAGACAGCCTGCTCTGTCGCCCAGGCTGGATTGCAGTGGCATGATCTTGGCTCACTGCAGCCTCTGCCTCTTGGGTTCAAGTGATTCTTGTGCCCTAGCCTCCCGAGTAGCTGGGATTACAGGTGTGCACCATCACACCCAGCTAATTTTTGTATTTTCAGTAGAGATAGAGTTTCACCACGTTGGCCAGGGTGGTCTCGAACTCCTGGCCTCAAGTGATCTGCCTGCCTTGGCCTCCCAAAGTGCTGGGATTACAAGTGTGAGTCACCATACCTGGCCCAGGCTTTAGGATTCTACAATATCCATGAGACAGAGAATCAGGCCAATATCAAAATTCTCAGTGCTGATTTTCTTCCTTGCCCTGGGAGTATATGACTGTGGGTTAAGCATAGTTATTATCATCTCTCAACTATTCGCATATAAAAACTATCTCCTTTGTGGGTTATCTTCAAACCAGTTTTGTTTTTTGAGATGGAGTCTCACTCTGTCGCCCAGGCTGGAGTACGGTGACACGATTTTGGCTCACTGCAACCTCCGCCTCCTGGGTTCAAGTGATTCTCCTGCCTCAGCCTCCCGAGTAGCTGGGATTACAGGCACATGCCACCTTGCCCAGCTAATTTTTGTATTTTTAGTAGAGACAGGGTTTCACCATATTGCTCAGGCTGGTCTTGAACTCCTGACCTCGTGATCTGCCCGCCTTGGCCTCCCAAAGTGCTGGGATTACAGGCATGAGCCACCGCGCCTGGCCTCTTCAAATTAGTTTTAAGTCAACACTAGTTCTTCCTCTGTCAAGCACATTTCCATGCTGCCTCCAATCACGGACTGGCTGCCATGGGCAGAAGGAATGCCACCTGATTTTAATTTCAGCCCATATAAATTTGTTGCCCTCAAAACCATAGAATACATTTGCAAGAAGAAATGGTTGCTTTTTCCCTAATCATTAAAATATTTTTTTTTGCAGACTGCCTATATTATTAGTAAAAGCAAATGTCTGTTAGGTGTTCAAGGTGATCCATGCAGTCTAACTAAATATTTATCATCAATTTCCATTTGGGTTAGGGTTGGCTTCTTTGGTGATAGGCTGTCCTAAATAAAGTTCTGGAGAATAACTCCCCCAGCCATCCCAAGCTCTGGTGCTGAGGCAAGTTCTAGAATACAAACCAACTGGAGATCTGGGCCTGACTGTAAAGATCATTTTTAGAGCTAGAAAGCAATTCTGCATTTTTTTTTTTTGAGACAGGGTCTCACTCTGTTGCCCAGGCTGGAGTATAATGGCATGACCTTTGCTCACTGCAATCTCTGCCTCCCTGGCTCAAGGGATTCTCCCACCTCAGCCTCCCAAGGAGCTGCGACTACAGGGTGCGCCACCACGCCTGGCTAATTTTTGTATTTTTTGGTAGAGACAGGGTTTCAACATGTGCCCAAGCTGGACAATTGTGCTCAGGCACAAGGAAGGTAAACCCTATCCTCTTTGCAGCCAAGACAACCTCTGGTTTGATATGTGACAAATTTATAGACTCTTCACTGATTTTTTTTAAATCCTTCTCAGAATATACATTTTTTCAAATGGTTTTTAAAATAAAAGAAATATGTGCTTACGTCAAACAACCTAAGACGAAGAATGAAAAGTAAAAGGCCTCTTCTGTCCATCTCCACACCCACTTTCCTAGTCTTACCAGAGTCAGTAAGGATATATACATATTTGTAACGCAAATGAGAACATACTATATTTAATTTTTTACATATATCTCATTATTTTTATCAGCTACATAGTATTCTAAAATATATAGTTGGTGTTTTAATGATAGACTTACAGGTTGTTTTTAGTTTTGAGTTGTGGGGTTTTTTTTGCTATACAAACAATAATAGAAAAAACATCTTTGTGTGTGTTTGTGTATGTGTAATCACTGTATAACTTAAGAAAGGATATCTGTAACATAAATCCTAGCAGAAATGCAGGGTCAATGTGTGGATTCATTTTTTATTTTCATAGATATAACCAAATTGCCCTAAAAAAAGTGAGATATCATAAGATGTTTTAATCTTTGTCAATTTGATGACATTTGGTAAAATTATATTTCTTGTTATAATGTATATTTATTTAGGAGTGAAACTGAGCATCTTTTCTTACATCTATCAGTCAAATGAATTTTTTTCTGGAACTGCCCATATACTGTATTTCTTTGCCTATTTTTCCATTAAGTTGAGTAGGTTATTAACATGTAAGGTTTCTTTGTATATTAAGGAAAATAACCCCCCCCTTTTTTTGTCTGATCATATGTTGCAAACTTTTCCCTCCAGTTCACTGTTTGCTATTTGACTTTATTTATGGTATTTTTAAAAATCATATAGAAGTTTTAAATATATTAAAAGTTTATCAAAATTATGGCTTCTGGTTTTGTGTTAGTCATTTAAGAAAGGGCTTCTGTTGTTGCTGGAGGGGTTTTTTTGTTTGTTTTGAGACAGTCTCACTCTATCGCCCAGGCTGGAGTGCAGTAGCGCGAACTCAGCTCACTGCAACCTCGGCCTCCCAAGTTCAAGCGATTCTCATACCTCAGCCTCCCGAGTAGCTGGGATTACAGGCGTGCACCACCACGCCCAGCTAACTTTTGTATTTTTAGTAGAGGTAGGGTTTCACCATGTTGGCCAGGCTGGTCTCGAACTCCTGACTTCAAATGATCCACCCAACTCAGCCTCTCAAAATGCTGGGATTATAGGCGTAAGCCACCGCACCAGCCTCTTTAAGAATAAAAAAATTCGGCTGGGCGCGGTGGCTCACGCTTGTAATCCCAGCACTTTGGGAGGCCGAGGCGGGTGGATCACGAGGTCAGGAGATCGAGACCATGGTGAAACCCCGTCTCTACTAAAAATACAAAAAATTAGCCGGGCGTGGTGGCAGACGCCTGTAGTCCCAGCTACTCGGAGAGGCTGAGGCAGGAGAATGGCGTGAACCCGGGAGGCAGAGGTTGCAGTGAGCCGAGATTGCACCACTGCACTCCAGCCTGGGTGACAGAGCAAGACTCCATCTCAAAAAAAAAAAAAAAAAAAAAAAAAAGAACAAAGAAATAATTATTGTGCTGGTTAATTTTATGTGTCAACCTGGCTAGGCTATGGTACCCAATTGTTTGCTCAAAACAAGTCTATATGCTGCTGTGAAGGTATTTTGTAGACGTGATGAAAACAATTGGTAGACTTGAAGTAAGCAGATTACCCTCCATAGTGTGGTGGGCCTCATCCCATCATTTGAAGGCCTTCAGAGCAAACACTAAGGTTTTCTGAAGGAAAAAATGCTTCTCCTCAAGACTGCAGCATAGAAACTCCAGCCAGAGTTTCCAGATCGCCGAGCTGCCCTGCAGATTTTGGACTTGCTAGCCCTCACAACTGCAAGACCCAACTTCTTAAAATAAACCTCTCTACATATGTATATATCCCATTGGTTCTGTTCTTCTGGAGAACTCTAAAATAATTAGCCTTAAATTTCTCAGAACCGTATGTCTTTCTCCATCCTTGATGGAACAGAGAGTAAACTGAACTTGCCAAGTGAATTATACAGTAGAATGTATAGGCAGAAACAAAAAGTCATTCCATACCGTTACAGCACAGCCATAGTGCTTAAAAGGACAGTCTTGCTCAGCTTCAGGACATACAGCCAGGTGTTCACCCACCTATGAAATGGATAGTCACAAGCTATAGAAATTCATCACTTATTCTCCAACTGCAGCAATCAGGGAGCCATGAGTGGCTTGGGAAGAAGGCAAGGACCAGGAGGAGAGAGGCCTGGCAAGAAAGAGCTATGATGAGTTGAAGAGAGTTTGCAGGAAAAAGAGAAGGGAAGACAGATATGTCATGGTCATAAGTGTAATTTAAGCCCTGGGCCCATATCTTTGGGATTTTATCAAACACAGACCACAGTGATTACTAAAACTTTATCTTCCATAAAATCTACAGAGAGTATTATTTGCAGTTACCTCAGTTTTTAGAATAATCTTCGCACAATTGTTGGGACAAAATACTGGGTATTCAGGACACAAGTTTTCCTCATGATTCTGAAACAGAGAAAGTGCAATAAAACAAAACCAAGGGTTGTCTTTCATGGCCTCACAGTGATTACACCTGTGTCTCTTTGGGGCTATGTGTCATGTGGCTTACTCTCTACAGAAAGTTATTGCCTAGCTCCAAAAAAGGATTAAAGATGTCCACTTTCTACGTGTAAATGAACTTAATTAAAATATTAAATTTTCCAATTATTCCAAAAGAAAGTCATAGAGCACAGGACTCAAAGAAGGCAGATTGGGGAACTGCCAGCATAGCTCCTTCGGGACATGGATAAGGTACCCATGCTTTCTTTTTATGCCTACATCCTGCCTCCCCAGCTACACTGCAGAATTCAGAGAGTAGACATTATTGTCACCTCCTTGTGACTCAGCGCTCAGCATTCCTTACACATACAGAGCATGTGTTTAAATAATATTTTTGCCAACAATAAATGGAGTGCTACCAAGAAGGTTTTAAGCTTTTCACAGAACTTCTCTCCAAAAAGCAAATTCTTTAGACCTAATTCTGTACAAAAATAAATGCAGGAATGTTCTTCTGGCATTCCACCTGATTCACTGTGACCACTCAGGCATAATTTAGCTCCATAAAGATGACTGTTGTATGTGTTGTTTTTCACCTGTAGATTGATGACTACCACATCCTTTTTGCAATAAAGGCATTTTTCCTCTCGAAACTGACAGTATGCACTCAAATGCTCTTTCAGGTCTTTCCGTAGGACTGGTTCCCGGCACTTCTCATTAGAACACTGCACAGCTTGAAATAAGCACTGCTGAAGGTGATCCTGCAACAGATAACAACAGGCCAGTGGGACCTGCTAACCAGGGTGGTAGGAGGGAAGTCAGCTGAAGGCCTAGTGAGGGAGAGAGAACAGGGTGGGCAGCTGGGCAGAAAGGCTTGCACAGAGCAAGGCAGAGGGTAGGCTCAGGGAATGCTGCCCACTGTCTCTGCTGAGGAGACGGCATGGGGAGGGCTGCTTGTACCAGAGATGGGAAAGCCAGTCTTGGTTGGGGGAAATTCAGAGGACAGGGGAAGATAGGTGAAGAGGGAAGTACACCAAGTTTGTTTTAGATGATCTAATAATGTGCTCATATTCTCATGTTAGATCTTGGATATTTCCCTTAATTTACCAGTTCTTCAAGGACATTTTTATTTCTTTTGTGGACTCTTCATCCCAACCTCCAGCATCAAGTATGGGTCTCTGCATAGCAGATGGTAAAAGGACACAGGAAAAAGAAAAAAGGAGAGAAGGGTATATCCTAACTCAAGGAAGAAAGGGAAAGGATTAAGAAGATGAAAAGAAGGGAGAGTAAGCTATTCCAGAAATGATAAAGAAAAGGAGGTGGAGGAAATACGGGTGTGCAAGCCCAAGAGAAGCTAGGAATGGTCAGACTGGTAAAATCAGGAAATATTTTTAACCATTAATAATACTTTATTGGCCACGTGTGGTGGCTCATGCTCGTAATCCCAGAACTTTGGGAGGCTGAGATGGGAGGATCACTTGAGGCCAGGACTCAAGTCCAGCCTGGGAAACACAGTGAGACCCTAAGACCTTGTCTCCACAAATTTTTTTTTTTAATTAGCCAAGTGTTACGGTGTACACCTATGGCCCCAACTACACAGGAGGCTGAGGTGGGAGGATCAGTTGGGTCCAGAAGTTTGAGGCTGCAGTGAGCTATGACTGTGCCACTGCACTCCAGCCTAGGTGACAGAGTGAGACCCTATCACAAACAATAAGTTATTTAAATTTTATTTTAAATATTCTCTAATTTTATTTTAAAAGTTATTTTAAATATTCTGTTATTTATTATTAAATATAAACATTTAATTATTATTTACATGTAAATAATATATTTATTATAAACAATATATGTAATATAATATATAACATTATATATACTACTTAATATTATTTAATATTAGAGAATGATTACATGGACAGTGTTCATTCCAGGGTTCTTCACACTCTATTTTATTTTATTTATTTATTTATTTTTTAATTTTATTTTATTTTTGAGTCAGGGTCTCTCTCTGTCACCCAAGCTGGAGTGAAGTGGCACAATCTCCATTCACTGAAACCTCTACCTCCTGGGTTGAAGAGCTTCTTGTGAGTCAGCCTCCAGAATAGCTGGGATTACAGGTGTGCACCACACCCATCTAATTTTTGTATTTTTAGTAGAGACCATGTTGGCCAGGTTGGACATTCTAGATTTTTTTTTTTTTTTTTTTAGACAGAGTCTCGTGCTGTCACCCAGGCTGAAGTGCAGTGGCGCGATCTTGGCTCACTGCAACCTCCGCCTCCCAGGTTTCAAGCAATTCTCCTGCCTCAGCCTCCCAAGTAGCTGGGATTACAGGCGCCAGTCATCATGCCCGGCTAATTTTTGTATTATTAGTAAAGACAGCGTTTTGCCATGTTGGCCAGGCTGGTCTCAAACTCCTGACCTCAGGCAATCTGCCCACCTTGGCCTCCCAAAGTGCTGGTATTACAGGCATGAGACACCACGCCTGGCCAACATTCCAGAGGTTTAAAAGCAGGCATATCTCAGTGAAAACCTTTGAATCACTGCAGTTATTGTGATGCTGGCAAGTTACCAAAATGTTAGAGAACTTATCCCTCTGAGGGTCCTTTAAGACAAAATTGGCAAGCTAAGACTCACAGGCCAAATCTGGCCTGCTACTTGTTTTTATAATTAAAGTTTTATTGGAGAGGAGCCACACCTATTCCTTCACATATTGTCTATATAGCTGCTTTCCCTCTAAAATGGGAGAGCTGAGTAATTGTGACAGAGACTGTATGGCCTGCAAAGCCTAAAACAGTTACTATCCGGCTCTTTATTATTATTATTATTATTAATTATTATTGTTTGACTCTTAACAGAGTTTGCTGATCCCTTCTCTTCTCAGAAGAAAAAGCAAACAGTTCTTTGACAGTGAGATAAACAAATACAGCTATTCTCCTTCACCTCTGATAGTAAGAATCATATGGTGATCACAGTTGGAATCCATCTCTTCTCCAAAATTGGTTGATATTACTCCTCAACTCTCACCCAAACAGTCAATATTCATCACAACTCTGCTACCTGTAAGATTCTACACCTTACAAGGGGGTGGGTGGGAAACAAGGAATGAGGGGAAATATAAAAGAAACAGGTGGAGAGAAACCAGCCCCTGCTCTCCATAAGCCAGTTTTGGTCACTAAAGCTGTTCAATGGCCCATTTGAGCCTCACTTACTTTTTAGGCTTAGTGACAACAAAGTTGGAAAAAAGGCCTTGCTCTAGGACTCGACTATTCAAAACAAGCGGCAAAGGACACATGAAAACAGAACAAAAGTTCTATGAACCTCCAAATAAATCCTTGCGTTAACCAGGAAATCATTTACACATTTATAAGCTCAGTGCCTGAGGGATTTGGAAGTGTGATAGAGAAAAGACTGAATCATCTGAAATATGTGTTCCAAAATGTGTGGGTGTGCGGGAGAAATTTCAGCAGCCTCTCAGCAATTCCCTGGAAGTTAGAGAAGCCTGAGTCATGTTCACTTGCAGTGTGATCAAACTTGACATGGGCCTGCCAGGCAGCGCCACACTTCCAGCTTCCCATTTAACCACCTTCCCTAGCTGGAGGGAAGAGCAGCTGGGGTCACTTCATTTGAAAGGCATCAATTCCCCTTCACTTACATTTCCCCTACACCTTGTTGGTGTCTCTCCTATCAATGCTTCACCTTTAACCCACAGCCTGTCTCTGTCCTGGTCTGAGTGATCTGCGTTAGATCATAAACCCCACGAGGCCAGACCCCACAGTTGCTGGGAAACACTTACGACAGCACCAAGTGAGAGAGCAAATGCTTTCGGGGAAGGACCTCACAATTGTGTCTTTCTGTAATCATGCCCTGGGTCCCACACAGTTCCCCCAAAATGGCATATTCTTGAGTGTCTGTTTGGTCCAGCATGTCCCACGCCCTCTCTTTTGGCTCAATGATCCCTACCACACAATTAAGGTCTAGTGGATACAAGATGTCCTCCATGAGCTCCATACAGGACGAACCTCTTCACTCATACCTCAGCCCTAGGTGGGCTACAGCACTGTAGCCACCTGTATTGCTAGACTGGGAATCCTTGAGGGCAATTCACTGAATCCCTGTACCATGCTTAGCTCAGTAACTGTCACATAAAGGGGTTCAATACACATCCCTGGAAAAATGGCAAAAGCAGATATTGTTCATGAGTAATACCAACCTGGTACCGGCCCAGAATAACCTTGGCATTACATCCAGGAGCATTGCTGCAATATACATATAAGTTGAGGACTTCTCTTTTGCAGCAATTGTCTTTAAAAACCTAAAAGATAAACATAATAGGTCTCACACACTTCGAAGTTTTACAGCAATGTGAATTAAGCTATTATTAATTTGGTCTTCAAGTGTATCTCAGAAGGCAGGTGGAAACTTCCAGACATCAGCTGGAATGGAAATATCACACTTACACCACACTGAAAGAAAAGGCTATCTCAGACACATACTTTTGACAAACCATTAAACATACAAGCCAGGTAACAATGCCCTGTGTACCAGGCTGCAGCTAGCTGAATCTCATGGTGAACCTGACCCCACATTCTTAAAGGTCAGGAGGTGAAGCTTGGCCAAGGGTGATGCTTTCAGCTTCCTGTCCCAGGGTAAATGTATTACTCATCAGACGGTGTCACTGAGGCTGTGCTATTTTAGCGCAAACCAGGAGTCGGCAAACTTTCTCTGTAAGCGGTCAGATAGTCCACATCGTGATCATCTCTGTTGTCACATTTCAACTCTTCCATACACAATACTTAAATGAATGGGCACAGCTATATTCTAATAAAATACTATTTATGAAGACTGAAATTTGAATTTCACATGTCACAAAACTTTCTTCTTTGGATTATTTAAAATGAATTTTTATTTTGAAGTAGTTTAAGACTCACAAGAAGTTGCAAAAATATGAGGGTTTCTATGCACCCACGATTACATAAAAAGAATTTCTTAGCTTACAGGCCATACAAAAACAGGTAGCAGGCTGGATTTGTCCCAAGACTGTATTATGCCAAGCCCTGGATAGTAGGTGAGACAGACACTAAGTGCAGCACAACCCCGTTGTAGGTATTTGCAAAACATTTCATAAGGAGTATAGAGAAGATGCATGTACAGCAGACTAGAGGCTCAAGGAAAGCTTCTGCTTGAACATCCTGCAACAGAATCTTAAAGGAAGAAAACTGAACTTAAAGAGGAGTTTTAAGGGAGAAAGTCTTCCTGACAATGGAACAGAGAATGGTTTCTTAGACACAACACCAAAAAAGAACAAGCAACCAAAAAAAGAAAGAAAAAAAAGATGAATTAGATTTCATCAAAATGAAAATTTTTTGTGCTTCAAACACACTATCAAGAAAGGGAAAAGACAACCTACAGAATGGAAGAAAAATATTTGCAAATCTTAGCAGCCAAATGTCTGCTAAGAGATTTATATCCAGAATATATAAAGAACTTTTTTTTTTTGAGACAGAGTCTTGCTCTGCCACCCAGGCTGGAGTGCAGTGGCATGATCTCAGCTCACTGCAACCTCCACCTCCCGGGTTCAAGCGATTATTGTGCCTCGGCCTCCCAAGTAGCTGGGATTACAGACATGCACCACCACACCCAGCTAATTTTTGTATTTTTAGTAGAGACAGGGTTTCGCCATGTTGGTCAAGCTGGTCTCAAACTCCTGGCCTCATGTGATCTGCCTGCCTCAGCTTCCCAAAGTGCTAGGATTACAGGCTATAAATAACTCTTATAATTCAACAATAAAAGGTAAATTACTGAATTTTTTAAAATGAGCAAAGGAAATAAATAGGCATTTTTAACAAAGAAGATGTATGAATAGCCAATAAGCACAAGAAAAAATGCTCAACTTCATTAGCCAACAGGGAAATGCAAATCAAAACCATAATGAAATATATTAGCTGGAGCTGGTGTAGGAAGGGGATGAGGAAGAAGCAGGAGAGGAGACTTGGGGTGGAGGAGGGGTGTGGTCAATAAAGGCCCAAACAAGCCTCTCAAACAGGCCTGTAAGTAGGGTCTGATGTGACCCCACAGCAGAAGAATATGGACTCCAACGAAGGTCTCCCTCGACCACTCTCCTGCTCCTATCTCAATATCCAATTCACTGACTGCTTCTCCATCACGCTGAGAGCTGCTAGACAAAAGAAGTGACTTTCTTACCTCCTGAGAATTGATGACCTCCTTATCTACAGGGCAGATTGGCACTGTGTTTAATTCTCTGGAGAAAAAAATTAAAATGGAGCCAGAGTTAGTTGTTTACCTCAACAGCATTTCCAAGACCAGCCCCAGGGCTCCAGCCATGCTCTAGCCCTGGGCAGGCTGGTCCCTGTCTGCACATGTTGTTCCCTCTACCCAGAAGGTGCCTCCTGTACCCCTCCTTCAGCACCTTCCTGTTCTTTCAGTTTGCCTGAAAAACTTCACGCATCCTTCGGGATGCAGTCAGTGAGTCCCTGGACAGAGCTAAATGCCCCGTCCTTTGTTTATCATACTGTGCCACATTTGTCTCCTCTAGACTGGGACATTCTAGAGGGCAGACATGGGGTCCTGTTCCACACCGTAGCTCTTCAGCATGACAGCACAGAACACACAGGTGCTGAACGTACAAACACACGAGGGAATGAGGATGTGCTGTAATAACCCCCTTTCAAAGCTTGGCAGGGTAAAATGACTGCCTTGCTTCCTATATAATCCCCCAAAGTGTACCTGCTTCCACATCTCTCCTGGTATCCTCCCTCAACACAGCATGACCCAGGTCTTACAGCTGCCCAGGAGTGGACAGCATCCATGGCAGCAAGGTCCCTTCTAGGTACAACAGCACCTCTGCCTCAAGGCAAGGGAAGATTGGGGTGACTACAACACAGACATTGTGAGATTCAAGCCCTTCTCCACAGTCAGCTCCCATGATGGAGTGTGTGCCTAGGTCTGCTCTCCCATGCAAAGCAGGTACAGTCTGAATTTTAAGAAAAGGTAAATATCTGTAAATTAGTGACCAAAAAATGATTATTCTTCAGGCCTTCACAGAGGGGATCTGGGAGAGTCCTTCCTTACAGTCATGGTTCTGTGGCCAAGTAAAGCAACTCTAAAACCCATGAAAACAGTTGAGTGGCCACAATTGCCACCTGGATGCTGGGCCTGCCATGGCCAGAGTTGCAGGCCCTGCCCACTCACCTCAGGGACAGGATGCAGTGCTGGCAGAAGCGGTGCCCACATCCTGTCTGGTGGGGGTTGTGAAGCACCGAGTGGCAGAAGGCACATTTGTAGCGCTCTTCCAACCGCTCCACAAACTGGTACTCTATATTGGGCTCAAAGTCCAAGGAAATGGAGTTGCCGGAATTCTGGCGGATGAAACCACAGGGCATACCTTTATGCTCTTCTGAATAAGCCATTCTGCAGAGGTCAGGGGAGGAGAAGGAAAATTAAGTGTGCAAACACTGAAACAACTACAGCCGTCAGATGCTTTGGTTATTTGTCTCATAATTAGTATACATCATTCACATGGTCATTCTGTTGTGACTCTGAAACAACAGTGACAACCTCCTGCCACTAGGGGGCTCCGGCAAAGGTGCAATGTCTTTGGGGTGCTCAGGTTAGAGGCTGGACCAGATGACTTCTAGCAAGATTCTATGAGATTCAGTTCTTTGTCCATCAATCTTTTACAGGGTGCTAAATTACCCTGTCAGTTTGGCCACATGCTTGGACAAAATATAGCCAGGTGTGTTAATTACATTATAAGTAAACTGTTAGGAATTTTTCTTCCACTCAATGAGAGAATGGAAACACAGGTTTTGTTAAAATTTTTAGAAGCAGACAAATATATTTCTCACCATCTTGGAAGCACAGAGCAAGCGTTTACCAGACATTGAACATGCTGGGGTCTTGAACTTGGACTTTCCAGCCTCCAGAACTATGAGAAATAAATTTCTGTTCTTTATAAACTACCCAGTCTGACGTATTTTGTTACGTCAGCACAAACAGACTAATACTTTTTTTCTTTTTTTCAGAGACAAAGTCTCACTCTGTAGCCCAGGCTGGAGGCCAGTGGTGTGATCATGGCTCATTGTAATCTCCAATTCCTGGGCTCAACTGATCCCTCCCCAGTAGCTGGGACTACAGGCACTACAGGCACACACCACCACCCCAGGCCAATTTAAAAAAAAAACAAAACTTTTTTTTTTTTTTTTTTAGAGACAGTGACATGGTTTGGCTGTGTCCCCACCCAAGTCTCCTCTTGAATTCCCACATGTTGTGGGAGGGACCCAGTGGGAGGTAATATAATCATGGTCTTTCCCGTGCTAGTCTCGTGTGAATAAGTCTCATGAGATCTGATGGTTTTATAAGGTGGAGTTTCCCTGCACAAGCTCTCTCTCTCTCATTTTGCCTGCTGCCATCCATGTAAGACGTGACTTGCTCCTCCTTACCTTCTGCCATGATTGTGAGGCATCTGCAGCCACATGGAACTGTAAGTCCATTAAACCTCTCTTTTTTATAAATTGCCCAGTCTTGGGTATGTCTTTATCAGCAGCATGAAAACGGACTAACACAGACAGGGTCTCACTATGTTGCCCAGCCTGGTCTTGAACTCCTGGACACAAGTGATCTTTGTGGCTCAGCCTCCCAAAGTGCTGGGTAAGCCACCGCACCTGGCCTAAGATAACACTCTTAAAACCTGTGGAGCCAAAGACCCAACACAGCAACACAATATTGAAGGAGAAGAACAAAGCTGGAGGACTGATACTACTCAACTTCAAAACTTATTATAAAGCTACGGTAATCAAGACAGTGTAGTCCTATCAAAAGAATAGACAAAATAGATCCAGGGAACAGAATAGAGAACCGAGAAATAGACCCACATAAGTACAGTCAACTGACCTTTGACAAAGGAGAAAAGGCAAAACAATTATGCAAAGATAAGTCTTTTCAGCAAATAGTGCTGGGACAACTGGACATCCACATCAGAAAACGAAGCTAGACACAGACCTGACACCCTTCACAAAAATGAACTCAGAATGGATCACAGACATAAACATAAAATGCAAAGCTATAAAACTCCTACTAGATAACATAGGATAAAATCTAGATGATCTTGAGTTTGGCAATGACTTCTTGCACACAGATATATTACTCACAGTATCTATCACTGTCATTGTGGTAGATAGAATGTTTGTATTCCTCCCAAAATTCATATGTGGAAATTCTAAACCCCAATGTGACCACGGTATTAGGAAGTGGGTATTTGGCAGGTAATGAAGTCATGAGAGTGGAGCCCTCATGAATGGGATTAGTGCCCTTATAAGAAGAGGCCAGAGAAGGCTGGGCACAGTGGCTCACGCCTGTAATCCCAGCACTTTAGGAGGCCGAGGCGGGTGGATCATGAGGTCAGGAGATAGAGACCATCCTGGCTAACGTGGTGAAACCCTATCTCTACTAAAAATACAAAAAATTAGCCAGGCGTGGTGGCGGGTGCCTGTAGTCCCAACTACTTGGGAGGCTGAGGCAGGACAATGGTGTGAACCCAGGAGGCAGAGATTGCAGTGAGCTGAGATGGCGCCACTGCACTCCAGTGTCAGAGCAAGACTCCGTCTCAAAAAAAAAAAAAAAAAAAAAAAAAAGGAGCCAGAGAAAGCCGGGAATGATGGTGCACACCTGTAGTCCCAGCTACTTGGGAGGCTGAGGTGGGAAGATGGCTTGAACCTAGGAGTTCAAGTCTAGCCCAGGCGACATGGCGAGACCTCCTCTCTAAAGAGGCCAGAGAGGTCCCTGGCCGTCTTGCTGCCATGTGATGATACAGCAGTTAAGTCTGCAGCCCGGAAGAGGGACCTCATCAGAACCCAACCACGCTGGCACCCTGATCTTGGGCTTTCAGCTTCCAGAACTGTCAGAAACCTCTGTTGTTTATAAGCTACCTAGTCTATGGTGCTTTCTTATAGCAGCCCAAGCTAAGTACCAAGCCACATCATTTCTCACCTGAACTAAATATGAGTTCATTAATTGCTTTATTCTCCAATCCACTCTCCATACTATAGCCAGGATGAGACTTTCAAAATGCCAAGTACAATGTAAGGTTATCTCCCTTCATCTTTTACTGGCTTCCCAGGGTTCTGAAAGAAAGTCCACAATGCTAAGCAGGCTCAAGACTGTATCCTCCCCAATCCAGCAGCATCCTGGACCTCTCTTCCCTGGCTTTCTGTACTCCAGCCACACAGGCTTTTTTTTTTTTTTTTTTTTAGTTCTTCTAATACACCACACTCTATGCCCCAGGGCCTTTGCACAAGCTACTTGGGAGGCTGAGGCAAGGGGGATCACTTGAGCCTGGGAGGTGGAGGCTGCAGTGAGTCATGATTATGCCACTGCACTCCAGCCTGGGTGACAGGGCGAGAGACCATGTCTCAAAAAAAAAAAAAAAAAAAAAAAAAGCCTGGGGTTTGAGACCAAAGCTCCACCTTTTCCCTAGTGTTTCCTGCAAAACTTCAAGGGTGGTAGGTAAGCAGTATAAGATACAAATGCTCCCTCCTGTAACATGGTTGACTCTTGGGATTTAATAAAACTTTTAATTCTGAAGATGAAGAGGCAAAACATTTTATTTACATGCACAGCCCTAATAACCAAGCCCCACCTTTCTCTCAGAGAACTGGAAGAACCACTTTCAAACTGCCCTGCTCTGCCTTGTGTTCCCTCGTTCCTGGGGAGGTTGGCACTTCACATCCTGTGCCCTGAT